>NC_089618.1:5058324-5374469 GCF_039881205.1 Euwallacea similis | reverse complement strand
ATTTTTATGGTTTATTTAGGCTGATTTTCTCGCAATCGCACGCAGAAATGGACAATCTGGAGTATTTTCTTCAGAAAAATCTTAATTACAAGAATAAGCGCGATTATTACCGGATGGATGGTACCGTAAGTCCGACATTGCGCTCACATATGTGCAGCAAGTTTAACGACCCGAAGAACAAGAGTATAAAGTTCGAGTTTACATATTGTTGTTCGTAATAATCGTACTAAAATAAACCTCTTGTAGGGTGTTTATAATGTCAAAAAAAGTGGGTGGGTTAGGCCTGAATTTGACAGCCGCCAATCGAGTGATCATAATGAATGTGAGCTGGAACCCATCCTACGATACTCAGAGCGTGTTCAGGGCCTTCAGATTCGGCCAGGACAAGGCCGTCTTTGTTTATAGACTGATTGCCATAGTAGGTGTTTCCGGTGTCTAGTACTATTATTCGTTTGTTTTTTTAGGATACCATGGAGGAGAAAATGTACCAAAGAGTGGTGACTAAGTTGGCCATAGCCCACAGAGTGGTGGATAAGCACCAAATCACTAGACACTATAGTTCGGCCGCTATTCAAGAGTTCTATACAGTGAGACCGACTATGGATAAAGATAGGCCGGTGCCTAATGTGCCCGAGGATCGTATTTTGGCCAAAATTATTCAGACGCACAAGAATGTGTTCCGGTGGCATGAGCATCAAGCATTGTTGGCTAACAGGCCTGAGGAGGACTTGGACGAGCAACAAAAGAATGCCGCCTGGGAGGAATTCAATAAAATGCCGGCTCCTGGTAAGTTTTTTTTAAATGTACTAAGTTTAATGCATTTTTGTTTTTGGTGGTTAAATTTTGCTGGGAGAATGAATTTGTAGAGATATGTTTTTTCAACTGCAAACTATTCTAAAATGTGATTTCTTTATTTAGAAAGCAGTCCCGCGATATTGAATCAGTGCAGCTCCATGGGCGTGCAAAGTAGTGCCTCAAATCACCTGGGCCCCACGTTGTCTGGGTAAGTATCGATTCAATACAATTTCTCCTTTATTATATGTTCATTATACGCCAATCAAATATCAAATGCCCACAAACGCGTCAAAAGAGTTTTTAAGTGAATAAAAAGGAAAATAGCAACTAAGTGTATTCGACTTTAAGAGGTACGTTGAACCTATCAGGAGCCATAGAGTGATAACTGAACCTTTTCCCGATTCCAGATCGTCGGGGCGACATCGGAAGAGTTACCGCAAATTATTCCCGACCGTTGGAAAATTGTACGAAGCTTCAGTGGTACACGACCCTCAAAAACAGTCAAAAAGCGCAGGAGCAGCCAGCGATGCAGATGGCATTAACAGTCCGATTCAGAAACACGCTTTTCGGGAAGTGAGGATGCCATCAAATGCCAGTAAGTTATTTCATAATATATAAATTTCGTACGATTTAGTTTTGTCTAATAACGAATCTTATTTATGTTTCGTTGTAGTGTCCACGGTCTCTGAGGAACCCGACGGATTCATAAATGTAACACACAGTGGTAACTATTCCAGTCAGAAATGGGTTAAGGACGGCATGGATGATGCTTTGAGAGCCATATTCATATCAGATTCGTCAGGAGAAGACTGAACTGAGCGCGAATTTATCCACTTGCAGTCTACCTTTATTGTTCTTTTCAGTTATATTACATACAACATGTATTAAACTAACGTCTTTATGAATGCGTTATCTCTATTATACAGTTTTTCTTTACCTTTTATAATGCTCTTGGGTGTTTGATTGGCGTAGCGTCCCTGTCATCACCACTAATCTGAGCATAATATATATTATTTCTTTCCTGGTTTACAGTTAGTTTCATTTACAGATCTCCAGCTCTTCCAGATCATACGTACTCCCGCCCGAATTCCGAGTAAGTACGTTTCCTCCCTGCTCAACAAGTGTAAATGCACTTTTCAGATCCCATTCCCTTGCTTGTTATCCCTCCCTTGATGATTTCATGCCTCCGCCCTTACATCGTTCCCGTTACCTGTCTTACCGACATCTAAAGCTTCCCAGCCGCCGGTAAAACATATTTCTTCCTGTTGCTTTCGTTAACGTTTCCCTAAAATAGCCCCGCCTTCACGAACCAGCGCATGACGTCAGCAGAGGAGTTTAAGTCCGCCCCTCCTTTCAGAAATTCTACAACACGTTACCTATTCCAAGAGCGGACTAATAAGACGCCAGGGGTCGTGACCAATACGGAACATGCTCCAGTCGTATGTTAATCAACTGGTTACTAGGGTGGGTATTCTAATTTGTTGTTGCAGGAGCGCTTGGCAAGCAGCTTAGCCATTACCAGAGAAGCACCTTCTGTTGTTCATTCTCAGAAACCCCGCATTGCTTTACAAACACAAGCAATCAATTTGGCATCGAGGTGCGGACCAGACCAGGGAGAGAATGTTGGCTTTCGAATCAAAGATATGAAACCCCACAATAAAGTGTTCGGTCCGAATGTGCACAAGATTTTAAATGACCAAATCCGCAAATCTATCTTTTCGATTAAGGAAGAAGGAAGGAAGGAAAAGCGCGGAGCTTCTTTGGAGATGCAGGGCCAGACCGGTGTCAATCGCTTTTTGACAGGTCCTCGGCCTGCGAATGAGGAACGTAAAGGGCACACTTCCAAATCTCCTTCCACATCCAATAACTTCGCATTGGTTTCACCCATAACGAACGAACGGCCTATGGTAAACATTTCTAAAGCTCCACCAACCGCTGTCGCCGGTGGGATCAAGCAAATTCTTCCCTATGGGAAGGAGCAGCTTAAACTGTACCTACCCAAAGCTAAGCCTACTGCCCATAACTTCCAGATGGCTTCCCCTACAAACGGGCGGAATAAACCGGACATTTCCATAACTCCTCTCACGACCAATCTACAACGTTGTCAAGTTGATGTTGATCCTCCATGCCCAGATACGCAATCCCCTATGCAGAAACGCGTACGCAACTTCATGGAGCATTTGCATCTGCTACAAACCACTGGGAATATGAATAAGGATGAAAGCAGGACCTCGCCTGTTCAAAACAAAGTTAACCCACCTTTAAAGGCTGCCAGAAACTTGTCGGAGTTTAAATGTTCTCCTGTGCACAAGACTACAAGCCATCCCGTCTCTAAAAAATTTGTTAGAGTGAAGCCCTTTTTCAAGCTGGCACCTCCGCCCCATGCGCGATTTGTCAAACGTTCGGTGAATGCCCCGCCTTCAGTCCCTGTTCGTGAGGTTACAAAGGTGAGATGTTTCTCTATTCACTGTTTTTTAGGTTTTAATTTTCATGTTTATAGGCTTCTTTCAGCAGCGCTCAAAAGTCACCAATTGGCATGACTCGGCCTTCACACGTCGGCCCATTGAAGAAGCATTTGGTAAGTACCCATAGGTAACGCCACTACAAGTTTGACAAGCCTCTTCGCAGACTCGCAATCAGACCAACTCATCACTAGGCCCGTCTACAACTAGATCGCCCCCAAAGCCTATGTTCCAGCAATTCGTCCCGGTGTCTCCCTCTAAGTCCAATAAAGAAAATAAGAATTTGCGAAGCCCCGTAAATTTGACCAGTGAAGAACTTCTCGGCGGTTCGTATAAAGGCCATCGTGAGCTGTTGGATGCGTTGAAGAAGAAGGGTGTGAGTGTTGATGTGACGAGAAAGCCCGCCCCTGAAGCAGTCTGATTTCTATTGGCTTTTTGTGAGTTTGTTTATGGAAATGACGATTTTTGATTTGCAATAGTGTTTAATGGAAGATAAAGAGTAAAATTGTTATATTTATTAAAGACTTTCTAATAAATGTATCGTTATGGGCAATATCTTCAGGGTTCTGGATTGGTTATATTGGGAGTTCTCGCATGTTGTGTAGGAAACGGCGCTATACCTATATTTTGGACCAAAAGCACAGATTCTTAGAAAAACCTTTATTACAACGTATCACATGGCTGTTATACAAAAAAATAAAATAAACCAAAATAATTTTATGCCAAAATAGTTTCATTTTCGCATCGTTTCTTACACGACTCAATCTCGGGCGTCTTCCTTGGCTACACCGAATGGCTCCGCCACCTCTTCGACTCCACAATCGGCGATAATAACATCCTTCACCGGCTTATCTCTATGGAGAAAAAAAACCAGTTGCCTCTTCAGCTTGGGAGTAAAACGAGTACGAACCTGCCGTCGGTTTTGGTTCCCTCAATTTTCCTGACTATGTCCATGCCTTTCAGGATCTTGCCGAACACCACGTGTCTACCATCAAGCCAACTCGTCTGTTTCGTGGTGATAAAGAACTGCGATCCGTTAGTGTCTTTGCCAGCATTGGCCATCGACAGCCATCCAGCTCCGTAGTGCTTCAGCTTGAAGTTTTCATCAGCAAATCTTTCGCCATAGATTGACCTACCTGTAAGTTTAAGGAGGGACTCGGTAAAAGGCGAATATTGGGATTTTTTGTACTCGTGTACCTCCCGTTCCGTCTCCTCGAGTGAAGTCGCCGCCCTGGATCATGAAATCTCGGATCACGCGGTGGAATTTACTGCCTTTGTAGCCTTCGCCTTGCGGTTTCAACGCCAATTGCTTGAAATTTTCTGCAGTTTTTGGCACGGTTTTGCCGAAGAGACCGATTTCGATACGACCAATTGCCTCGTCTCCTATGGTGATGTCAAACCAAACCTAGATAGAATTAAAGAGCCGAGTAAGTTTCAATAAAGGTGCATTTGGGGGGAGTTTTCAACAAAGCCAATAACATTTTCTAATTTTTTGTCGTAATAATCAATCTTTATCAGTTTGGGGTACTGAAATTTTGTTAATTTTTTTTTCGGAAAACAGTTTAAATTTTGTATAAGTTTGATGACGTCAGACCAGCAGAACAAGAATTAAATTGAAAAACATTGAATTCTAATAGTGCATCTACGTGCGTGGCGCCATCTATTATCCGAAAAAGTACATGCCTTTCTGAATGGAATTTTGGAAAATAAGAAAACGTTTTTTTCTAAAAATTCGGAAAATGGTCATTCAGGTTATGTTCCTAAGGAGTAATCAAGGTCATTAACCTTGTTATACCCTTTTTTAATGGGATGTTCTGGTTTTGATGGCAATAATCCCTACAGGTTTTCAAACTAAAGAGCAAACAAAGAATTTATTTTTAAAATAGTATTTGTGGCTATAAATAGCAAAATTAACTTTTAACAAAGCCATTTACGAGCCTAATAACTGTAATAACCAGCTATAAGTCTACAGGTCCGGACCGGTTTTTCAAAAGCCGAAAGCCCATATTAACTTTTATCATCAGGCCGATCACGGCAATAGCTCAAAATGGCGGGTTAAACATTTAAATATATGTCACAGTTGACACAACAAAAAAACCTAATTGAGAGGGTATGATCGGAAGGTGTCACCACAAGGCCCTTTCGCATAACTGCGTGATTTAATAAGTATCTAAAATCTAGAAAATGTCCATCACAAACTTGGCCAAGTCCGGCCTGGGCTGACGTCAACAGCCGGAGCTCACACGAAAATGAAAATACTGAACAATTTTAAGTTTTTTTTTAAACAAAAGAAGCGATCTTTGACACGTTGCAAAGCCGAGGTTTTTTACTTCGGGTTAAGTGCTTACCTTATCGGTCACTTTAGGTCCCTTTTTCGCGGAATCGTCCCCCGTCGCACTGACCAGAGCAAAGAGGGCGGTCAGCCCCACGGCGAGAACACACAACCACTTCGTCATTGTTTTTTGTCGCGACCACAGCTTCTGAAGTTTCTTCCACACTGAAACCGTGACGCCGCTCTCTTTCATTTTCTCTCGAAGCGCATGTTGCCAAAACTTCTTTTAACCTCCACGGCATACAGAGAAATGTATATTGCTAGGTCTTGAACTGGCAATGTGGCGTTGCGTTTTTGTGTCTACTCATGGCTCCGAGAGAGAGAGAACGATATTAGTATAAATGTGTTCGACAAAGAGGACGACCAATAGTAGAGGGCCACGAATTGTCGCTTTCAACACGAGAGGTTCGCGTTGCTGCCGCTGTGTCAATTTTTTTCTTTACGGTTTGTGCTAATGTAAAGAATTTATTTTCTTCACTTGTTATATACAATAAATTAATAAAACAATCACAAAAAGCCTTGTCTCAGCTGCTGCCTTCTACTGAGACATTCTCCTCGACTTCTTCCTCTACGAGAGAGTTGTAAAGCATCTCCGGACTTTTCTTCTGAAGCACTATTAGAACTCTGCAATGCTGCCAATTTTAACACAAGTCCCAAAATTTCTCGACTTACTTACACCAACAATATGGAATCCAGGGTAAAAATAGTGGAAGACAGGAATAGGAACGTGCCAGGGTTACTTTCCAAAGTAGCATTATATAGTGTGGTGTATATAGGAGAGCCGACTAGGCTCAGCAGGTTTTGTACTACATTGAGAAGAGCAAAGATCTTGCCGGCCTCTTCGGGCTTTACTAACTTGGTTAAGAGAGACCTGGTCATGGGGCTAATGCCTCCGCTGGGGTAGCTTATAATTGTTGCTATAAAGAAAAATAAAGCTCTCTTTCGAGTTATTTGTGACTATTGACCTGCATAAATTAGCCAGTCAACTCGCGCCAGCCCTTCTATGACGGCCCCTATGGCCAGTGAAACGAAGCCGGATAAAACCAATTTGGACTCAGTTACATGAAGTTTATGGTGCAACACATACACCACCATCATGGTACCTATTATTGTCAAAATACGTCATTTTGTTTCCAGTCTCGATGTGCCTGAACTTTACTTGTGATCCATAAAATGCTGGCGCCACTGCTGAACCACGTATACTTCTGCAAAGTCCATTGGAATTTGGCCCGCAGGAACAGGAAGTTGACGCTGTTGCGGCCGATTATAGCGATAAAGTAGAGCGCTAGCGTCAGCACTAATAACAGAATTATCGCTCTATTGAAGTGTGGCCGGCTCTGGAAGCTAGTACGGAACATGCTGATAGGATTGCGAACATTGAAGAAGGCCTTAAAGCGACTCTAAACACGCGAAATGCTCCGACCTTGTGATTTTTTTGCGGCAACCAAACCGACTCACCGTGTTCTCCCGATTGGGCAGAGACTCTGGTATGAAATATAGAGCATGGGCAAGAGCTAAAAGGCTGCTGAGGCTGGCGATGGCATAGATTATGACATAATTGGTAGCATTATAAATGTAGGAGCTAGAGGCGGAGCCTAGGAGTACTGCCATGGCCATTACAGCCTCAAACATACCCATGCGAAAGCCTCGGTTCTGCCCCGAAGTCACATCTGTCAAATAGGCAAACATCACTGTCAGAAGGGAGCCTCCACCTCCAGTTAGGATTACTGGCACAGAGCACAGCATCATGTACCATGGTGATATAGTTTCGAAGATGGAAAACAACACCATAACAACATTCATCAGCACAATACCAATGACGTTAATAACAATAACTGGCCTACGTCCAAAGCGGTCGCTCCAGGGCCCCACGAACAGGCACAAAATGGCATTACTAAAGCCATCAACAAGGCTCTTGACCATTGAAACTATGTCTGCTTTGGGCTGCACCAACTTTTCGAGTGCCTTGATTCTAGGATCAGTGCTATTACCTAATAGAGAACACATATGTTTATTTTTACCGAGCGTCACTGTGCAGGTACGGTAGATCATTAAGTTGGTGTTGATGCTGTCTGAAAGAGCCAGTTGGAGACATAGAGAGTTGTGATAAATGAGCACTTACCACATAAAAAGAAGCCAAAGAAAGTCAAGAAGACTGTCACCTCTACTGTAGGGCGAAAAACCATTTTCGAGATAATTTATTCTAAAACAACGTTGCATAAAGTGAATTTTATGCTGGCATTCACAAAGTTAGAAAAGCTATGTTTTGTGCTCCCTTAATAATTCTTCGAAATCAATGGTGGAAACTTACCTAACTTCCAAGTAAACCTTTACATCCTTTAAAAGTGCCTCCAAGTACTAGACCTCCTCCACTTCATTAGCCTTCCAGGACGTGTGTCGTACAACCAACTTTTGAGTCGTTAAGGGGCCTGTAAAACACAGTTTTCAAGGCTGACAGTACCGATAAAAGATGCATGGGAAATAGCTGAGTCACTTTAACGACCCTGAGCATGTAATCGTTGCATATTAACAAAGAAAATTCGATTTTTATTATTGGAATATAAAAGTTGATTCTCTTGTGGTGTATGTAAATATTATGACGTCGGTGCGTCAGTACAGAGTTTCGGGCTAGGTAGAGAGAACTTCTCGAGTTTACTGTATCTTTTTATCGTTAGATGCCGCCACAGAACTGCTTTTCATTCAGCTAATGTATCATTCCGTCGTCATCGAGCTGCGTATTGGGATCTTAAAAAAATCTTTTATTTAACTAATATTTTATTAAATAAAAACTAAACAAAACATATTTTACATTACTCGTTCATTCAACCTTGATGCAACAAATATATACACGCACAATTAACCTTAGTACGGGCCGAAATACGCGATGGCGCTCCGGGAAACAATTGACGGAAATCGCTGACAAACTCGAATCGAGGCTCTATTATAATTACAACCTGTATTAATTCAATTAATTGACGAGCCGCGTTAGTTTGCCGATTTCCGCCAATTTTATCAATAATAGTGAACCATCGAAATAGAGACTTCAATCGATTTTCACCGTCGAATAAATTTTCTTGACGAATATGCTAGTGCCCATGTAGCCCACGGTGCCACATATAATGCCGAGCACTCCGCTGAAGAGGGCCATGTAACCAAAGTAGAAGGTAGTCTGGAATAGGCCGTACATCCTGTTGAAGATATTACTCAGTTTCAATTAAAGTAATATAAGGGCATTAAAAGGAAATATACTTGGTTTTGAAGAAGTAGTAGTAGATGGCGTAGACGTAGACGTAGGCGCAAGTAGAGGCTGCAGCCAGGAATGAGGTCCACTGCCAGCGATAGTCCTCGGCGTTTAGTAGGAAATACGTACAGACAATGGTGACACAAACGGTCACTACAATCAAAATCAAGAACACCAGCAACATGAATCCGTAAACGTAGTAGATCTTGTAGGCCCAGAAAGAAGTAAAAATAAAGTACATTTCAATAAAAATGCTAGCAAAAGGCAAAACTCCACCCAGTAGGATAATCACTCCAGGCTCCATGAACCACTTCTTCTCCGGAATGGGTCTAGGGACTGCATTGATCCTGAAGAATTCCTATTTGTCACTATTTATTCTTACAAAATGTTAAAAATAGACCTGCAAGGATAGTCGGGCTGACCAGCCAAATTCCTCCCCAAAACCGTGCCCACTAAAGTCAAAGGCAGGATTACAAAGAGGCAAATGGCAATCACTGCAACCTGTATAAGACGAAAATCAAGATTTCGGGACGAACTTGAAAAAGTAATTCACCATAGTCTCAAAGGGAATGGCCCGTGAAGCATGATAATACATAGCAATAAAATTGATAAATAAGGCGGTTCCGCAGACAAACATGGGTAACATAAAGGCAGAAGCCACCATTTGTCTAATCCACAATTTTCCACCCATTCTTGCATAGAGAGAACCACCAAAGTAACCATTCACAGGGCCTGTGACTGCATACACAAATATTGCAGTTGATAGCAGCATACCTCGTCTGAAATTCATAATATAACTCTTGTCCTCAACCTTCTCAAATAGGACTCACTCTGTATAAAGCTCCCCTAAAATAGCAAAAACTATGACGCTTAAAACCACAGTTGTCAGTTGATGTCCTGCTCCAATAAGGGCAGAGAATAACATGGCATTTGATGCAGGCCTGAAAACATCTCCATGAACTTGTTTCCAACCATACTCATCCCCCAAATCACGCTCCTGAGTACAAAGATTATTAAATAACAGTAATCCAAATGGTAATGATTAGTCACCATATCATCAATATCATCATCTTTACTATATCGAGCATAATCCTTGCGAAGAGTTCTCATAAGGATCATGGAAACAAGCCCAACCAGGAAAATTACCATCATGAAGCTATTGAAAATGCTGAACCAGTGGATCTAGTGAAATTGCACTTTTTATGATCTGAATTTGTCAGTTTTCAGACTAACCCTGTGCTGGAAGAAATTATGGTCCAAATATTTGTCAAAACGATCCTCAAATTTGGTATCAGTTTTTTTCCATGTGATCTCATAGGTGAAGCTTAATTTCTTGGTGGAAAGTAGCTCTAACTTGTCCTCGGATGTGAGATTTACATCAATTATTTGCTTACCATTGTAACCTAAAATTCTAAATTAAGCACCTTGCTACTTGATTTGTCAAGCAACCCACCAATTTCAAACTTCTTATGAGTCCAAATATAGTAGCTATTATCCTTAACCTCTCCCACTACCCCCCAAATGGGTAAATCATCAATATACATCTGATACCAATAATGGTTTTTGACAGCATATACAAAAGCTTTGTATTTCTCCTCATTAAGCTGCACAGCACAGTACTCAGTTTTTGCAATGTTGCCTAAATGAAGTTCCTCTAGTAGCTCAGTGTTTACTTTCAGGCTTAAAAAACTTACTTTTAAACTCTATTTCAATACCACTGAATTCGAGTTCAACCCCTTGTAGAGCTTCACTCAAAGTTTCATGATAGTGGCTGATGGTCTCTTTGGACCCAATGCAAAATGGTAAGGAATAATAAGCATAGGTTTCCTGTCGATTATGGTAGGGCCCCACAGTGTTCATCCACAAGACTACCTCCTCATTGTCCTCATACTACAGAATGGAAGGGCGTTGAAGCACTCAAAAATAGACCAGAATATGAGACTTACTATATGGTTGTGCTCATCGCCGAGAGCCCCCGTTAGGAGGCAGAGCCAAAAAAGCTTTGCCACTCGGTACATGGTAAGTGAAGGAGTTGTTTATGAAAATGCCGCTGGGAATTGCTTTAAATCAGGCCAAATATTCGAACTTTTAGCATTTCTACACTTAGCTGACGTAGCAACCATAAGATTTGACAAGAATTGTCAAAAGTGAAAGATAAACAAGAAAAGTGGTTCGACGAGTGTGGGGACATCTATGGAGCGGTAGCCGAAGCGGAAG
Organism: Euwallacea similis; assembly: GCF_039881205.1. Lineage (NCBI taxonomy): Eukaryota > Metazoa > Arthropoda > Insecta > Coleoptera > Curculionidae > Euwallacea > Euwallacea similis. The sequence goes on along the minus strand of NC_089618.1, from coordinate 5,363,422 downwards.
CAAGCTGAACAAAAGGTTGTCTAATTCAAGGCAACGGAGGTACCAGGTATGAATTATTTTATAGTGTTACAAAAACGTTTAGGTAAATAAATGAGAGATAAACTGAAGTCATAGAAAAGAAAATTGCATTGCTATTGGTTCAAAGAGGCTCTTAATATCTTCTGGAGTTGATTAAATATTGACGAACGTAGGAGTTGCGGAGAAAACATTGAAAGCCTTTTTGGGACTTCAACTCGTATATCATCAAAACGCGTCGGTCCTTAACCATATCCTTTAAAAGAAATTGTACAAGATCAGCAAACCACTGTGAAAGTCTAAATACGCCTTTCGTGGTCCAATGAAACAGGGGCCAATGGAAAGTTTAGTAATTTCTCAAAACTGCGTCAATTTAAAAATTGTCTTATTCTACACATAATTCAATAAATTACTGAATTTTTCAGCCATTTGTTAGTACAATTCAGTTCACATATAACCGAGTTTTTAGAGGTCTTTTAGTAATTCAAAAACTACCTAAACTAGAAATAATAAATATTATTCATCCATCAGTAAAAAGGAGCAAAACTGTAATAAAAAAAAACGCTTTGTACATCGTACGACAATAATAATAACATTATCCATATGCCGACTTTAACTCACATTTCAAACCCAAACCTTTGCTTATTTTTTTAAATTTCTTCCATTATCTGGTTTACTTCGCGCTTATTATGCTTAATTTCATCTTCTATCTGTAATAAACAATTGCAACCAGTGGAATGGCCACAAAGCATATTACTTACATCATATACATGGTACCTATTTCTGCGTACACGCTGAAAATCCAAAACTTAAAATAATAATAATAATTGAACCGCAACATAAAAACCTTCGCCTTCGGAACAGTCAGGTAGCCCTAGAAACGTAAACTCTAACACTAAAATTCGTTTAATGAGGACTATGAATGAAAAGCGGCCCCGCCAACTCAAATATACATAAAACATATATACTAGGGCTGCCGAGCATGTGAAAAAATCAACTTCTTTCTCTAGGGAAGATTCACTTAACGAAACCGATAGTTCTTGTAGAAACCACCACCCTTATGGAAGTTCCGTTTGTGCCTGTTACCATGGTAGTAGGGCTTGTGGTGGTACCGGCTTCCATTCCCATTAGACCAATTCTTCATGTTATGATATTCCTAATAACCAAAAATAACAACTGGCACTTCCTCCGCAAAATTGAACCTACCTGGACTGGGTTATATCCGGGATTGGATTTTGCCCCACCGTTTCCAAAAATCGCATTGACTTTTGGGTGTTTGGCCGGACCCTGGTCCTCCGAACTGTCGGCCAAGCTGCGTTTCCTGTCCTCCCGCCTCTCCTGTTGCACCTCCTTGTCTAATTGCGACCTGTTGCCGTTCCAGGTGGATACCGGGGCCGAGTAGCCCCCTGTGGACAATTTAAACAGTTCCCCCACGACATTGCCGCTTTTCTTTCCTTTCCATTGCGCCTGTTCAGGGGATGCGTCTGTGGTGGAAGTCACTTGCCATTCGCTCATTGACGCTTTCGTGGTAACCCTGCAATAAATCATTGGATCAGAAGAATGATTATCCCCTTTATCGTAACGCCACTGAGAGGCGGAATATTTCAGTTACTAACCTGCTCGTATCAGAATGATTCGAATCCTCGCTACCACTGGTGTCACCGGTTTCATAGGGCACCAGACTTTTAGAGGGTGAGGGCGAGGCTGTGGCCTTTTTAACCTCCGCCTCTGGGCTGGACAAAATGGACATGCTTGTTGATACAACAGAACTAGTACTGGGCGACGCATTTGGAGACACTTGACATGGCGTTTCTCCTTCGTCATTGGGGGTAGAACTGTCCGGCTCCTTGGTGGCCGGAGAAGACGGCGCTACCGCCTTTTTGGGCACCTTTGAGCACAATTTGCACAAGAGCACATTAGAATAATACTTCTTACCTCGTCCTCGCTGGATTCGGTGCTCGACTCATCAGTTAATTCAGGCACCGCAGTCAAGGAACTCTTAAAGGGAACAGTTTTGCCCAAAGCTTGAGGCACTCGTCCTGGAGGCAGCTCTGGCCCATAAACCTTATCACTAGTGAAACCAATTCCTAAAGTTTTGGTGCTTAGCTCCTCAGATAAAGCCCTTAACGGGCTTTTAGTGTGGGGCCTTTTAGATGTAGAGGGAGCCGGTTCAGTAATAATGCTGTTTGACTTGCTCTTGGGAGTCATCTTTGGATGGTGTGGGGCCGACTCAAGTTCATAAAGCATGATGTAGGCGTTGGTGTTAAAGAGTGTTTGGTGGGAAATCGGATGCACCATGCTGTCATCAAACTGGTAATAGTTTCCAGAGGGGGACTGAGCCACTGCAGTGTAATGGCCACAGCTTACTGTGGGCCCCATATGGGCTACTATGGATGCTAGGCGGTAAATCATAGGAGATGTTGGTCTGGAATTAAAGATTTTTACATTAAAATTTTTATATATTATAGTGTGAACTAAATAACCCACTTTTGTCTAATGTATCGTGTAAGATCCAGTCGCCGCCTGAACGCCACATGTTTGGAGATTTTATTATTGCTAATGGAAAATCTCTTAAGCTGAATGCACAGCACCATGGGAGCCCTCTCAAGTTGAAACTGCTTCGTCGCCTGTACTTTCATCTGGCAGGACTCACAGTGATAACTCTCATCGTCCAATTTCTCCCTGCTGAAATACAATTCCAAGGCCTCATCCAATGTTTGCACCTTCCGAATATCAAGCAGTAAGTCCTGAAAGTGTTGAAAAGTGGTGCTTATGTGACCACACCGTAAACACCGCACTGCAGACCGCAAATAACCACCCAAAATCTGGTTCAAAGGAGTCGTTTCTTTGACTTTTTGATCCAATTGATTGTGGTTCCTGAAGCGCTGCAAATAGGATTTTTCCATTGCATCAATGAGGTAGTGCAGGAGCTCGTGAGCATCTTCTTGCCGCCCCGGAATTAGATTCCCATAGACTAGCCTTAGTTTGTTGTAAATTAAAATGGGTCTTACGGGGTTTATGTTGCACTGTTGACTTTCTAGTAGGGTCTTGCGCATGGCACAAATAATGCATATTCCTTTGGACAAATCATTTAACTCTGTAAGTGAATTTGTCAACTATAATCAACTTACCATTATCTACACATTCAGCAGCATGTTGCTTTTCAGAAACCAGCCAATTGACTAATGAGGGTATGTGATAGAGGGCTTGTAATGTGGAATTGAGATAGCAAGTATTGCCCATGTTAACCATCCCTGCTCCCACAGACCAGTTATTGGTACTGGACCAGCCCAGTTGGATTTTGTAAAAGGGATACAGTTCATGTTTAGCAAGTTTCAGACAATCATCCGACTGATTTTCCTCTGAGGTCCTTGTGTTGCATACATTCGAGGTCTTTGTACTGTAAACACTTAGTTAATTTGGCAAAGTTTCCTCAGGAACTAACAGGTACCTGTTTAACTGTAGATTCTCCGGGCTCTTGAGGACCATGTATTTGGACCTTAACGTGTTCAGGACAGAGATTTGATAGCTTTCCGCGGGATCAAACTCAATGTTGCTCAAATAGGCCTTCTTGGCACTGCTCATCAATTGCGCATCTAGGCCTGAGCCGTCGTCGTTTTTCGACAAATTTGCCTTTAAGGTGCTCCCCAGCAAATCCATGGTGGAAGCCGGCATCTTCATGGGGATTTAGGGCTACACACCCCTCGGGGTGTCCGAAAAGAATCTCCCCCGCCGATCCGGCAACGTCGCTCGTAAGGGCCTTCAATTATCCTCAAAAGCGGCTTACGCAAGATTGAACGGCACACCGTTGCCAGATCTTAGTGACTAATTCGGGGTCGGCGCCTGTCACGGAAATGTTGCCCTCGCCGTATTGTTTTGCGGCCGACGCGGCTTTTTGATAATTCTACTGTCGGGGGTGCCACATATTCAGCCTAAGACAGAAGCAGATACCTCGAAAGACACATTACACACCAAATCGTAGTGTTTTATGGGTAAATTTGCTCGATTTTTGTATAAAAAAACGGCACGACATGAACACAAGAACAACAAGCCACAGACATTACACGGAAACTGCCGAGGACTGCCAGAGGCCAATGGCGAAGCTCGGAAGAGGCGTAAAGAAGGGTAGGCAGCCAACCGTACCACGCTAAGGCGGGTTATTTGAATTTTAACGAATCCCTCAGAACGGTATTTTTGTTTTTAATAAGAGATGATAATAAAACTGGAGATAAATATTTTGATCAACGTTAGATTAGTTGAATCGGAAATACATATTAATGCGCAAATGTAACGAAATCTTCAAGGGTGATTTAGTTACTGAAAGTGGCATAGAATAACACTCATTTGCTATTTTATCATTTTTATCACATCTGTTTTATTGGGATGAATTTCTTAATAAAGTCTTCGTTTACACATGAGCTTTGTATAAACCCCTACATCGCTACGTTACGTTGAGGTAACGACCTAAACGTACAAATTAAAATATTTACGAAGGTCTAAATAGCTTTAGATACTACTATGTTGTCACTTATCCAAAATTGGATCATAATATAGAAACCAATGCAGGTACGTGCCGCTTTCAGGAAATAATGGTAAAAAGCATGTTCCTGAATAACGATTCTTTAAAGCTTTTTATTGTCATTATGCATAATGAATATAATGGTCGGTACTTGTCTTGCTAGTTAGCGACGTCTCTAAATAGATGTTATTATTTTTCTACGTTTCTTGATGCATGGCGAAGGAAATTCTCTTCTTGACACAACGTACGAAATATGCCTTGACTCGTGAAACATATGCGTTTATTGTTGAACTAGTCACACTTCTGCTCTCCTAATAGTACATCTCAAATTATATACAATTTTCACTGGGAGAACCGGAGGATCTTTGTAAAATAATTTTGTAACTGTATTATGTGTGGGAACCGAATAAATAAATAAATACTCTTACCTTTTTGGGCAATTACTGCAGCACAGCAAATACGTTAATTTTTATATATTGTGGGATGCCTATACGTGGTATTGCATTTTTTCCTCCCCACATTTACTGGCACGAAAAGTTAAGTTATTAATAGATTAGTTAATTTTTCAGACAAAAAACCACATACATATTTGTATTCAATCGCCTCATTCGGGATGATTTAAATTAAGACAACACTGGGGATAATATCGTTTTATTCTCTGTAACACATAAAATTATCACAATAACGTTAAATGATGTTATAAGCGACAAGTCGCATACAAACCTATTACCTACTAGAAAAGACCTTTAATTATCAGGTCACCAATAACTCTACCGATACTACAGGGTCACCGAACGATTCTCCTCAGGCAAAAAAAATAAATGCGGGGATATGATTATAGCCACCTCTACTATCCTAAACCTAAGGGATTATAACATGGTTTAAACTCTAAAAGAAACAACTAGTTCCTATTGGACCAACTCGGCAACAACGCGATTAATATCGTCCTCGAAGCGAGCCAGCAAAGTGGCGTTCTGATCCCGGTTCCAGAAGCCCATTTCTGCCAAAGCCTGAAGATTGGCCTCACGTGGTGTATCAGGACTGGCGCTCACCCAACGCCCATTGACCCAACCGCCCGGAGACTAAAAAAGAATGGTACAAAATATTGTTATATTGAGAATGAAATAACTCACTTGCGGTTTGATCATGTTAATGACCGACCTAGCAGTATTCAAGGCCGACGAGGCCACGTTGACGGCCCCAGTAACTAAAGCTTCAGGCAAAAGATGCACCACTTCTTCTTGCTGCTGCCTTGGAGGCGTGGCGGGGGGTGTATCAGGAGACGTGGTAGGGGCGCGACCGAGATTCTCAGGGTGCACCCGCTGCTCAGGGGGTGTCTGCTGGTAATTGGGTACCGGCTCCATAATCGGCTGTTCTGGTTGGGGAGCTGTAGCTTCGAAATTCGTCGTCACATTTACACAATCTGGATTTTTAATGTCCAAGACTGGGTAGACAACTTCGTATCCAGGAATGCTTTGCGGGAACACAAAGACCCGATTCTGGCGTTCAATTTGACTGTTCACCTCCGAGAAACAGGAACCGGCGGCCGAGCAGTGAGACATGTAGTTACTGGCGTCGAGGTAGCTACCACGATCCTCGGATTCCTCCAGGGCATCTCGAGTTACAATGGAAAGGTCAATTGCTTGCTGCGGAATTAAAGGCTCCTGTAAGGTTTTCATCGGGACAGAGTCTAAAGTATTGCCATCGAAATTCTCCATTCTTTGGGCCGGCTCCCGTGGAAGGGACGAGGCACCAACGAAAGTGGACGCCGATGAAGGAGTGGGCGATTTGTTGGTTGGCGACGATTCGGCTGAACTAGGAAAGGATTAGAATAATATTATTCGCACATCATAAACACACAAAAAAACTAACCCACCATCTCTGTTTTACTTACTCAATAATCACTCCAACGGATTTGGCAGAGCTGGGACTACTTTCCAGCTCCTGAGCTGCAGTAACCACTTCGGTTTTAAGAATATTCTTCGGAATAAGGACTTTCTGACCGTCGACATGGACATAAATGAACCCTTCCTTGACCTGCTCATCTTTTGGAACAGTGATGACAACGATATTGTCCAAATCCTCATCTCTAAGCTTGATGGAGCTGCCCGAGGCGGCCGAAACACTGTTATTTTCGGCGGCATTGTTGTTGTTGTCAAAAGTGTCAGTAGCAACTTCAGCCTGCTCAATTTTGCCTTTTGGACTGCATTCAGGGGTGTCCATGACGTAGCACTGGGGTATAGTTACGTGGGGCACCACTACAAAGTCTCCTTTGTCGTGAAATTTGGACCAGAATTGTTGAGAATCTATAAAAGTATTTATAAGTAATAATAATGGAGAGTGTTGTTAGAACTTACTCCAGCTACAGTCAGAGTCATCATCTTCGTTGCGGGCGGGCACAAAGGGGCGCTTGCGTCCCAAATTCGAACCCTCTAAGGTCTCAGATACATCTTGCGTGATGTTCTGAGCAGTGTTAACGTGAAGTGGTTTGAAGGCTGAGACCAGAGGTTCAGCTGATTGTGCCAGAACTTCCGTCACATTTTCCCTTTCTATAAATAACATAGTTCCACAACTAAACCGACAAAAAAACAAATTAACAAACCTTCAACTTGATTACTTTTCTGCAGAACTGAATGATTGCCCTTCAAGTCAAAAGCATCCACGATGACCTGTGCCCCCAACCAATGCCCGAACCTGCGTCCCTTGTGGGTGAACTGCCAATAGCACTCATACTGGCCACTTTGAATGGGGATGTGCAGACGGACACTCACTACTCCTTTCTCGCCTGGCTTCAAGTAGGGCACTCCAATGATTTTCTCAACTGGCACAAGTTTCCTAGAGCCCCAGGTATACTGCAGCTGGGTCTAAAGCCTACATTAGTCCAAAAATTTCGAACTCCACACCACAATCACTCACCAAAGAAGTCCATTGATCTTCTCCAGTATTCTGCACCTCCCACTGATGCATATAAATCTCCCCTCCAAGCATGTGAGGAATGACACTCTGAACAGTAACAGGGCGTGCATCCATTTTGGGCCCCTCAACATTTTCCTGTTTTGACTGTGAAACTCCTAATTCCATTTGCATATGTTTTTCCTTCTTGTCCCTACGGCTACTCGAAGGTCCAGCTTCACTGTCACTAGATTTTGGGCCATGGTCACTGGTCTTTAAAATGTGCTGCAAGGCCATGCGTTTTTCGCGATATTTTGAAGCCTTAAGCTCTAGCTTTTCAAGCTTATTTTCCAGCTTTACAGATTTTAACAAGTGCTTCGCTCTGAATTAAAAACAATAAATGAGACATTTTATTCACTACACCACTGGTGCCATAACCACAAAAAACATAACCCTCCTTTCATCACTTTCACTTGAAAAGCTCAAAACTAAACTAAGCAACATTTCAATTAACAAAACTTGGTATTTTATTCATTTTACTTAATACTCATACATGCTTACATTCACATCTGGCATCTCCATAATAACCACAAAAAGAAATTCAATCTGACTGCCATGTTCACCTATTGAATAAATCAAAATAAACATACTCAGAAGCACTTTCTCCAAAGTAAGGCCCAATTTTCTTCAAACACTTCTCACGCTTGTTTCTAGGTCTTTGAGGGCATACTGCTACAGGAACAGATGGGACTTGGGATGCAGTTAAAGGCTTTTTCAGCTCCAAGACAGCATTGGCAACAAGGCCAGAAATATTCGCTGTAACTTCATCTTTAATCTCTTTTTTAAGCTAAAAACAATCCAAATGGTGAAAATTCAAAAATAGTTATAGCAGCTGCTACCTGGGCTATTGCAGCAATAAACCAGTCAGGAGGGGCCTCGAAATTGCAACAGGCAGACACAAGGGATTGGGGCTCTGCATTGTCAAATTGGGTCTCTACATCATTGGAGTGTCTCAGATTCTTATGATTGGGCTGATGAGAGATTTGTTCCAACAATAAGTTGATCACCTCTCCAACTCTAGCTTTACGTCTGAAGGCATAAAGAGCCACTTGGAAGTCAACTTGTGAGTTTATAGAGTACACTTTGCCATTGTCCATTATGAAGGAAACGGTGACATCGTCTTCGGCTATACCAGAATTTTTAAGCTGCAAGGAGGGATTTAGTTCAAGATGAGACGGACACAAATTATAAGTGCATTTTTTTGCAAGTACAATGATAAAAAAAATTAGGGATACATTGATGACTAATTCGTTGTCATATTTATAGCTTTGTATTGTTGCGGAGTTCAATAATTATTAAGCATTTTAAACATAAAATCTAATCAATGAATCATTCGGTTGGCTCCAACATGACTATTAGTTTGTAACAATCTACGACAAGCAGGCATTATCGCAACCCTTTTCTCTCTCGTTGTATTATCCAGGGATGTAAGTCTGAGATCGACGGTATATGTAACAAAAGATGGAAACAAACATGGCCGAATAATTATTACGAAATATGTTACTATTTTATCGTGCAGTATGCGGCACCGGAACGTTTTAATAGCGTCGCCTTGGCATGGAGTAAGACAGCCCAAAGCCTTTTTTAGTGATTTACATCCAGGAAACTCACCAGATAATTTTTGAAAACCTCGAAATTCATCGTGGTAGCGGGGATGTCGAAGATGACAACAATGGACGTTTCCTTCTTGTCCTCCTTTTTGGGGCCATTTTTCCACCGCAAACTGTATACGATTTCCAGGTCCTTCTTCTTGGAACTCATCTCGGACTCTGGGTTCAACGTTTACACGCCTTTCTGCCTAGGGCCTCAACGTTAAAACGGAAAAAAACGGCGAATTCACCTGCAATGTTTTTATTTTGATAACAACGATTGGAATGGCGACGTAAAAACACTTGAGCTCTATGCAGCTGAGAAACGTGGAGAAACGTCAGACATTCGACGAGTAACCAATAAAATCTGTGATTGGCGCGCTTGCGCATTTGGAAACTGCGCAGCTATTTCAATGTTTATAGTTGTGGCCGATAGATGGATCAAGTGAATTTTTAATGTTAATGTTAATATGCAGGGCCGGCCTTAGCAAGCCTAGCGCCCAGGGCTGTCGCCCAACTTTGCTCCCTCATAAGACCCGAACTCTTAAGAATGATATTAATTAATTTGTAAAAAATAAATGTTGAGGATCTGGGAAATTGTTATGAGTTCACAGCTGTGCATTTTCTAAAATATATGTAAGTTTCCATGAATTATGCCTCGCATAATTAGCAAATTCAGTCTCAGCTGAAATTAAATTTTTGAATTCAACTTGTAGAGGAAGAGACTTGTTTTAAATTTAAAAAGAAACGTTGCGGTAATTTAAATTAAATTAGCCTCGGAGTCCAATATTTCATAAGAGCCACTTATCCTTCCCTTTAATCACCCATATCTCTCACGAGTCACAATAATTATTAAAAACGCACAAAGGCTTAATATCAGTTAAATTAAGAAAGAAATAATTGCTAAAACTTGCGCTGTCCATAGGACCAACATGTCCTGGGTCGATAGGGCCGTAAATCAAAAATTGCGCATGCACGAACCTGTTGAAAGGGATGCTGTATGTAAAACACCTATACTCATCCAGATTGTGTAAGGTCCAGAATCGTTAATTGAGGTTTTAAAAAAATTGGAGCGTTTACGTTACGTCATTGGAATTGTACACACAAAACGAGAGGCAAAGGTGAGTTCTTATAAATTTCTCATTATCCTGACACCAAACTGGAATTTTAATTGCAATTTTTTAAGGGTTAAGGGGACATGAATGCTGCCCATCGTGGTGCCCTCCTCTCTGGAGGGTGGACCAGAGGTGGCACTTCAGAAGTGGTGAGAAGGGCCCACCCTGCTTCAGGGGCTCAGTGGAATGTACAAGTTGTTAAAGGAAAAGTGAATGGGAAATGTCTGTGGAACGCTTGCAAAGCCCTAAGTTTGGGCCTATTGCTGATGGTTTTAGGGGCTGCCATGGCCACTATAGGTTAGTTAAAGAAGGGCTAAGGATGAGATTGAGGCAGGATGTTAGTTAAGGCAGAGAGAAAGTAAGAAAAATCGTTTTTTCCTTAAGGATATTACGCAGACCAACTTTCTGTGGCTGAGGAAATTAGGGGCAATCACACAGTTGCGGTTAAAAATGAATCCAGAGGATTTCACTTAAACAATTTATCTTATGCGGGGCCAATTGTGATGGGGGTGGGGGGTAAGTAGCCGTATATTATGTTTTTTTAATAATTTTTTTCTAAAATTTTTATGATTTTAATCATTTATTTTAAGTATTTATAATGAACATTGGATAAAAAATAAAGAAAATTATTTATTTAACAATAAAAAAAGATTGCCCCCAGTGAGAATTGAACTCACGACCCCTGGTTTACAAGACCAGTGCTCTAACCCCTGAGCTATGGAGGCTGACAAATAACCTCGATCAAATGACCGTATATCAACCGCTAACTTTTACTCAGCAAAATATAATGAATTTCGAGGGAAAAATTAATTGTTTTATATTTAGAACTGCATTAAAAATTCCAAACTAAATTAAATTATTCATTATTACACGGAAACAACAATGTTCTAAAGTTCAGGTTGCTTGCTTAGAACAAATTTTTTCGACAATATGGCGAATAAAATTCGTAGGAGATTGTAACTCAAATTATTTAATTAACTTGAATGTAATTCCTTCATATATCTGCCAATTACTTTAGGCTTTATAGTGGTTGCTGCTTGCGTGATGACGTTCGAAGCCCGGGATTCTGCTGCCAAAGTAGTCCCTGCCCGTTTCAAAATGAGCAGCACCGGTCAACCCCCCGGTGCATACTCACACAGCGTGGCAATTAGATCTGGACATGGCTCCTTACGCACTGCGGGCTCACAAACTGCTGGTATGCAACCTCCGATTAATGAAATTTTTGTCTCTTCTTTTATCTATCTGTATAGCTAACGCAGCCACTTCCACGCATCTACACGGAAGTTTATATGGACACCATCACCATCCTTCGGATCGACACAGCCTTACCCAGTCCTTCGTCCAGTTCTCCCGAGGTCTGACTTTGGATTCGAAGAACTTTAGCCACCACAAAGGCGTTCATCAAGGCGCCTCGCCTAGCGGCACTCGAAGCAGCAGCCTTAAGGTTCCACAGGGTTCAATCAACCGAAGTCCATCCGCCCCGGATTTAGTTTTAGACAATCGATGTAGTAAAGAAACGAATGCGCACGATTTGATTCAAAAGTCTCCTCTGGGGACTGCAACAAGGCACAGCAGGAAAGCTTTTGTTGCATGCGCGCTGCTCAATCCAGGAATGCTCCAAAGGCAAGCTTTGAGCGTGGACGAAGCAAACTACAGAAGCAACGACTCATTGCCTCATGGAGGAGACTCGCAGGGATCCATGGCCATGGATCTGCACTTAGAGGCGGTTACTTTGAAGATCCGAGATAAGCGCCGGAACCCGTTGAAACGGCAGAGAAAAGTGGAGGAGGAGGAACACAAGCAAGAATGCGCTAGGAGGAATAATTCGCACTTCCAGTCTTGGTCTCCAAGGCTGTCTGCGGGGCACCTCATTAGGGAGCCTGTTCAGCACGTGCCCTCGCAACATAAAAACAGGCGCAGCTCAAATGCCTCTGATTGCACTCACAGGTCCAGGAGTCGCCGGAGAAAGTCTAATGGCTGCCACCACGCAAGGGGAAAGCTGGAGAGAGCCATAAGCTCTGGTTAGTAACAAGCTTAACTCTGTCCTCAATAACGAGTTCCTAATATAGATTCGAGGCTGACCGGGGCGATTCCCAAGTGCTACCACTCCCACGAGCCTTCACGTAACAACTCCACGGAACACGACCATCACCAGGGCTCTACATCTGAAAGCGACGTGAGGAGGTCGCACCAAGTGATGGTGCATTTTTCTCCTACTACTGATGGGCTCTAAGCTGGTTGATCTGGATATGTGGACCAAATAATGATTATCGTGCAGGTATAATAGAGTGTAATAAAATGTGAAGGAATTCTCTGAAATTGCTTAACGCACACTTAAATTTCAATATTTGTTGGGTCTTTGGAGCAGGTGTTGCATTGCAGGGTCACAAATGTAATACTGATTTGCTCAACCCGTGTAGCTCGACAAATAAAATGAAGGAATTTGCGACTTAAGAAGACTTCTTGAAGCAATCTCTTTGTGTAATTGATGTCGTGTTGATTATTTTATTACTGAATCAGATGGTATACTCACGTAATGTTTAACATATAAATAACATAGACTGATGAAATTTGGTGATGTACGTACACCTTCCCTTTGAGAAACAACCTCGGTATGATTTATTATAACGTAATTATGGGTAATAATTGTTGTACTTTTACTCGTTCTGTGGTACGTCCCTCCTCAAGTCTCTCGAAAGCACCTGAGTGTTTAACTGTTGAAAATCTCATAAATGTATGTTTGTACGATACGTTTATATTTATATAGATGAAATTTTACATGTTTTAGAGAATGTTGCCTGGTTATAGATTTCAAAGATACTCAAACAAAAACAAATGTATTTCCTCGAAATAATATGTATTTTTTGCCCCAAAACGATTTCCTACAAAGCTATTGTGGCATAGCCTTTGCTGCTTATGACGGGTTACCTAAATAGGTATTATTTGATACAATATTTACTTCATTAACCTGACCCGAATTATTCATCATTAGGGTTAAGCAACGTCCAGTAGTGCTGGTCTTTACTAACAATTTTTGTTGGGATATGGTGAACACCGTCTTCATGGGACATTGAATCCTAGACTATTTAATTAATTTGAATGTAATTCTTTCAAATATCTGGTTAAGGATTGTTGGTGTACAATCCCGATTAATCAAGTGTCGTCCAGTTCACCTAACACTTACCGCAAAAAAGATCGAAAGCGTTTCTTACTTAAATTGGACGTTGTTTAGTACAATATTTACTTCACTAATAGCACTCCAGGTTATTTTATTTTTCACATTGGAGGATTTCACATTCGACAAAAACGCAGATTTTCTTACTATAAAAAAGTGTCATTGTTCAATTGAAAATTATTTAAATACTGCAAAAATCAAGTCTTTATTGCTTAGGATCTAAATGAACCCCCATCGGCCCCAGCATGTTACCCGAAGGCCCTGCATCTCCCATTTGCGCCCTATAACTTTCTAAAATGTTCTTTAATGCGTTCATATCAATATCCACAGGCTGAAAGCTTTCAATGTCTTCAAATCCCCGTACGTCGCCTTTCTTTTTCTCGAAACTCTGGCCCATGGTAGTCGACGACAGCTCCGCGTCCATCTCTTCCATATAACGGCGCATTTTGCCCTTATTTCCGACCTCGTTCAGGTTGTCCTCAGCCACATTATCGTTCTCATATTCGCTCATGTCCGAGTCGGATTCTAAGTCCCACGAGTCGTCCTCGGGAATGACGAAATTGAGCATATTATGAATGGCACTGGCAAATGAATCCGGGTCAAAATCCACATTTGACTTGTTCTTGTTAGTGTCCTGAGTAAAAGAGACGCCCTTTTTGGGTCTGGGTGGCTTAGAGGGCGGCGCCGTAACATCATCATGGCAGGGGAATTCGGCTCCTTCGATGTCGGAGACGTGAGTGAGAAATTTATTAACTTTCTCTGCAAAATTTGAGGCCTCAGTAGACTGGTTTAGCTTAATGAATTTCTTCTGCCCATAACGCTCTTGAAGCATATTGTCTAGTTCTTCAGGGGACACATCCAGCCACGAATCATCATCATCTGGAGGTAAGTTTTTGCCTTCCACCTGTAATTTCTCGAAATTTATTTCGCAAGTCCTTAAAAGGTGCAAAATATCCTGCCCAAGAGCTGGACTATAATACATAGTATCTCTGTGCTCAGTGTAATACTTCTTGGCTTTGTCAAGTCGACTATTATATTTCTGCGATCCTTCCAGCAGTCCCTCAAAATAGCTTTTATCCTTGAGACTGGCCAAATATTGCACCCAGCCTCGATCCCCCTCAATGTCCTGAGAAGGTTTGGCTTGAGCAGCCAAAATCTCGAAGCCACACGCCACTTTAACCCCTAACAAGTGCTGCCTATACTCCTCACTACCCACAGCTGGCAAATTCCACCCAATTCTCCTTTCAGGAACATATTTGCTGTGCAACAACATGGCATAAAGACATTTAGAGAATTTCACTCGAGTTTTTACTCGCTGTTCAGGGGGAAAATATTTCATGGCCCTACAAGCTTTCATATCAACTGTGTCTCGATTAATGAAGGCTTGCACAGCCCCACTAATAAAACTTGGTTGGGATTGGAGTATGGCAGCTACAGCTGTAGGAACATAAACTGTGGCAAAGTGTTGAGTATTTTTAATATTATGGGGAAAGTTGCTTAACCTATTGCGAATACAATTTTGGATCTCTATGGGGGCTATAATGGGGTTGGCCCATATTTGCTGCAGGGCTTCCTTTACTGATAATGCAGGGTTTTCTAAGTTTTTTGGTGGTAGTAAGTGGACGTTGCCCTCGTAAATATAAACCTACGGGGTCAAAGGTGTGTGTTCAGTTTGTTTTCTGTTAAGTCAAAGTATCAATTACCCGATTTTCGCATGTATCAGGGCTTGCCCACTGAGGCAGCCAGTCTGCAGCTTCAATAAGTAAGAATTCTCCATCTGAGTCAAATACACGAGCAATAAGCCCTGGGATTTGTTTGGTAATCTCTTGCAGCAAGAAAACGATAAACCATTCATCCTCAATGTTGTCCCCATAGTGAGAGACTCCATGTAAATGTGGGGGAAGTTCCTCTAGGTTTTTAAATATGGAAAACATTGCTAAAATAAAATGCAGTAACTTACCTGTTTTGCCATCAATGTGAGTGAGGAAATTACTTAGGTGAGTACGCGTAGTAAGTTTAAAGGGGTCTTTGTGCCATAAATAATCCTGGCACTGCTGCTTTACCACTTTGTTTGCCACGGCAATGGCGCTGTCCAGCACTTCCTGCTGCCCCTGTTCATCAGAGATAGTGATTCTAGGGAAAAGGTAGTACTCCACGAAGTCATCTTCACGTATTGTTTGCAAGATATTATTTGATTTATCCATTTTTTATCATAATTTAACGTTAAAAATATGAACAATAACTTTGTTATTCAAAGATTGACAGTAATGTTTAGCCACTGGGATAATAGATGGTGCCAAAAACTTTCCACCAATAATGTTGTTGCGTTTGATGATGTCAAATGATTTGATCGGTCGTTTACGAAAGCTACGTCATGTGTACGTCATCTTGTCAAGTTCCTGCGCCATTTTATTTCTCTTCATCCCGATAAGATGGTGGATGGTGACTATTATTGAATGTTTTATTTAGATAAATTTCTCCAGTGAAAGTGCTACTAATTTAGAGGTAATTATTGAGGAATTCCCATTTATTTTATTAGACTTGCTTGCTCCCGTCTATCACACCTCAACGTAGTGCCCGTTAATAAGCTTTTTTATTGTTTATAAATGAAAAAGAGTAAAGTTACAATTAAATTGTTATAACAATCTCACTATAATTTTATCAATAGTATATGGACATTACAGGACTCTAACGGGACCTAATAATGATCAGAAGGCGTTCCTCTGACACTCCTGAGGTGGCTTCAATAATACAAGAGATTGTGATTTATGACAAGCCCAACAAGCCCACAGTGCCTGCAGCAATTCTACCTCAGTCCAGGAAAGTCAAAATTGGTCAGGGGGATATTATCATCAAAGGAACTACAATCAAGGACGAGCCCCAGGAGATATCCGAATCCGAGGAGGAAATAAAAAAGGAAAGTTGCATTAATGATGCAGTTGAGATCGATCAGTTTTCCTCAGACAAGAGCAACGAGAATAAATCAAAGGAGGTCTTAAAGTTGCCTAGCAAAAAGAAACAAGGAGATGGAAATGGTAAAGGGTCTCCATTTAAGAAGCCAGGGGCCAAGACGATGGCCCGGAGAAATTCAATTTTAGATTATTTGCCACAAAGTGATGCCATTGAAATCACTGAAAAACATGCTTTGAATGAGGAGGCTCGGCAGAAGAGAGTGAGGAGAATGCCTAAAAAGTTTCAGGACAATGACATCATATTGAATCGTAGATCATTGGGGAGGTACTCTAGTGATGAGCCAGATATTCCCATGGCATTACCTCTGAAAAAGAAAAAGGTAAGTATTTTATTGATTTATGAAACAATCAATTCCTTTCCATTTACTGCAGTATGCAGAACTGACAATAGTTCCAATATACAACAATGAAACTGCCTCAAATCAAGATTCTACTAATGAAGAACAAAGCGAAGAAATTAGTGATCTTGTTGCTAGTGAAGAGTCTAGAGTAGATATCTTCACTAAACACTCTTTAGGGAAGCGCCCCAAGTCGACTTCCTCCAAAAAATCTAAAACCAGAAAAAGCATGATTAATAGTGATACCGAAGGGGACATGCAACTGGTACAAGATGAGACTTATAGCCTCTCTTCAGATGAGGATAGTAGGAAGGAATGGGTTCCTGAAGAGTATGCTGAGTACAAGAGACTGCACAACCTGAAGCAGAAAAGCATAGAACCTCAGAGAGCGAATGGCAAGGTGCACAAGTGCAAGTTTTGCTCCCTGGAGTTTGACAGCTATTACAGCTTGAGGAAACACCGTGCTTTGCAGCATGATGATTTGGGTAAAAACCAGAAAGAATCCAATCCTGATGAACAAATCTCTGAAGCATCAGATGAGGAGAACAGCCAAGGAGAGTGGATGCCTGAGGATTATGCAGAGTATAAAATAAAGCACACCATAAACAAGCATAAAAGAATGCAGTGGTATAAGTGCAAGATTTGCTGCTCTGTGTTTTCAAATTACTACAAATTGAGCAAACATCGGGTAAGTTTGTTGTATGGTTCGTCCCTGAAGCCGCTTGCTTCGTATTAATTGTACCAACTTTTACACAAACTAAGAATGTTAAACTTGGACTAAAATATGCAGGTGGAGCACGAGAGGCAAGATCCTTATGATTGCAAACACTGCAACAGTAAGTTTAAGGATGTGGAAAGTTTTAGTGCTCATCTAAGAATGCATCAAGGTATGTAAGAATCGAGAATAGACAACAAAATATACTCAAATTTGTTTTTCAGGAAAATCCCCGTACATTTGCCGAAAATGTTGCAAAGGCTTCGATACCAAGGAGGAGTTGCAGGCTCATGAGCCGGTCCACGTTCTAAAAAAGGCTCCGATAGCCGAAAAGAGGTAAACCAAAGGGATGCTAATGAGGGTTTCGTTCTCAACCTCCAGTTTAGGTACCGCTGCGAAATCTGTGGCAAAGACTTCCGTAAAATCTGCGACATCGAGCGGCACACGCGGGTGCACACCGGGGAGAAACCGGCCGAGTGCAACATTTGTCACAAGCGGTTCCAGCAAGTGCACAACTTGAGCAAACACCTGCTCACGCACCTGCACGTGCGGCCCTTTCAGTGCCAGATTTGCAACAAGAAGTTCGGCCGCATCGACGTGCTAAACCGGCACTTGCTGACGCACTCTGTGGAGAAGCCCTACAAATGTAACACGTGCGGCAAAGGGTTCATCCGCCAGGTGCAGTTTAACAATCACATGGACAAAAATCATACTGATGAGTTGGAGGCTGCCAGTGTGGTCAGCGTCACTGATGAGGTCATGATCACCGCACTGGGGTGAACATGCATTTTGCTTGATGGTACATATTTTTCGTATCATAGACGAACGGTCGCTGCGAAGTTTTGTATTAGGTTTTAAGAAAATCATTAAAGACATAATTAAATTATTTAGTAATAGTTTCGGACATCTTTATGCGACAGTCGCAGCAGGACACTACGAATATGGGTCTTAAAAGTGTTTCGTCGCGTTCTTAGGTGTGCAACTATCAAATTCAGTAGAAAACTTGTGGGAAAATCATTACTGTGCAAACGAGGCAGCGTCGTGGAAGCCAGGGCCACGGGCCCACTACTACTGTTCTTTGGGGGACGCCCTCGTTACTACTATCACGTAGGTAGATATGAAAGTTCAATAATTTGAAACGCCTTTTATGTACAAAAACTCCGGACTACAATATTCAATGCAGATTTATTATCATTACATACAAATCGACTTACCTGAACCCGATGGGTTGTACATTGAGGCTGCGCAACTATAGCGGGCAACCCAACACTGAGCAATAACGCTCAAAATAAATACAACAACTAATAAAAAGGCACTTAATTACAAACTAAAGATATAGTTTTTAATGTCAATTGTCTTCCGTTTAAAAAATTTACATATAGCACGGCCAGGATGTAATCTGCTCCACAACGTCCGTCACAACAAATTACACGTATAACATAGTCAATTTTATTACTAGATAATCACATCTTAGTCGAAGCGATCTCACGAATTACTGCCACTGAATTTGAAACTGGTAGGCACCGCTTGTTGCGTAAACATATAACCTGCGCGTATACAAAGAAAAAAAGTATTAAATGTACATCTTTCAAACTTCCCCCCTAATAATGTTTTTATTCCATTTTCAGCACTTACATACCTCCCTGTTGCTCTATACGTTTGCTCTCGCGTGCAGCGGCTCTTTGTTCGGCCAGCATAGCTATTTCGTTCAATGACTTTAATTGCTGCTCTTTTAGGTTCGCTGTTAAAGCCGCGTACCAGTCGGGATCTTGACGTTGGATATCTGTGAAAATATTGTGTGCATAAAGAACTTTCATTTTTCCCTGCAACAAAAATTTACTTGTAAACACGTGCTTGAACGCGAGGTACTCGTCCACCTCGCAGTCCTCCTCGTCGAGGGGCGTGGTGTACGACTCAAGGACGGTTTCTTCGTTGGGCTCGTAATCCGAGTCGTCTTCGTCATCGGACGTGTCATCCACGGAGTTTATTGTGGCACTAATTTGCATGCCTTTGCTATCTCCCGCCGACATTGTCTTCTTCGCCAAGTTTTCTAAATAACCCTGTTCCTGATCATCAAGTTCGTCTTCATCTGAACTGAGGATGTCTACAAATCCAACGCAAAATTTAACGAAAAACAAATTTTCTTTGGCTCTCACCTTCGCCAATTTCTCCATCGTCACTTTCGCTTTCCTCCTCTTCGGCCTCAGCCTGCGCTTTAGCGGCGTACGCTCGTTTCAGGCCGTCGAATAGGAGTATAAGCGAAGGTACAACATTGGAAGCCATTTCAACCAGGGCTGGCGGCTTTTGACTCATCCCAATGAGTGTGCACAATCCCAAAACGCACAGTTTTCGGTCGTGGATTCCCAGGAAGCAGTCGGTGTCGTGCAGCCACTGCTTTATAAAATGGTTGGTGAAGTCCGGCATCTTCTGCAGCACCCCGAAGAGCAGCTGAGGGTCATAGTAGAGTGCCGCAATCAACACCTAAAAGGGTAAAAGATCGCATTGAAGAAATCGACGAAAATTAATGGGAAAAAGCTTACTTGCAAACACATTGTTCTGAGTTCGCTCGTCTTGACCTCGCGCAACAATCGTGTGGCCGCCAATTCCACGAGCATCGGGGCGGCGTTGTCGATCTTTCCGCGACACTGCAGAAGCACCACCTCCAGTAGTTTGGCGGCATTTGATTCGGGATCTTCTCCACTGTCTGAATTCGACACAATATTCACAACAGACCTAATTTTGTTTCCCTCCTGGCCTCACCTTTAGTCAAAACCTCCTTGCACATGTTGTAAACAGCTAGCAGACGCTGTTCGTTGGACAGGAAGGCATCCGTGTCGATAGTGACGTAGTTGTGTAGGGCAGGCATCATGTCCGTGAAGTGATCCATTCCATTTTTCATGAAAACCTTGTGATGAAATTTACGGTATTAAATAAATAGTGGTTAAAAAGACAGGTACGTACTTGATACATTAATTCAAACACTTTCCACATATCAGGAGACACATGTTTACTAGTCAGATCATATATTAAAGCTAGAATCTCTTCGTAGTACTCTTGAACTTCCTGTTGAAGCACCTGAGACAAAAAGAACATGTTAAATCAAGTATGGAGGTTGGCTGTTCCTGCCACCCTAGTCAGACCGACCCCCGAGGGGCGCCCAAACATTTTTCTATAAATGGCCTTCATTTACAAATTGCCCATGAACAACCCCTTCCTTCCACGATTCCTAAAGCCCAAAATTGCACAAAATTCTACAATAACTATTCCATACAACTCAAAAAAATAAAGGTGTATAACCCAATCAGGTTGTGGCGGATAGCTAAGAACAGTTATACTAAGGTTCACGCTCACTTCGACAGCACATCCAATCCGAAACCTTACCTGGGCAACGACTTGTAACACCGTTGGTTCCAACAGGCGCGTCACTTCCGGCTGTTCGTCCATCACGGTAAGCAGAGTCTCGATCGTATTGATCAGCCCCATAGCAGTTACAGCTTTCTCATCGGAGCCTTCCTCCATGTCAAGTACTTGCGCAAAAGTGCTAGCCAAGTGTTGGCAGATTTCTACCGCAATGGGAACTAGCTGTTGGGTAAAAACGCAAACCAGTTTCTGCATTACTCCAGTGACATCCTCGTTCTCAGTTTCGCGGATGACGGTCAGCAGTTCCAAGGCAATTTGTTTCACCTGCAAACCTTAGTAGTATCAACGAAAAAGTCCTCTGATTTAATAAATTATACCTGAGGTTCAACGTATTTATGACAGCGATCTTGGTAGCTCAAGAGTGATTGCAGGGCAACTGCCGCTTCTACTTTAACGGGCAGATCTTTGTCGAACAACAAGGCTCGAATGGTCAGATTGGTGGCTTCCATCAAGACATTTTCCTGCAACAAACACTGTAAGAAAAGAAAATAGAGAATGGGAAACCTAAACTAACCTGTTTGAACTCGTATTCGGCGAAATAATGGAGCACCCAACAACCGCGAGCTCTCATGTGACCTCTGTCGCTTCCGAATTCAGGAAACACATACTTTATAAACAGCTGATCAAGCTGGTCTCTATAGGGCTTCTTCTTCAGAAGAACATCGGCCAAGGAACCGACCATGTGCAAAGCGCCGTCCCTTTGCGCCGGCTCCGTGGCCGCATTATTCAGCACCTGATTAAGAAGGGCCATCGTTTTGCCTAACATTTCTTTACGTTTCTTGCAGGAGGAATGCAGCAATGTTTGAGCCGCAATCACTGGCGAGACAAAGTCTTCGAAAACGTCTAGACATGAGTAAATGGGTCAAGCAATATAAACTACCAAAACGTATTCTAATTTTACAATTACCGAATTTTACTCTGATGTACTCGTGAGGGTCGACAGTCCACAATTCGTGATCTTCGGCTGAGTAACTCATTAGTGGAAACAGAACGTCCTGAATGATGGTCGGCATGTGGGGCTTCAGGATTTTCCATGTGTGAGCGTGAGATACCGCCTAAATCACGGTTCAAATACCATAATCCACATAAATCTTTAATGAGTTTGTCAGATTACCTGATTTAGGTAATTCAGGGTTTGTTGGAGAACTCTTGGGGGTACCCAATGGCCACCCCTGAACCCGTCGAGCACCCTCAACAGCACCTCTAAAATACCGGTGCTAAAAGTTTGCAAGTACCACTCGGCGAATTCGTTGTATTCTTTGCCGATGTGCCCCGGGGAACCGTATCTGGAAGACATTACTTAAGTTATGTCACTGTTACTGCTCTCTTTCCAAGTGCTCACCTCTCAAACATGCGACATAATATGTGCAGAGCCCATTTTTTGCTTTTCCACCAGGGCAAATCGGGTCGCTCGTCTTCGTCCGGTTGCAGAGCTGCAGGAGGAACCTGTCTCTCCACAACCTACACTCAAAAAAAGTATCTTAAATTGGAATTAAAACCCTTAAAAAGATTGAAATAGTAATGTCATTCTTCCATTGATTGTTGAGTATAAAACAGAAGAATTCAGTCCTATTGTGATTGACTTGACATACATGCAGTTACTGTTCTAATAACACTGACCAAACCTGACTAAATACTTTCAGTGATACTGGTCTATATCCATAAACCACTATTAACCTCAGGGTGAACAACTTACCTGCCTACAAATCTCCATCCACTGTGCAAATGCTTCTTTGCTAATCAAATCCAGAGGCAAAATATACTGCGTGAGAGCATAATAAATCTTCAACCCCTCTTTTTGTAACAACACAGACTGTTCAGAAGGATCTGGTAGGAGATTCACCTAATATTTGCCCACAAAAAAATCACCACCACTCTAATTTAAGTCACAATATTTTACCTCAAGTTGGTACAGCTGGGGCAGCAACAAGTTCATGGCTTCGTGCAAGGGACCTCGATCCTCTGCTTTCTTGTATTCAAAATTTTTGACCAGCTGATATAGACACAGAAGAGCACCATGCCATCCACTGGGATCAGGATTTGAGAGATATACACTAACCTGAAAATGTGTATTTAATACCCTTTACAATTACCACATTGCCAAGTGAAAATACTTTGTCTACGATTTGTGTCCACCTGCCAGGAAAGTCATGCTTTACCACTACATTGACGCAAGAGCAGAGCTGTGTTCGAATAAGTTCAGGGGCATGAACTACTGCATCCACTATGCTGTCCCTGATCAATGCTCTATAAAAAATTTACCAGGAAATGTTTCTAAGATTATAATAAATGTTCTAACCTGTCCTGCTCATGTAATGCAAAAGGTGCTGGCTGTCCATTCTCTGCTTCCTTTTCTTGCCAGCTATTTGATATCAAATTTTTCTGCACAAATCAAATTTTATTGAGCATTTGAAATGTTTCTAACAGATAAACTTACTAAATATATAGCACCAGCTTGGCGCACAGGCATGTCACAATCGCTCATCATTACAACTTGAAGTAAGGCTGGTGCAAAGCCAATAATCTTGTGAATCTGACAGGAAGAAAAGAATATTACAATGCTGACTGAGGCTCTTGGCAATTTGATGTAAACAAAACATTCAAATGTGTTATTTCAGGAGGAATGTAAATAAAATGGCAATAGATGCTCCAGGAAAATAGACACATTTCTTATTGTAAAATAAATGCTATAATTTCGTGAAATATTTAACTGTAATTTTTAGTCCTAAAAATTGCTTTAAAATAGCCTGAGAGCAGTTAACTTTCAAGAAAATTAGTATCAAAAACTGCTTAAACATGAACTCCCAGAGACAAGAAAATGCTGAAGTATCGATAGGGCTTATTAAACAAGCCTCACAGAAGCATGCAAATAATCCTGGGACGAATTTTCATATAAATCATATGAAGGCTCAATGCGGAGGTCCTCAGGTGTAGTCACCCGAAAATTGCTAACATTTTTTACTGACAATGAAAATACATGCATGCCGCCTATTGAGCACATGTTGGCCCTACCTGATCCAGCTGCGTTTCCGCCTGCAGCCGATCCATAGGGCAAATCGTTGCCCTCAGCAAGTCTATAACTTTTCGGATTTCCATTGTCACGGCCCGGGGGTATACTTTTCGATGGGTTTTACGTCGTTTTTGGGAGTAAAATCAGGTTTTTGTCCAAGAAAAAAGATTCGTTTCCCGGAAAATTTATCAATTTTTTTGACAACCAACTAACCTGGCGGCTGACGTGATGTTTCTGACGTAAAAGGTGAGCACGTGACCATCGCCGACTTGACTTTGGTATAATTCGATTCGATAAATAATTAATCAGTTACTAAATTTGTCTGTCTAGGTAATATGTTTTTAAGGAGATTGATTGAGAAATCAAATAATGTATATATTTTTTAATGCAATTTTAAAATTTTTCTTTAAAAAAATAATTATAGGATTTTTATTACATTCTTGCCAAGTTACCTCTGAAATAAATCACTACGTAAGTCTAATAAACAGCTGTTGAAACGGCAGTGTTGCCTGTAGCAGCAAGTTCTCCTGGCCCTAAAGAATACCAATTTAATCATCGAAATTTTCCAATGCCTCCGAAAATTCTAATTAACTAAATTAATAGAAAAACCCCAATTTCCCTTTAAGCATCCTTTTAAATATCACATAACTGAAATTGCCAGCCGACTATTATCAGCAACATTCACATATCCGTCTTATTTAAACAAGACATGACAACGGCGCCTATCAACTTCAAGAGGGCAGCACGATCGATCCTCTTCCTTCCCAATATTGGTACTTCCCGAACATGGTGAGTTTCCCTGAAAAAACCGAAAATATTTCGGCCATCCCGCATTAAAATCAAATGTAACGGTCCTTAAACGAAATCGTAGACCTGCCCTTTCAAGTTAACGTCTTTATTATTTCAGGGTATCGACATAAACCACAAATATGACCGCAAGGTTAGGCGTACGGCCCCTAAGAGCCAAGACGTATACTTACGTCTTCTTGTCAAGGTAATCTCAATTGCATGTTAAAAGCCCGTTTGGGGCTTAAAGTGGACGTGAACTTTCAGTTGTACCGCTATTTGGCCCGTCGTACCGGCGCCAAGTTCAACAGGATTATTCTGAAGAGATTGTTTATGAGCAGAATAAACAGGCCCCCGATTTCCCTAGCAAGATTGTTGAGACACATGAAAAAGCCTGGTCGGGAGGGACTTACAGCCGTCGTTGTGGGAACCGTCACTGATGATTCCAGAATTTTTGAGGTGCCCACTCTTAAAGCACATGCAGTCACTGTATGCGCTTTGAGAGTCACTGAGAAAGCTCGGGCCAGGATTTTGAAGGCTGGTAAGTGGCGTGATTAAAGTAGAAACAAAAATTTGTTGAATTGATCATTAGAGTCCTTTAATTTATCAATTTTAATTGATATTGAACTGTCACTGAGTCTTCAAAACATCAAAAACGAGATATTCTCAAAAAAATTCAGACATTGTGAAGTTATTGTAGTACTTGAGTCCAGTTTTCTTTTATCAAGAATTTTAAGTTGTAAAATAACTGCCTAAAGACAATCCATGATGAACCTTCAATCAGATTTTCTGCCAAGAAAAAGTGCTGTTTCCATAAGGGGACGTAATACTGAAACCTTCTCTCAATCCCCCTTTCCCATGCCGCGAAAATAGATCCTCCATTCCTATACGATTCTCACGGAATTCCAGGTGGTGAAGTAATAACCTTCGATCAGCTAGCCCTGAGGGCCCCCACAGGATCCAAGACGGTATTATTGCAGGGCCGTCGTAACGCACGTGAAGCTCACAAGCACTTCGGTCTTGCCCCAGGGGTACCGCATAGCCACACTAAGCCTCTGGTGCGATCCAAAGGGCGCAAATTTGAGCGAGCCAGGGGTCGCAGGCGCTCTTGCGGATACAAGAAGTAGGCGTTCGCGAAATTCTTTAAATATTCGCTTTCGAATATTTATTATTAGACAAGATTCAATAAAGTTTTGACCGACGTTTGAATTGTTTTAGTGTAGAAATGTTCGATCTAGTGGTCCAACTGCCTTTTTGTGTATTTTTATGGATTTGAATCGCCCGCGTAAAATAAAACTTACCTATGTGTAATATGCATCAAGGGAGTCGCGGAAGCGTATAATTTGTGTTGTAACGAACAATTGTTTCGTTCTTGAGCAACAACTCTAAATAGTAGTATAACCTACTTTGGTAATCTATTAACGCACCGCCGGCGTCACAATTTACACTACAATAATAACTCCTGTTGACGTGGTGATACATAAAATTCCAGTTTTTTATCCAGAAAATTCAATAAAAACCGCAAGAAGTTTCACTGGAGATGGCCCAGAAAAGAAAAATAAACGTCAAAGAGCGATTTTACGATGGGCAAATCGACCTCAGCATGTCTGATTTGGACGAAGTCCCTGTGAGGGAAATTGTGAGTTCCCAGCTTTAAACCTTATGGTACCAGAGATTTTAAACAAATTTCAGGCCTCCGTGAAGAACACCTACAGCCTAGATTTATCCAACAATAGACTGACGTTGTTATCAGTAAATAGTAAAGAACTTGAAGTTTCTAAACATGATACACTTAATTTCCAGCCCACATTCACCACTCTTACGTTCCTCACCAAGCTGGATTTAAGCAAAAATGCGTTGACTGAATTACCTGAAGATTTTGGAAAATTATCCAAGCTCAAATACTTGGACTTATACAATAATAGACTTGAGCATTTACCACTTAGTTTTGGCCTGCTTACTGCCTTGAGATTCTTGGATTTAAAGGACAATCCTCTGGTGCCTGCTATTGCAAATGTTGCAGGCCTCTGCATTGATAATAAAGGGTAAGGTCAGCTTTAGTTTAGGGTGTTTGCATCTCTTGTTGAACTTCTGTTTCCCAAGAATATTCTCTGGCTCCTTTTTGTGTGTAAGTGGTTAAGAATTCTTTGTAATTATTGGCAATACCTTTCTGAAGGTGCCAGCAGTGTGCTCGGGATGTAACTCAGTTCTATGTGAGGTTACAGCAGGAGGTCAATGCTGAAGTGGAGATGCGGAATAAAGAGAGACAAAAACAACTGGAAATTAATCAAAAGAAAAAGCAAGAGGAGAAGAAGAAACTTAAAAAGGAAAAATTGGTAAGAGTGCCTAAAGACACAGTATCAATAGGTGCTGATGTGGGAGTGCATAAGGGGATTCCTAAGCAGAAAAAGGTTACTAGTAAAAAGGACAAAAAATCCCAAAATACCCAACGCTCTAGCATGTTTTGGAGTTTCTTATGTTTGTTCTTAGTATCCAGTGTCATCCTCTGGTTTTTATTTGCTTTAAAATTTGCCCCTTTGTCAAAGTTGGGGCCCTGCATCAACACTTTTTATCACAGAAATATAGTAGATCAATTGCCCAGTGATTATAAAAAATATGGACTGTATTTAGAGGATTTTGTGTGGCAATCTCAAGTTATGACTTGGAATGTCACATTAAGTTTATTCGAAACTCTTTCTAAAAGTGACATTTACCGAATTGTTGAGCAAAAAATTAGGGAAGTGACCTCAAGGGGCAAAAATTAATTTTGGTTTTTGAAATAAAACTATTTTTTATATTGCAAAATGAAAACATTGATTCATGAAGAAAAATGTGATTTAAATAAAATAGTTCTCTTGAAATATATTCGTGCTATTCTCAAACACCCTATATAAGAAAATCATTAAGTGTTCCCATCGAGCAGCTTTTCGGCTTTCCTGTCCCTTTTGCTAATGCTGCCGCTGCCGTAAATATAGAATCTCAAAGGCATTTTAGCCCACTCCGACTCGACTTTATCAATCCCAATCCTGGATGTTTCCACCACCGAAAACTCCTCCAGCTTGAAATTTGGATCGTCCTCGATCCACAACATGTCATTCTCCTGATCTGACAAATCCAATTTGTTGCAATTGTCCTTACTTATATCCATTGCAATACACAGTTTTGAGGGCCCATTGCACAGGCAATGAGGATTCTCCTTCTGCTTCTCATTTCTGACTAAATTATTGTATGATGATAAGTAAATTCAGAACGTTGTTATGAAGGAGAAACTCACTGTTTCTGAAACTCTTCATTGTATCAATTCCTTCAAGGGGCTCAAGGGCCCTGAGCAGCACTGCTGCCCCAGATTCTTTGCTTGAAATATTGAAGCAGAAATACATTCCGTAAGTTTGGTAGACGTAGCAAGTGCCTGCCGGCATATACATTGGTTCGTTTCTGGGAGTGCGCCTTCAAGGAAAAATGCTTTAGAGGTTTTTGTCATAATTGGGAGGCAGAGTTTGGCGTGCGGATTATGTTTACATTTGCAAGGCGTCATGACAAAAATATATATTAAAACAATAAAATATACATTATATTATTCTGACTTAGTTGGTAAATTTGGTATAAAATACGTGGAGTCCAAAAAGAGTCTGGTGATGTCACCAACAATGGACCGGTCTGGTAATTTTTGTGCAGTACCATAAAGGGCCATTTTTCCTTCTACAGGGACAGAGGGATCTTTCATAATCTCAGTCAAAGACTCGCTTACATCATTCAGGAACTTCTGTGCTATTCCCGGTTTAGTATGCATCAGGGTAACGCAGATATGAAGCCCTGAAGGATACTGCAGGGTGTTCAAGTTCCATCCTAGTTTGTACAGAGCATCAGACAAGCGGTAAATGTCAAAATCGTTGCTACCAATGGCCACCACACTAGTGGCTGGCTTTCCAAATACATAAATTCCCTTCATACGTCTGAGGCCCTGCTCTATGGTTTGCTTTGTATCCACAATCTCTTTGGTGGCATTTACATAGCCTTCCAAACCATGATGCAGCAAAGTAGCCCAACATGTAGCGATATTGCCTCCAGATCTGCTACCATTAACTGTGGGAGAGCCATAAATACCCCCCACCCAATCTGTGGTGACTGTATATTGATGATGGAGATATTTGCAGTCGCGATACATCACTACTGAAGTACCTTTGGGGGCAAAACCATACTTATGGGTGTCTGCTGAAATGCTGGTGACCCCCTTTAGCTGGAAATCAATTGGAGGTAGATGGTGGCCTGCTGATGGCATGAAAGCAGTCAAGAGACCTCCCAGACATGAGTCTACATGAACTGGAATGTGGTATTTGAGTCCTAAATCAGCTATTTTTGATATGTCATCGATTGTCCCTATATAAAGTTCTGTTAACAAATGTGATGAAGAAAATTTGGGAAAACTCACCATAAGGGAAATTGGGGGCAGACCCCACCAACATCACAGTATTTCTATTAATGGCCTTGCGCATGGCCTTTAAATCAACCTGGCAAGTTGTGGGATCAATGGCTACATGCCTGAGCCTTATATTCAAGTACTGTCCAGCTTTATCAAACCCTGAATGGGCAGTTACTGGGAGCACCTGCAAATCTTCCACTATAGTAACTTGTTTGCTTTCAATCAAATCTCAAATTTCTAACCATTTCTGGCCTCCGAATTCCTCTAGTCTCACGTGCAAAGTCTCTATAAGCCTTGCAAGCCATCATAATTGATTCAGTCCCCCCAGTTGTCATGGTGCCACAAGATTGGGAGTCTCCATTGAATAAAGTACACAAAATCCTAACCACTTCAGCTTCCATTTTACACACTCCTTGAATTTAGTTTATAATGAAAGGGAAAGTCAGGAATTATGCAGGCACTTACCAGGGAATAAATCTGGGTGTAAAGGGTTGGTATATGATGAAACTCGGAAAGTTTCCGCAGCCAATGTTTGTAAGGCTTCATTGTGGACATATACAGCTCCAGACGCAAGTCCGCTCTTCCAAGAATCCTCTCCCAGACTTAAATTCTCATTTAAAATGCTCAAAATCTCATTTTTGCTTAAACCTTTCAGGGGCAGTTTCACAAGGTACTGTAGCTTTGCAGTTCTTTCAATGACTTCACTCTCAAAACTTTTATTAATCTCTCCAAGCTCCTCTTCGATTTTCCTCCTGATTTGAGGCACCCACTTTGCTATTCGGAATACAGTTTTCTTACTTCTTGTCAAAAGACTCTCATCACCATTCAGGAAGTTGTACAACCACACAGTGAACAATACTGAACTAGTGGTGATGGTGACTATTTGCCAAGGCTCTTTGCCTTGAAACGCCCCATTACAATAGGCTTTAAAGGCTGTAATAGGGTATTTGGCAACTTCCATGATGTGAGACCAAAGGTAGAATGATGAATACTTATTGATTGTGGCTGATAAGATTGGTGAATGGAACAGGAATTAAGTGGTTACTTATTTATTTATACCTACATATTTTTAGGTTTCTTTGTTAATGATAAATTGAGAATTTATTAGATTTGTTTGTAAGTTTTTCAATGACCTTTGGCCACCAAACCCTGCTTTCCCCAGTTCGGTATGCAACCATTTATACACTAACCCGGGATTTTTGAATTCATGTCCTTACCTTCCTCCATAAGAATGCGAGGCCTTGTCCTCGTTCCCCAAGTAGCACTCAGTCTCTACAATTCGACCCTTTAAGATGCGTCCATCCTCCAATTTTCTGATCAAAATTTTGCCCAAGAAGTAAAGGGCCATGTCCTTGCATTCACGGTTAAAATCCTCTGTTATTAACCGCGTAAAAGATACTTTGTTCATAATTACGTTACAGTTTAAAAACCAGATCTCTATGCGATAGTTTTTGGGTGATTATTGTTATTTCAGAGTTTAGAAATGAATCAAAGAGGGACAATAAATAATTAGATTTTTAGAAATATTATACTACTAGAAAATGGTGGAGAGGCCAGTTAAAAGTGTCAAGAACAGCTGTTAAATTCCTAAGTTAGGAAGCTAAATGAACTGGAAATGTGGCATCGATGAGGATTCTAGTGTCGCCGACCATTTTTTTGCCTTTTTTATGATTATCAATAAATCGAATGAGAGAAGCATGAAATTAATATATAGAAACATTAAAATTAATTCAAATAAATAAATAAATGAAATATGAAAATGAATAAATGTAAACATTTTATTCATTTTAATAGAAGACAAGGTGGTCTTTCTTTTCCATATAAAACGTATTGCTATTGCTAAGATACAATAGGTTTTATAATATGAAGGATTTTGAAGTATTTTAAAGTTTATTGTGGCTTCAAGCTAAGGCATTTTTATGCATATATACAGTTATGTGCTCATGTTTATGTTTTTCAATCATTTGGCTGGATTTAATAAATGAAAACAGGAGAATGGTTCGCACATCTAACAGATCCTCCCGCGGTGTTGCCGCTTCACCCTGCTGGAAGTGTTCAATTAGGTGATGTTCATTTTCCTTTTATATAGTCTTATATATGTTTCTATCTCTTTCCTTCTTTTGGTAGAAGGAAATAGCATCATAGATGCAGTATCCCATCAATTGGGAAACACGATTTTCGGCGTGTTTCACGTGCTGTGCAGTGCTTTTGCTATTTTCAAAGAGTTTTAACAGAAAAATCTAATGAATTAAAGCATTCTGAAATAACTAAGTCACAAAATGCTGGTACTCTTCGAGACCGCTGCTGGATACGCAATTTTTAAGGTAAGTTGAATTTCCAAGTTCAATAATTAGCGTCTATAACCTCAAATTGACCACATGCACCCCTTTTTTTCGTAGCTTTTAGATGAGCGTAAACTTGAACAAATCGATAACTTGTACGAAAGTTTCCAGACCCCTGAAGCGGCTAGTCAAGTGTAAGTGCTCCCATACACATTGTTAACCTTTCCTTCAGTGAGATTTTTGTTAGGTTAAAACTGAAACATTTTGAGAGGTTCACCGATGTAGCGCAAGCTTTGAAGGCCACCACCGCCGCAGTTGATGGCAAATTGTCTAAATGTCTGAAGAAGGTGATCAAGAATCATGTGGTCAGTGATATGCACGAGCAGCTGCTGGTTGCTGATAACAAGCTGGGGCTGGCAATTAAGAATAAGTTTAGTCTGCGGTGTCTATGTAATACGGCGGTGCAGGAGTTGATGCGTTGCATTCGAGGCCAGCTTGAAGTTTTAACTGGGACAACAAAAAAGGATCAAACCTCTATGGCTTTGGGTTTGGCTCATTCCTTGTCTCGATATAAATTGAAGTTTTCCCCTGACAAGGTTGATACTATGATTGTACAGGCAGTATCCTTATTGGATGATTTGGATAAGGAGTTAAATAACTATTCTATGAGGTAGTGGGTACTTTTATTATCATTATTATTTTTAATATTTTTTGTTTTTAGATGTCGAGAGTGGTATGGCTGGCACTTTCCAGAAATGAGCAAAATTGTTGCTGACAACATGGCCTATGCCAAGACAGTAAGAATAATAGGCACCAGAGAGAAGGCCGTCGACGCAGATTTGTCTGAAGTCTTGCCTGAGAATGTTGAAAATGAGGTGCGTGTCCATTTTAGTGTTTTTACCCATTATTTCACTATTATATCCAGCTTAAAGTAGCTGCAGAAGTCTCCATGGGTACAGAAATATCTGACGATGACCTCAAACACATCAGAAGCCTCTGTGAGCAGATAATTGAGATGACTGATTACAGGCAGAACCTGTATGAATATCTCAAAAACAGAATGATGGCAATTGCCCCTAATCTCACAGTTTTGGTGGGTGAGTTAGTAGGTGCCAGGCTGATTTCACATGCTGGTTCTCTGATCAATCTGGCAAAGCATCCTGCATCCACAGTGCAGCTTTTGGGGGCGGAAAAGGCACTTTTCCGGGCGTTGAAGTCTAAAAAGGAAACTCCTAAATATGGGCTGATTTATCATGCTCAGTTAATTGGAAAGTGCAGTACTAAGAACAAGGGAAAAATGTCAAGGTATGCTAAGAAGTTCTACTTTAAGGCTTTAAGTTAAAGGATTATTTTAGAATGTTGGCAGCTAAAGCTGCATTGGCAACAAGGGTAGATGCCTTGGGAGAAGAAGTAGCTATCAATTTAGGCCCGGAACATAAAGCCAAATTGGAGGCCCGTCTAATTATATTAGAAGAGGGAAATGTGAGGCGGATAAGTGGCACTGGTAAGTTTCCCAAGTAACAACCCAGAAATTAAAATTACTTATTTTCTTTCTTCAGGCAAAGCCAAAGCGAAATTCGAGAAATATCATACTGTCAGCGAGATCAAACAATATCCAGTCGCGGCGGACAGCACGTTGCCTTCGACAAGTAAGAGAAAGAGGTCTGTGTCAGAGGTGAAGCAGGAAGATTTGGGTGAGGGCACTTCTGCTTCCACTGAAGTCCTTGAAAAGAAGAAAAACAAAAAGGATAAGCAAGAACCGCAGCAGGTCACTGAAGGTAAGTGACTTTTTTTTTGTCTCACTGTTTTAAATTTATTTTTTATTACAGTGAAAGTGGAGTCTCCAAAGAAGAAGAAGAAGAAAGTGAAGCAAGAGTCAGTGGAGGAGGAAGAGGTGCAGCAGAAAGGTAAGTAATATGTGTAAATGTGAATTTTGTCCGTTCAAAAGACTGTGGAATTTGTAGAAGAAATTTTGCATACAAAGAAGAAAAAGAAGGACAAGGTGAAATTAGAGACGCTAGAGCCGTCAATAGAGGTGACTGAAGAGGTACAAGAACCATCAGTGCAAAAGAAAAAAAAGAAAAAAGACAAGGGAAAACTGGAGGCAACTCCGTCGACGATAGAAGTAGCCGAAGAGGTGCAGGAACCACCAGTAGAAAAGAAGAAAAAAAAGAAACACAAGTTAGAGGTGGAAATAGCTGAGGAGGTCCCGAAATCAGTTGAAAAAAAGAAAGAAAAGAAGAAAACTAAGGTGGAACTGGAGGTGGCCGTCGAAGGCACTGAGGTGGGGCCCAGCGAAAAGAAAAAAAAGAAGAAAAAGCACACCCCAGAGTAGGTAGAGTTTTCGTGTTTTTTTAGGAGTCGCCAAACGATGTTTAAATTGATTCACTGACGCGAGTAATTCCCCAGCCCTGAAGGATGCCTTTATTTTTATACTTTAAAATTTGATTTCATCCCTTTACATGGTAGTTTAGAATTAAGAGAAAAATATTAAAATATAGGTTTTGTTTTCTTTTGATCTGTGAATGTTCTCCTGATACCTTCGGTTTCCATGTACACACGTATCGAAAGGGATATGTGTACATACCAAAAATTTTATTCATCAGTTTTCTTTAAAAAAAATTGTATGTAAGAGAACTAACCATACTATCGCTCTATACACATTATTGCCACGTTTCCTTTATCAGTACAATTTTTTAAAAGGTGATATCTAACCTAATTTGAAACGTCAATTGAAAGATTTGATGGGAGTAATTAAAAGTAGCAAGTATCTTCCTGAACGACTTCGTATTGGAAGAAGACAGCAACATATTGTTCCTGTGTTATTCACCCATATTTCTTAAAACAATTTAAAAAACGAATGTCACTCGAAAAGCCGTGTGCAAAGCAGCTGGAAATAGTAAATGTTTTTCATCTGAAATTTACTTTTTTAATTAAGTAAGAAGTGATTAAATTAATGCTCATTCATAAATCTTAGTGCTACTTTACAAAACCAAAGTTTCCACGGTGTTTTAACGTTTATAAGGTCCGTCATAAGAATCCCATTTTGAGAAGAAACCGAACTGGTAAGTTCTTTTCTAATTAATTTTCAGAAACAATCCCTTATCCTATTTTATCTCCTATTGTTATGGCTAACACACAGTCGGAACCATTAAAATATCCTTTTCCCCATCTCCCAGGAAACTCCTTCGACAATAACCAGCAGTACCACCATTTTCAGTCTTAACTTAATAATAATTTTATGGGTGCCCTGAACTCTAGAAGGATGTTTATGGCCATAGACGACGACGAGGATTCTAGGTCAAGAATTGAGGACACTTCAGAGGACTCAGACACTCTAGACTCAGACTCTGATTATGGAGAGCATTTTGCTGCCATGCTACGCAACCTTATAAACAGGTCTGTTAATTCTTTTGGGTGTTGTAATGGTGCAAGTAATTGTTGTGTAGCGGACAGTTGTTGTTGCAAAGTGGTGAGGAGGATTA
This sequence comes from Euwallacea similis, assembly GCF_039881205.1. NCBI lineage: Eukaryota > Metazoa > Arthropoda > Insecta > Coleoptera > Curculionidae > Euwallacea > Euwallacea similis. The sequence continues at coordinate 5,328,629 of NC_089618.1, read as the reverse complement.
TGAGTTCCCAGCTCCTAGAAGGGCCCCAAAAATTAAAGTAAAACCTGACACTTCAATGTTAGATGTGAGTAAAAGGAAGGAGGATAATTAAGTAGGAGAGTTCATTTGTTCTTATAATATTGTAGCGAAGTGAGTTTGTGATTTTGACCAAACAAGCCTGCGGGCTGTTGGAGCCCAAAAGGAACAATATTTCAGTGAATAATGTGGCCTGTTTTTTGGAGAATAGAGAGGTATTATTTCTTAGACTTTCTCTGCACAGCTCTTAATGGAGTTGTTTCAGTCTGGGGTTTACCGTGGCAGTAACTTTACTCGTAGGGTTAAATGTAAGATCTCCAACCAATACATCCCCAACGAAATGGTGGTGGCTTTAGAAAATAGCACTGGAAAAGTGTTTTGTGGAATTTTTTCGCCTGACGGTAACACATTTCTCACTGCCTCTCAAGGTTTGTTTAAGTCCAATGCTAAGGGGGATTTAGTGACTTTTTTGGGTATTTCAGACAGGCACATTAGGCTGTACAACTCAAAAGACTGTTCTTATGGACTGCTTAAAAGTGTCAGAGCCAGGGATGTAGGATGGAGCATAATTGATGTTGCATTCAGCCCTGATGGAGAGCATTTTGTGTATTCAACCTGGTCTCCAAGTTGTAAGCAATGTCAAAGCACCTCTGCGAGCAGTATTTTGATTTGTTTTTGTATTAAGTACATATGTGTCCAGTAAATGGGACATCTGACCACCAAGAACCTTTAAGTTTACTCAACACTAACCGGAGGTTTTGTGTATTTTCTGTGGTGTTTTCTTCGGATGGTAAAGAGTTGGTGTGTGGGGCCAATGATGGCTGTCTCTATATCTACAATATAGAAGGCAAAAAACGCACTTTAAAGGTAAAACCCTGGTTGTAAAACTTTCGATTTAATGATGACTTAAATAAGCTCAGATTATGGCCCATGAATATGATATTAACAGCGTCCTCTTCGCCGATAATACCTCGCATATAATCTATAGTGGCGGCGATGACGGTTTAGTGAAGGTGTGGGACCGTCGGACATTGCAGGACAGGAACGCGAAACCCGTGGGCCTTTTGGCTGGTAAGTGCCCTTTTCCTTTAAGTCAAGGCCGATTTGAGTTTTCTCAGGCCATATGGACGGAATCACATATATCGACTCAAGAGGGGATGGTAGGCATCTTATCAGTAATAGCAAGGATCAGTCTATTAAATTGTGGGATGTACGGGTATTTTCGAATGATGCTGCCGCCAATGAGTCGCTAAAAGCGGTGCGAAATCAGCCTTGGGATTACCGGTGGCAGGGTGTACCAAAAGAACGTATGTATATAGCTCATTTTTGGGTCATGCCTTTTTATATACTTCCCATTTATCTGTTTTTTGATTAGTTTTATCGTCGAATAATTTATTGCAGTATATCAAAACCAGAAGCTTGAGGGTGATACGTCTGTGATGACCTATAGAGGTCACGTAGTGTCAAAAACGTTAATTCGAGCGCGATTTTCGCCCGCAGAAACCACCGGCCAACGGTTCATCTACACAGGCTGTGGTTTTGGTAGGGTTGTGAGTAAGTTTTCTCACTTTTCCATGGGTGAAAAAAAAAGTCTTTCGTTTTAATTTTCATTCAGTATACGACGCTTTGACCGGCAAAATCGTCAAGCAGAGAAAGGGTCACATGGCCTGCGTCCGCGACGTGTCGTGGCATCCGACCAGGAATGAAATATTGAGTTCTTCGGTATTGTTTTTTATACTCGATTTAAATTTTCGTCGATTCTGATTTGTTTTTTTTTGTAGTGGGATAGTTTAGTAGGTAAATGGGTCTACTGCAAATCAGCTGCATTGTTAGAAAAACAGGAGGAGAAAGCGGAGCGAAAGCCACTGCGTAGGAGCGCCCGACTGGCTGCTTTGAGACAAAGGGAACAGGCCGACACGTCCACTTCAGGGAATTAGCGTTTGGGTTACCTCGAGAATTTCATCACTGTGTATGTTCCTGTTTAAATTTGGCGTAACTGTTCAAGATGTTCCGTCACATTTGCCAAAAATACCTACTTGAACACTGTTGGCAGAACTTTAATTAGGGAAGCGCTGGGTAAATTGGCGCTCTAATTGGCAGCAACTGGTGCGAGTGAGCACAGCCTATGAGTCGCAAAGCATGCTTATTTATCGTGGTATCATTTGAAGTTGAAATGAATCTCAAATTAAAGTTATCCATTGTTGATTTGTCTTGGTTTTCCGTTTGTTGTTGTACGATACTAATTACTTAACATTTGTCCAATTAGTTTAATTAAAGGTAACGTTTTTTTGTTATTTTGTTGTTTTAATTTCGCCTTAATCAATAGGAAACACATCGGAATTAAAAAAAACAATAATATAAGCGGCTCTCAACTTTATAATTATAAATTATTTTCTCCTACTGTTGTTTTAACAATTGCGGACTTTAATTATAAGTTTGTTTACGTAGAAGTTGGCGCTTTTGGTTCATCTAGCGATTTTTCATAAAAATATGCCATTTTTGTTATAAAAACGTGTTTTTAACAGAATATACCATTTTTGCATAAAAACGTGTTTTTCACTGAACATACCATTTTTGCATAAAAACGTGTTTTTAACAGAATATACCATTTTTGCATAAAAACGTGTTTTTCACTGAACATACCATTTTTGCATAAAAACGTGTTTTTAACAGAATATACCATTTTTGCATAAAAACGTGTTTTTCACTGAACATACCATTTTTGCATAAAAACGTGTTTTTAACAGAATATACCATTTTTGCATAAAAACGTGTTTTTCACTGAACATACCATTTTTGCATAAAAACGTGTTTTTAACAGAATATACCATTTTTGCATAAAAACGTGTTTTTCACTGAACATACCATTTTTGCATAAAAACGTGTTTTTCACTGAACATACCATTTTTGCATAAAAACGTGTTTTTAACAGAATATACCATTTTTGCATAAAAACGTGTTTTTCACTGAACATACCATTTTTGCATAAAAACGTGTTTTTAACAGAATATACCATTTTTGCATAAAAACGTGTTTTTCACTGAACATACCATTTTTGCATAAAAACGTGTTTTTAACAGAATATACCATTTTTGCATAAAAACGTGTTTTTCACTGAACATACCATTTTTGCATAAAAACGTGTTTTTAACAGAATATACCATTTTTGCATAAAAACGTGTTTTTCACTGAACATACCATTTTTGCATAAAAACGTGTTTTTAACAGAATATACCATTTTTGCATAAAAACGTGTTTTTCACTGAACATACCATTTTTGCATAAAAACGTGTTTTTAACAGAATATACCATTTTTGCATAAAAACGTGTTTCTCACTGAACATACCATTTTTGCATAAAAACGTGTTTTTAACAGAATATACCATTTTTGCATAAAAACGTGTTTTTCACTGAACATACCATTTTTGCATTAAAACGTGTTTTTCACTGAACAGACCATTTTTGCATAAAAACGTGTTTTTAACAGAATATACCATTTTTGCATAAAAACGTGTTTTTAACAGAATATACCATTTTTGCATAAAAACGTGTTTTTCACTGAACATACCATTTTTGCATAAAAACGTGTTTTTAACAGAATATACCATTTTTGCATAAAAACGTGTTTTTAACAGAATATACCATTTTTGCATAAAAACGTGTTTCTCACTGAACATACCATTTTTGCATAAAAACGTGTTTTTAACAGAATATACCATTTTTGCATAAAAACGTGTTTTTAACAGAATATACCATTTTTGCATAAAAACGTGTTTTTCACTGAACATACCATTTTTGCATAAAAACGTGTTTTTAACAGAATATACCATTTTTGCATAAAAACGTGTTTTTAACAGAATATACCATTTTTGCATAAAAACGTGTTTCTCACTGAACATACCATTTTTGCATAAAAACGTGTTTTTAACAGAATATACCATTTTTGCATAAAAACGTGTTTTTAACAGAATATACCATTTTTGCATAAAAACGTGTTTTTCACTGAACATACCATTTTTGCATTAAAACGTGTTTCTCACTGAACATACCATTTTTGCATAAAAACGTGTTTTTAACAGAATATACCATTTTTGCATAAAAACGTGTTTTTCACTGAACATACCATTTTTGCATAAAAACGTGTTTCTCACTGAACATACCATTTTTGCATAAAAACGTGTTTTTAACAGAATATACCATTTTTGCATAAAAACGTGTTTCTCACTGAACATACCATTTTTGCATAAAAACGTGTTTTTAACAGAATATACCATTTTTGCATAAAAACGTGTTTCTCACTGAACATACCATTTTTGCATAAAAACGTGTTTTTCACTGAACATACCATTTTTGCATAAAAACGTGTTTTTAACAGAATATACCATTTTTGCATAAAAACGTGTTTTTCACTGAACATACCATTTTTGCATAAAAACGTGTTTTTCACTGAACATACCATTTTTGCATAAAAACGTGTTTTTAACAGAATATACCATTTTTGCATAAAAACGTGTTTTTCACTGAACATACCATTTTTGCATAAAAACGTGCTTTTCACTGAACATACCATTTTTGCACAAAAACGTGTTTGTCACTGAACATACCATTTTTGTTTAAAAACGTGTTTTTAACAGAATATACCATTTTTGCATAAAAACGTGTTTTTCACTGAACATACCATTTTTGCATAAAAACGTGTTTTTCACTGAACATACCATTTTTGCATAAAAACGTGTTTTTCACTGAACATACCATTTTTGCATAAAAACGTGTTTTTAACAGAATATACCATTTTTGCATAAAAACGTGTTTTTCACTGAACATACCATTTTTGCATAAAAACGTGTTTTTCACTGAACATACCATTTTTGCATAAAAACGTGTTTTTAACAGAATATACCATTTTTGCATAAAAACGTGTTTTTCACTGAACATACCATTTTTGCATAAAAACGTGTTTTTCACTGAACATACCATTTTTGCATAAAAACGTGTTTTTCACTGAACATACCATTTTTGCATAAAAACGTGTTTTTAACAGAATATACCATTTTTGCATAAAAACGTGTTTTTCACTGAACATACCATTTTTGCATAAAAACGTGTTTTTCACTGAACATACCATTTTTGCATAAAAACGTGTTTTTAACAGAATATACCATTTTTGCATAAAAACGTGTTTTTCACTGAACATACCATTTTTGCATAAAAACGTGTTTTTCACTGAACATACCATTTTTGCATAAAAACGTGTTTTTAACAGAATATACCATTTTTGCATAAAAACGTGTTTTTCACTGAACATACCATTTTTGCATAAAAACGTGTTTTTAACAGAATATACCATTTTTGCATAAAAACGTGTTTTTCACTGAACATACCATTTTTGCATAAAAACGTGTTTTTCACTGAACATACCATTTTTGCATAAAAACGTGTTTTTAACAGAATATACCATTTTTGCATAAAAACGTGTTTTTCACTGAACATACCATTTTTGCATAAAAACGTGTTTTTCACTGAACATACCATTTTTGCATAAAAACGTGTTTTTCACTGAACATACCATTTTTGCATAAAAACGTGTTTTTAACAGAATATACCATTTTTGCATAAAAACGTGTTTTTCACTGAACATACCATTTTTGCATAAAAACGTGTTTTTCACTGAACATACCATTTTTGCATAAAAACGTGTTTTTAACAGAATATACCATTTTTGCATAAAAACGTGTTTTTCACTGAACATACCATTTTTGCATAAAAACGTGTTTTTCACTGAACATACCATTTTTGCATAAAAACGTGTTTTTAACAGAATATACCATTTTTGCATAAAAACGTGTTTTTCACTGAACATACCATTTTTGCATAAAAACGTGTTTCTCACTGAACATACCATTTTTGCATAAAAACGTGTTTTTAACAGAATATACCATTTTTGCATAAAAACGTGTTTCTCACTGAACATACCATTTTTGCATAAAAACGTGTTTTTAACAGAATATACCATTTTTGCATAAAAACGTGTTTCTCACTGAACATACCATTTTTGCATAAAAACGTGTTTTTAACAGAATATACCATTTTTGCATAAAAACGTGTTTTTCACTGAACATACCATTTTTGCATAAAAACGTGTTTTTCACTGAACATACCATTTTTGCATAAAAACGTGTTTTTAACAGAATATACCATTTTTGCATAAAAACGTGTTTTTCACTGAACATACCATTTTTGCATAAAAACGTGCTTTTCACTGAACATACCATTTTTGCACAAAAACGTGTTTGTCACTGAACATACCATTTTTGTTTAAAAACGTGTTTTTAACAGAATATACCATTTTTGCATAAAAACGTGTTTTTCACTGAACATACCATTTTTGCATAAAAACGTGTTTTTCACTGAACATACCATTTTTGCATAAAAACGTGTTTTTCACTGAACATACCATTTTTGCATAAAAACGTGTTTTTAACAGAATATACCATTTTTGCATAAAAACGTGTTTTTCACTGAACATACCATTTTTGCATAAAAACGTGTTTTTCACTGAACAGACCATTTTTGCATAAAAACGTGTTTTTAACAGAATATACCATTTTTGCATAAAAACGTGTTTTTCACTGAACATACCATTTTTGCATAAAAACGTGCTTTTCACTGAACATACCATTTTTGCATAAAAACGTGTTTGTCACTGAACATACCATTTTTGCATAAAAACGTGTTTTTAACAGAATATACCATTTTTGCATAAAAACGTGTTTTTCACTGAACATACCATTTTTGCATAAAAACGTGTTTTTCACTGAACAGACCATTTTTGCATAAAAACGTGTTTTTCACTGAACATACCATTTTTGCATAAAAACGTGTTTTTCACTGAACAGACCATTTTTGCATAAAAACGTGTTTTTCACTGAACATACCATTTTTGCATAAAAACGTGTTTTTCACTGAACATACCATTTTTGCATAAAAACGTGTTTTTAACAGAATATACCATTTTTGCATAAAATCGTGTTTTTCACTGAACATACCATTTTTGCATAAAAACGTGTTTTTCACTGAACAGACCATTTTTGCATAAAAACGTGTTTTTAACAGAATATAATATTTTTGCATAAAAACGTGTTTTTCACTGAACATACCATTTTTGCATAAAAACGTGCTTTTCACTGAACATACCATTTTTGCATAAAAACGTGTTTGTCACTGAACATACCATTTTTGCATAAAAACGTGTTTTTAACAGAATATACCATTTTTGCATAAAAACGTGTTTTTCACTGAACATACCATTTTTGCATAAAAACGTGTTTTTAACAGAATATACCATTTTTGCATAAAAACGTGTTTTTCACTGAACATACCATTTTTGCATAAAAACGTGTTTTTCACTGAACAGACCATTTTTGCATAAAAACGTGTTTTTAACAGAATATACCATTTTTGCATAAAAACGTGTTTTTCACTGAACATACCATTTTTGCATAAAAACGTGCTTTTCACTGAACATACCATTTTTGCATAAAAACGTGTTTGTCACTGACCATACCATTTTTGCATAAAAACGTGTTTTTAACAGAATATACCAATTTTGCATAAAAACGTGTTTTTCACGGAACATACCATTTTTGCATAAAAACGTGTTTTTAACAGAATATACCATTTTTGCATAAAAACGTGTTTTTCACTGAACATACCATTTTTGCATAAAAACGTGTTTTTCACTGAACAGACCATTTTTGCATAAAAACGTGTTTTTAACAGAATATACCATTTTTGCATAAAAACGTGTTTTTCACTGAACATACCATTTTTGCATAAAAACGTGCTTTTCACTGAACATACCATTTTTGCATAAAAACGTGTTTGTCACTGAACATACCATTTTTGCATAAAAACGTGTTTTTAACAGAATATACCATTTTTGCATAAAAACGTGTTTGTCACTGAACATACCATTTTTGCCTAAAAACGTGTTTTTAACAGAATATACCATTTTTGCATAAAAACGTGTTTTTCACTGAACATACCATTTTTGCATAAAAACGTGTTTTTCACTGAACAGACCATTTTTGCATAAAAACGTGTTTTTCACTGAACATACCATTTTTGCATAAAAACGTGTTTTTCACTGAACAGACCATTTTTGCATAAAAACGTGTTTTTCACTGAACATACCATTTTTGCATAAAAACGTGTTTTTCACTGAACATACCATTTTTGCATAAAAACGTGTTTTTAACAGAATATACCATTTTTGCATAAAAACGTGTTTTTCACTGAACATACCATTTTTGCATAAAAACGTGCTTTTCACTGAACATACCATTTTTGCATAAAAACGTGTTTGTCACTGAACATACCATTTTTGCATAAAAACGTGTTTTTAACAGAATATACCATTTTTGCATAAAAACGTGTTTTTCACTGAACATACCATTTTTGCATAAAAACGTGTTTTTAACAGAATATACCATTTTTGCATAAAAACGTGTTTTTCACTGAACAGACCATTTTTGCATAAAAACGTGTTTTTCACTGAACATACCATTTTTGCATAAAAACGTGTTTTTCACTGAACAGACCATTTTTGCATAAAAACGTGTTTTTCACCGAACATACCATTTTTGCATAAAAACGTGTTTTTCACTGAACAGACCATTTTTGCATAAAAACGTGTTTTTCACTGAACATACCATTTTTGCATAAAAACGTGCTTTTCACTGAACATACCATTTTTGCATAAAAACGTGTTTTTCACTGAACATACCATTTTTGCATAAAAACGTGTTTTTAACAGAATATACCATTTTTGCATAAAAACGTGTTTTTCACTGAACATACCATTTTTGCATAAAAACGTGTTTTTCACTGAACATACCATTTTTGCATAAAAACGTGTTTTTAACAGAATATACCATTTTTGCATAAAAACGTGTTTTTCACTGAACATACCATTTTTGCATAAAAACGTGTTTTTAACAGAATATACCATTTTTGCATAAAAACGTGTTTTTCACTGAACATACCATTTTTGCATAAAAACGTGTTTTTCACTGAACATACCATTTTTGCATAAAAACGTGTTTTTAACAGAATATACCATTTTTGCATAAAAACGTGTTTTTCACTGAACATACCATTTTTGCATAAAAACGTGTTTTTCACTGAACATACCATTTTTGCATAAAAACGTGTTTTTCACTGAACATACCATTTTTGCATAAAAACGTGTTTTTAACAGAATATACCATTTTTGCATAAAAACGTGTTTTTCACTGAACATACCATTTTTGCATAAAAACGTGTTTTTCACTGAACATACCATTTTTGCATAAAAACGTGTTTTTAACAGAATATACCATTTTTGCATAAAAACGTGTTTTTCACTGAACATACCATTTTTGCATAAAAACGTGTTTTTCACTGAACATACCATTTTTGCATAAAAACGTGTTTTTAACAGAATATACCATTTTTGCATAAAAACGTGTTTTTCACTGAACATACCATTTTTGCATAAAAACGTGTTTCTCACTGAACATACCATTTTTGCATAAAAACGTGTTTTTAACAGAATATACCATTTTTGCATAAAAACGTGTTTCTCACTGAACATACCATTTTTGCATAAAAACGTGTTTTTAACAGAATATACCATTTTTGCATAAAAACGTGTTTCTCACTGAACATACCATTTTTGCATAAAAACGTGTTTTTAACAGAATATACCATTTTTGCATAAAAACGTGTTTTTCACTGAACATACCATTTTTGCATAAAAACGTGTTTTTCACTGAACATACCATTTTTGCATAAAAACGTGTTTTTAACAGAATATACCATTTTTGCATAAAAACGTGTTTTTCACTGAACATACCATTTTTGCATAAAAACGTGCTTTTCACTGAACATACCATTTTTGCACAAAAACGTGTTTGTCACTGAACATACCATTTTTGTTTAAAAACGTGTTTTTAACAGAATATACCATTTTTGCATAAAAACGTGTTTTTCACTGAACATACCATTTTTGCATAAAAACGTGTTTTTCACTGAACATACCATTTTTGCATAAAAACGTGTTTTTCACTGAACATACCATTTTTGCATAAAAACGTGTTTTTAACAGAATATACCATTTTTGCATAAAAACGTGTTTTTCACTGAACATACCATTTTTTGCATAAAAACGTGTTTTTCACTGAACAGACCATTTTTGCATAAAAACGTGTTTTTAACAGAATATACCATTTTTGCATAAAAACGTGTTTTTCACTGAACATACCATTTTTGCATAAAAACGTGCTTTTCACTGAACATACCATTTTTGCATAAAAACGTGTTTGTCACTGAACATACCATTTTTGCATAAAAACGTGTTTTTAACAGAATATACCATTTTTGCATAAAAACGTGTTTTTCACTGAACATACCATTTTTGCATAAAAACGTGTTTTTCACTGAACAGACCATTTTTGCATAAAAACGTGTTTTTCACTGAACATACCATTTTTGCATAAAAACGTGTTTTTCACTGAACAGACCATTTTTGCATAAAAACGTGTTTTTCACTGAACATACCATTTTTGCATAAAAACGTGTTTTTCACTGAACATACCATTTTTGCATAAAAACGTGTTTTTAACAGAATATACCATTTTTGCATAAAATCGTGTTTTTCACTGAACATACCATTTTTGCATAAAAACGTGTTTTTCACTGAACAGACCATTTTTGCATAAAAACGTGTTTTTAACAGAATATAATATTTTTGCATAAAAACGTGTTTTTCACTGAACATACCATTTTTGCATAAAAACGTGCTTTTCACTGAACATACCATTTTTGCATAAAAACGTGTTTGTCACTGAACATACCATTTTTGCATAAAAACGTGTTTTTAACAGAATATACCATTTTTGCATAAAAACGTGTTTTTCACTGAACATACCATTTTTGCATAAAAACGTGTTTTTAACAGAATATACCATTTTTGCATAAAAACGTGTTTTTCACTGAACATACCATTTTTGCATAAAAACGTGTTTTTCACTGAACAGACCATTTTTGCATAAAAACGTGTTTTTAACAGAATATACCATTTTTGCATAAAAACGTGTTTTTCACTGAACATACCATTTTTGCATAAAAACGTGCTTTTCACTGAACATACCATTTTTGCATAAAAACGTGTTTGTCACTGACCATACCATTTTTGCATAAAAACGTGTTTTTAACAGAATATACCAATTTTGCATAAAAACGTGTTTTTCACGGAACATACCATTTTTGCATAAAAACGTGTTTTTAACAGAATATACCATTTTTGCATAAAAACGTGTTTTTCACTGAACATACCATTTTTGCATAAAAACGTGTTTTTCACTGAACAGACCATTTTTGCATAAAAACGTGTTTTTAACAGAATATACCATTTTTGCATAAAAACGTGTTTTTCACTGAACATACCATTTTTGCATAAAAACGTGCTTTTCACTGAACATACCATTTTTGCATAAAAACGTGTTTGTCACTGAACATACCATTTTTGCATAAAAACGTGTTTTTAACAGAATATACCATTTTTGCATAAAAACGTGTTTGTCACTGAACATACCATTTTTGCATAAAAACGTGTTTTTAACAGAATATACCATTTTTGCATAAAAACGTGTTTTTCACTGAACATACCATTTTTGCATAAAAACGTGTTTTTCACTGAACAGACCATTTTTGCATAAAAACGTGTTTTTCACTGAACATACCATTTTTGCATAAAAACGTGTTTTTCACTGAACATACCATTTTTGCATAAAAACGTGTTTTTCACTGAACATACCATTTTTGCATAAAAACGTGTTTTTAACAGAATATACCATTTTTGCATAAAAACGTGTTTTTCACTGAACATACCATTTTTGCATAAAAACGTGCTTTTCACTGAACATACCATTTTTGCATAAAAACGTGTTTGTCACTGAACATACCATTTTTGCATAAAAACGTGTTTTTAACAGAATATACCATTTTTGCATAAAAACGTGTTTTTCACTGAACATACCATTTTTGCATAAAAACGTGTTTTTAACAGAATATACCATTTTTGCATAAAAACGTGTTTTTCACTGAACAGACCATTTTTGCATAAAAACGTGTTTTTCACTGAACATACCATTTTTGCATAAAAACGTGTTTTTCACTGAACAGACCATTTTTGCATAAAAACGTGTTTTTCACTGAACATACCATTTTTGCATAAAAACGTGTTTTTCACTGAACAGACCATTTTTGCATAAAAACGTGTTTTTCACTGAACATACCATTTTTGCATAAAAACGTGCTTTTCACTGAACATACCATTTTTGCATAAAAACGTGTTTGTCACTGAACATACCATTTTTGCATAAAAACGTGTTTTTAACAGAATATACCATTTTTGCATAAAAACGTGTTTTTCACTGAACATACCATTTTTGCATAAAAACGTGTTTTTAACAGAATATACCATTTTTGCATAAAAACGTGTTTTTCACTGAACATACCATTTTTGCATAAAAACGTGTTTTTCACTGAACAGACCATTTTTGCATAAAAACGTGTTTTTAACAGAATATACCATTTTTGCATAAAAACGTGTTTTTCACTGAACATACCATTTTTGCATAAAAACGTGTTTGTCACTGAACATACCATTTTTGCATAAAAACGTGTTTTTAACAGAATATACCATTTTTGCATAAAAACGTGTTTTTCACTGAACATACCATTTTTGCATAAAAACGTGTTTTTCACTGAACAGACCATTTTTGCATAAAAACGTGTTTTTCACTGAACATACCATTTTTGCATAAAAACGTGTTTTTCACTGAACAGACCACTTTTGCATAAAAACGTGTTTTTAACAGAATATACCATTTTTGCATAAAAACGTGTTTTTCACTGAACATACCATTTTTGCATAAAAACGTGTTTGTCACTGAACAGACCATTTTTGCATAAAAACGTGTTTTTAACAGAATATACCATTTTTGCATAAAAACGTGTTTTTCACTGAACATACCATTTTTGCATAAAAACGTGTTTTTCACTGAACAGACCATTTTTGCATAAAAACGTGTTTTTAACAGAATATACCATTTTTGCATAAAAACGTGTTTTTCACTGAACATACCATTTTTGCATAAAAACGTGTTTGTCACTGAACATACCATTTTTGCATAAAAACGTGTTTTTAACAGAATATACCATTTTTGCATAAAAACGTGTTTTTCACTGAACATACCATTTTTGCATAAAAACGTGTTTTTCACTGAACAGACCATTTTTGCATAAAAACGTGTTTTTCACTGAACATACCATTTTTGCATAAAAACGTGTTTTTCACTGAACAGACCACTTTTGCATAAAAACGTGTTTTTAACAGAATATACCATTTTTGCATAAAAACGTGTTTTTCACTGAACATACCATTTTTGCATAAAAACGTGTTTGTCACTGAACATACCATTTTTGCATAAAAACGTGTTTTTAACAGAATATACCATTTTTGCATAAAAACGTGTTTTTCACTGAACATACCATTTTTGCATAAAAACGTGTTTTTCACTGAACAGACCATTTTTGCATAAAAACGTGTTTTTCACTGAACATACCACTTTTGCATAAAAACGTGTTTTTAACAGAATATACCATTTTTGCATAAAAACGTGTTTTTCACTGAACATACCATTTTTGCATAAAAACGTGTTTGTCACTGAACATACCATTTTTGCATAAAAACGTGTTTTTAACAGAATATACCATTTTTGCATAAAAACGTGTTTGTCACTGAACATACCATTTTTGCATAAAAACGTGTTTTTAACAGAATATACCATTTTTGCATAAAAACGTGTTTTTCACTGAACATACCATTTTTGCATAAAAACGTGTTTTTAACAGAATATACCATTTTTGCATAAAAACGTGTTTTTCACTGAACATACCATTTTTGCATAAAAACGTGTTTTTCACTGAACAGACCATTTTTGCATAAAAACGTGTTTTTAACAGAATATACCATTTTTGCATAAAAACGTGTTTTTCACTGAACATACCATTTTTGCATAAAAACGTGTTTGTCACTGAACATACCATTTTTGCATAAAAACGTGTTTTTAACAGAATATACCATTTTTGCATAAAAACGTGTTTTTCACTGAACATACCATTTTTGCATAAAAACGTGTTTTTCACTGAACAGACCATTTTTGCATAAAAACGTGTTTTTCACTGAACATACCATTTTTGCATAAAAACGTGTTTTTCACTGAACAGACCACTTTTGCATAAAAACGTGTTTTTAACAGAATATACCATTTTTGCATAAAAACGTGTTTTTCACTGAACATACCATTTTTGCATAAAAACGTGTTTGTCACTGAACAGACCATTTTTGCATAAAAACGTGTTTTTAACAGAATATACCATTTTTGCATAAAAACGTGTTTTTCACTGAACATACCATTTTTGCATAAAAACGTGTTTTTCACTGAACAGACCATTTTTGCATAAAAACGTGTTTTTAACAGAATATACCATTTTTGCATAAAAACGTGTTTTTCACTGAACATACCATTTTTGCATAAAAACGTGTTTGTCACTGAACATACCATTTTTGCATAAAAACGTGTTTTTAACAGAATATACCATTTTTGCATAAAAACGTGTTTTTCACTGAACATACCATTTTTGCATAAAAACGTGTTTTTCACTGAACAGACCATTTTTGCATAAAAACGTGTTTTTCACTGAACATACCATTTTTGCATAAAAACGTGTTTTTCACTGAACAGACCACTTTTGCATAAAAACGTGTTTTTAACAGAATATACCATTTTTGCATAAAAACGTGTTTTTCACTGAACATACCATTTTTGCATAAAAACGTGTTTGTCACTGAACATACCATTTTTGCATAAAAACGTGTTTTTAACAGAATATACCATTTTTGCATAAAAACGTGTTTTTCACTGAACATACCATTTTTGCATAAAAACGTGTTTTTCACTGAACAGACCATTTTTGCATAAAAACGTGTTTTTCACTGAACATACCATTTTTGCATAAAAACGTGTTTTTCACTGAACAGACCATTTTTGCATAAAAACGTGTTTTTCACTGAACATACCATTTTTGCATAAAAACGTGTTTTTCACTGAACAGACCATTTTTGCATAAAAACGTGTTTTTCACTGAACATACCATTTTTGCATAAAAACGTGTTTTTCACTGAACAGACCATTTTTGCATAAAAACGTGTTTTTCACTGAACATACCATTTTTGCATAAAAACGTGTTTTTCACTGAACAGACCACTTTTGCATAAAAACGTGTTTTTAACAGAATATACCATTTTTGCATAAAAACGTGTTTTTCACTGAACATACCATTTTTGCATAAAAACGTGTTTGTCACTGAACATACCATTTTTGCATAAAAACGTGTTTTTAACAGAATATACCATTTTTGCATAAAAACGTGTTTTTCACTGAACATACCATTTTTGCATAAAAACGTGTTTTTCACTGAACAGACCATTTTTGCATAAAAACGTGTTTTTCACTGAACATACCATTTTTGCATAAAAACGTGGTTTTCACATAATATACCGTTTTTGCATAAAAACCTATTTTTCATGAAAATTTAGGCAAATGAGTTCGTAGGAGTTGTGTTTTTTGTATCGCTAGTAGCATCCTTTGTTTTCGTTGCCGCAAACGTTGTCATGGGCGTAACAATTTATATATTAATTTTTTTAAATATAAAAGGTGACCTCCTCCTTTACAGGGATCCGTCTAATAAAATATATCGCTATCTTTCTATATCGCCAATAGTTAAAGTGAGAAAAACATAATTATCTATTTATGTAAATGACTAGACATTTGAAACCTCTGAGGTGCATTGTACACTCGAGAGTAGTTCACACCGAGAACCTGCACCGACAAGTGACATTCACAGGAGTGACAGTCGACGAGTAGCAGGGACGGAAATAGCGAAAGGGTTGGTTAGCTATATAAACCCAAACAGACCCTTAAAATCTCTCTTATCTATTATACTCTTACTCTCAGCTCTCTCGAGATAACGTACCACGATTATCACCCTCGGTATAGTACATACAGACTGTGATAATAAACGTAGCAATAGTTTTGTGTAAATAAAGATAGTCGAGCAGTATCAGCGCGTATTTTGTGTCTATGACTAGTATCTTTGCCGGGTTAGAATACTGGTCCCTTCAGCGTGTTCAACTTGTAACGGAAGAATAGATCACCCCGTTAGCACCAACAACACGCCGCGTTACTCCGAATCCTATCGGTAAACGCAAACACCTATAAACCCGACACCTCTGTTCGACTGACAGTGACATGTTTATCTTTTAGTTAAGTGTAACAAAAGTGTTAAAATTAAAATGCAATTTAATTAAGTAAATGAATTAATTAAAAGAAGCCATGCCCAAAGGACTGAAACACCATACCGGACACTCAGACTACTCATCTCAATCCAGACATCGCCACAGAAGCAGGTCTCGTTCCCCCAGAGAATGCCATCGTTCTTCCCGCAAAGAAACCCAAAAACGAAGTTCCAGGACGTCTAGACGACGCTCCAAATCATCCTCAAAATCTACCCAGAGCAGCAGCAAGAAGCGCCAATATTCCTCCAAGCGGCGCAAGTCTAGGAAGCGGGAATCAAGTAGCGACTCTTCTTCAAGCAGTTCTAGCAGCTCAAGCTCTTCCAGCAAATCTGTAAAGTTACTTGAGAAACTAGAAAAAGAGAGGTTACGGGCTATAGAGGAGCGCAAGTGTCAAAAAGAATTGTTAAAAGCCACAGAAACTGCTGAAGAAAAGCGACTAAGACGCCTCAAAAAGAAGGAAGAGAAAGAGCGCAAGAGGAAGGAACGTATGGGTTGGGACAATGAGTATCTCCACTATACTAATAGTGACAACCCCTTTGGGGATGGAAATTTGCTGTCCACATTTGTATGGACTAAAAAATTGGCCAAAGAAGGCTTAATTGATGCTACTCATGAGGAACTTGAGGCAAGAAACAGATTCAAACAAGAAGAAAACAAACGGGAATTGGAGAAAGTTAAAAAGAGGCGGCTAGAGCGGGAGCTGGAAAGACAGCGACGAGAGGACGAAACTCAGTTGCTCCAGCGCAGCAAAGAAGCTGCTCAATTTGAAGAGTGGGAGAGGCAGGAGGACCACTTTCACTTAGAACAGGCTCGATTAAGAAGCCACATCAGAATCCAAGATGGCCGAGCCAAACCTATTGACCTCTTAGCCAAATATATTAGCGCCGAAGAGGAGGTGGATGCAGTGGAAATGCATGAACCTTACACATACCTCAATGGCCTGCACATAAAGGATTTGGAAGATCTTGCAGAGGACATTAAAGTGTATAAAGAACTGGAAAGGGGCAAGAATTTGGACTATTGGAATGACATAACCATAATTGTTGAAGACGAACTGCAGAAATTGAGGAAGTTGCAGAGGGAGCAAGATTTTGATACAGGAGTAGGCAGAAGAGAAGGTATAAATCAGGCTGTTGCTCAAGATGTAACTGCAGTTTTTAAAGGGAAAACTGCAGTCCAACTCGCAGGCTTGCAAAAACAAATTGAGAGCAAAATAAATGGCAAATCTGACGGCATTGATATTGGCTATTGGGAGTCTCTTTTGTCCCAACTTAAAGCACACATGGCCAGAGCAAGGCTACGAGATAGGCATCAGGAAAGTTTAAGAAGAAAGCTAGAAGTTTTAAAGGCAGAACAAGCAGTTACTGTCCCTGATGTAACTGATGAAACCAGTAAACACTCTACTGAGGAAAGTGAATGTGCAGGACCATCACAAATCATTACTGAAGACAGTCAAAGTGAAGAAGAAACCACTGAGGAAGCTGCAAATGATATATTGAATGAGTGCTTTAATGCCTATCTAAACGGAGGCTATAGCCCTAAATTACTAAACCCAAAGCAAATTGAGCCAGGCACAATAGTGGTGACTGAAGAAGATGATTTGTATCGACTAGAATTTGCTCGAATGCAAGTGACAGATAAGGGCAAGAAAATAGAGAATGTGATCATGAAAGAAGAACTCTTACTGCAAAAAGAGGCTCGTAAAGGCATGGGAGAGGATGAGGCTCAGTTCAGTGTGGAGCAACCTCTGGACAGTCATGTCTACCTATGGTCAGATAAATACAGGCCACGCAAGCCGAGATACTTCAATAGAGTCCACACAGGGTTTGAATGGAACAAGTACAATCAGACCCATTACGACATGGACAATCCCCCTCCGAAGATCGTACAGGGATATAAATTTAATATATTTTATCCCGATTTGATTGACAAAAGCTGCACTCCCGAGTACTTTTTGACACCCTGCCCAGAGAATAGGGAATTCGCAATTCTAAAATTCCACGCAGGGCCCCCATATGAAGACATTGCTTTTAAGATAGTTAATCGCGAGTGGGAGTATTCGTATAAACGCGGTTTTAGGTGTCAGTTTCACAACAACATATTCCAGCTGTGGTTCCACTTTAAACGGTATAGATACAGGAGATGAGCGTGATGCAGCGCTAAAAAATTGAGGAAAAATAAATGTATGTTTTTATTGAAATGAGTTGTCTTGGAATACTTTAAAGAAATCCCCTTGAGATGCAAACTCCTTAATCAAACAGTGTAAGGTTGTAATCTAAGGATCATCAACAAATAAAACAATTCTCTTGGAAATATGGCGAACGAAAAATTTATTTGCCTTCGTTTGCACTCGGAGCCACAGTGGTTACTTCAACCCTACGAAAAGTAGACCACAGTGGGTCCTTAGCTTCTTTTTCAAATGGCTAGCTCCGTGTCCTTTTACAATACGAAATCTGTCGTGGAATCATCGACGTACTATTTGCCGGAACAGTCCTTGGTGTGGATCTCTGGACGTCCCCTTTTTCTTTTTTTTCTCGATTTTACCAACGATAGTGTGTTCTTTTTAACTAAGGCATCGGCTGAGACAAGGTTGCCGGAGGCGTGTTTGGAGGTAAGGTGTGGGGAGGCTTTTCCAACAGCCCTGCCCGTCTTTCTTTTCTTTTTCTTCAACGGCAATGTGTCCTTTTTGAGCACGAAACCGGTCGGCGCAAGGTACCATGGCTTTGACACTTGAACATCGACAGACTCGTTCGTGCAATCTGAAGTGTCCGAGCAAGTCCTAAGCATCGTGCTGTCTTCAAGGCAAATTTCTGTGTCTCCGCTCTTTTTGTCTTCTGCAGTGTTGTGCAGAACTGCCGGGCCGTCGCCGAACTGTTCCCTCCACAACTCCGTTGCTGCTAGCAAGAACGCGGATTCGCAGTTAGGGCCGCAATGCAAACGCTCCGTACGGAAGACCTCCTCATGCAGTTCGCGGCAATACGGCGGTTCGAGGGCCAGGCGGTAATACAACTGGCGGGCATCTTCAATTCTTGCATCAGATAGTGCCCACGAGAAGTAACGCACTTTTACCAATCTGCAATTAAAAATTATTGGAACGACTGCTTCAGGCCTTATACACTCTATCTCAACAAGTGAAAACGGTACAAAATATCCTTAAAATCGCGATATCACATGTATATAAAATTGTCTGGTAGGCAGCGCCTCATGTCAAATCCTTTGTGTCCTAAAAGCAAAGCTCAATTTAAACATGTTACACACCTGACAACTGTAGGGAACTTCACACGAAGTCCTGCCTCAAAAAAATCTTCCATAGATTTTTCATTGGGACTAGAAGCAAGAACTCCACTAAGGAAAACAGCCCACACCTTTGCTGCTTTGTCCTCCAGCTTATTAGTGGCCACATATAGCTTCTCGTAAGCCTCATTTACCCGGTTGAGCATCAGTAGAATCTTGATGTACAAGCCCCACACCAACTCAGAGTCTACATATGCATGCAAGCTTTCCTCCACCATTTTCAGAGCTATTAAGGGATCATTAGTGGAATAATCAACCCACTTTACAAAGTGTTGAACACATAATTTCACTTTTGCTTTGCAAGTTTCTTCCATGATGAGTAATAATAAGAATTTCTGGAAAATTTCTATGTTAAAGTGATCTTAGAATTCCTCTTTGAAACATACCAAATTAGGATTTTCTCCCTTGTCCTCAATCAGCTTAAAGATGAAATTGATGTAACTCATGGAAAATTCAGGTTTTTTATTTTCAGGCACACAGTTTATGCCTTTTTTGAATAGGGAAATCACCCTTACTGTATCCGTCTCATTTGGGACACAATTTACTTCCAAAGTTCTAGTAGCAGCAAAAAGATAACTCTCCCCCTCATTCTTATAAACCTCCAATAACTTGTTTAATCCATACTCAATCACACCACTAACATCGTGTGTCTCAGTTAAGTGTTCCCCAATCAATGATATTGTCTGTTCTAAGAATGGTCGAGGTACCTTAGTCTCCACAATAAAATCTATATACAAAGTAAGTCTGTCGAACATCTTAGCATCTTTACACTTCAATTCAATTCTCAAGAGATCAAGATATATGTCCAGGTTTTCAGGATGCCTATGTTGACCTAGGAAAAGAATTTTCTTGGCTTCAACCTCATTGTCAATGTGTATATACCAAGAGGCTGCCAAGCTAAATACCCTGGGGTTACCCATAAATCTCCCCAACATGTCTTTAACATGCACTGTGGTTGCTTTATTCATTTCAGGAAATATCTTCAGAAAATTGTGGTATTTGAGGTGAAACTCATAATCCATGGGGAATCCTCTGAGGCCCCTTTTGTAAGTATGCACAACTTGGTTTATGAAGAACCACTCGCTTGACTTCCTACCCTTGCGTTGCCTAATTGTTACAATAATAGAGCCAAAGAAAGCAATACTTGATTTGTAGATGTCCAAGGTTTGATGGCCACTGGCCAAGGCATTTTCTAATCTACGATCTTCTTTAATTATGCGTCTAGAAAACAATAAACTAGTTAATGTTCCTGGATTTTAATTTCAAATTAAAGTTATAAAAATGTGAATTGTTTTGCATATTTCAAGTTAAAATTGAAGCCTTCAGTGCATAGCGTCTCAAAACAACAGGCACTGCAACTAGGACTTTGATTTTTCAGTAGTAAAGTTCAATCTACATTTAAAGGGACATGGTAACTGTGAAACTGAGAATCCATGATTACAGATTTATGTAACATAATACAAAGTTGACAATTTCAATCCACAACTTTGTGACTGCTCATGTACCCTCATACAAAAGGGAAAGGAAATTTGTAGGACCCTATTTTAATGACATTATACTCACTTCACTTCCTCGTCCGAGAATGTTCCATCGGTCTTTAATTTCGCGATTTCTTTGGCGCAGGATTCAAGATTAAGTTGAACCATCTCAGCCATGGTCGCAGGCTTTTGGCTTCTAGTACGTTATTAATGTGAAAACTCCAGTGGTGAGTAATTAAGTATCGGTACTTGGCAATTTGAAGTGCTCTGGGAGGTTGTTGCCATAAAGGGTTTATGGATGTAAACGCAAATTAAATTCAAATTCATTTGAAAACGTCTCAACACAACAGTATACTTGTGGGAAATGGACCTAACCTGAAAATGCATGAACGACCATGAGTAATTAATGACAGAAGCAAGACGTAAGCCATTAATCAAACGAATCAATTCAGTACTGGAATTACAGATGGCAACGTCGCTGATGCAAATCAAAGCCTTATAAATATTTCAAGTACCAAAAATCCACTTAAAGTTGATCTATTTGACTATATTTGGTAAAATTTTCATTTATTAAATAGCATAAGAGTCAATAATGCTTGAGCTAGAATACGAATTAACACTTAAAAATTTACAATAATGAGAAAACACGGAGGTGAGTGGATTAAAGATCTGCAGTGTTGCATTATCGTCTATTTACACAACAAAAATAATGGGCCACAAAGGTATATGTGACAACGATGCCCAGTGGAGTGTGGGACACAGTTCAGATAGCCATATCTAGTCAGGCAATAATAAACTTCGAATTAAATGCAGTTCTTTTTATTGAAATCACTGATATCGCTCAGTCTTGGAATATTTTGAGGAACTTATAGGGGTGTAAACCTCGTAATCAGCTACTGTAAAGTTGTAATCTCCCATTAGAATAGAATATGAAGCCCCATCCCCATCATAAGTGTGGGGCAAGTTGGAGTAACTATCCATGTTGCTGTTGCAATTGCTGGATATGAGCAAATCCGCCCCTGCTCCAAAAATCGGTCCCGACCTGTAATAGTAACACTCCAAAACTTCTCCATCAAACCATCCACCTTTCCTTACTCTGGATGATAGCAAATGGCAAATGGCTTCTTAATCAAATGGAACTGAGTGGGAGGTAAGTCTTGGTGATTACATAGAGTGTAGAGAAAAGCCCTTTCCGCCGCAATATAGCGGCTTTTGCCTGGGGGCCGAGCCCAGGCTGAGTCGGTAAATCCCCCACAAATTTCCCCTCTCGCGCCCTATCATTATCAAATTTTTTATCACTAATTAATGAACAAAGAAAAACATACTAAAACAATGACGTAAAGAGGAGCAATTCCATCGCAATGCCTATGAAATGCAGACGCTAAATACCCATGACTACTAGCTCGGTAAGTCAATCTCCAAGTCTGCTTTGGATGACCATACCAGGCATTCAAAATCCTCTGATAATGGCTCTTGTCCTGGCCTAAATGTAATAATCACTTCTAGATATTTGTTATTCTAAAAGAAACCAACACAACCTATAATCAAAGATCCAGAGAACAAGTGAGGGGACACGCGAGGTTTTAGCCTCTGATCCTCTGAAGCTTCCAGATATTTGCTGGGCAAAGCTGCATGTCGGTACCTCTCTAAACTGAGCTCCATGGGCACTGCCCCTGTGGGCTCCACCTCTTCAGCAAAAACTTGAGAATCTAAAATTCCTTACTGTTATTTAGAATTTATTGTAAAGAATTAATACCAATTAAAAGCAGGCGCACATGATTGATTACGAAGGAGAGCTGTTGGCACACCCTCACTCTTTCCTCTTCAGTCCAATGAGCTGTTGGTTGTGTTACTCCTGCCTGGTATTTGGCCCAGTTTAGTACTGCCCTCCACACATCCTCCTCATCCATGCAAAGCTAATAATATTGGGATCCAAACCAGGGCTCGAAACAACATAGCAAAAATACATACATAATCTGAGGAGATGAGTTTAATGACTGCCTCTTTAGGGAGGGAGAGAAATGAGTTTGTCCTTACACACTCCACTGCATTCTCTCCTATATAACTGACGCACCGCTCAATGAAGCCTGCAGTGGCCTTGCCACCTAAACCATAATAATCACAATAACACAAAAACCACTATTTACTATTACGAAAAATTGTGAAATTTATTATTATGCTTATTACAAACTGAGAAGAATAGTCCTTAATAACTTAAAAATATAGAGATTAATTGTCGCCAGCCCCAATGTCTGGCTTCACCATCTGAATCAATGTAATATTATCCCCTTTCAACATGATCCGGCCCAGCTGTCTCCTGTTCTTGGTCTTCATGTAATACTCCTCAGCATCGTCCAACACCAAATTCATATATTCGTCGAAGCCGACAATGTGCCCCTCAATCCTTAGTCTGATGTTTTCATAAAGCCACACCTGAACTCGCGAACGGTTCTGCAGGTATCTGAAGATGAGGTTGATGGGCTGCACCATCACCTTTTGCACTTTTTGCGGTTTGTAGGCCATTTTTGGGGCGAGTTTAATGGAACTATATCGGAATGCAAAAGGGAAGCTTTTTTGTGAGGAGAGTAAGGTTAGGTGAAGAGGAAATAGCGGTAGGTAGACAATGACGTTGACTTGGACACAAGAATCAACGAAGAATTGTGCTAATAGATGGCGACATTATAACATTAAACGGGTAAACCAGTTATTTTCCGTATTCAATTGTTAGTTATTACATGACCTTTATTTTGTTATTTTTTTAATTAATGATCGTTTTCTTTTCTTGTTAAGATATTTTTCCATTGTAATTTATAATTATTTCTAATTCAGAATTGAAATTTTCATGGTGTTACATTTTTGCTGTTAACATTATTCCCCTATAGTTGATAAAAATAATATTATTAGATTATAAAACCTTTCGTATCAATTTTTCCTGTAAATTAATTAAAAAAATATATGCGATGGCCGGGAATCGAACCCGGATCAACTGCTTGGAAGGCAACTATGCTGACCATTACACCACCATCGCACTTGCGTGTACCTGACGAAAAGACGATGCTAACCTAATCGTGTCCTACTCTTTTGATTTATAATGTAATAAACATTTTTAAAATTAAGAAATACTTTTGTTGGAAATTGGAAAACAAAGATTAGAATTTCTCGTATCTGTATACTAATTACATGACGCTATAATAACAAAATAACCCTGAAAATTTTGTAACGAACGTCGAGATGTATATTTGGTTGCCTATACTATGCCCCATCCATAGTATTTAAAGAACTGTATTTTCAATAATTTTTTTACAATTTACAGAAGCGTTGTTATCATATTGAGACTCAGGTCCCTTTCTCATACAAGGGGACTAACTCCTTAAAAGGTATTTAAAAAGCCTCAAAACACAATGTTATATTTCACCACTAGTTACGTTATATTTTTTGAAGTATTTCTTTGGTTGCCTACACCGAATCCACAATTTCTTACCACACTTGCAGTATACTGAACGAGCGGCAACTTTCCTATGATTTATATAGTAGTTTATTCATACTAAATTTATGTAGACTTTGTCGACAATTAGTAGTAAATTATTCGTATAATTTAGGTTTCCATTTTATCTGTTGCGATTCAAATTTAAAAATTTGATAAATGTATTGAAATACACATGCCAATGTCACTTTTACCATAAAATTGTTACATACAAGGCCAATTTTATGCCATTTTCAGACAAATCAAGGTTGCAAGAAAGATAAACAATTAGCAAGAAATCGCTTACCTGCTGATCTGTCCTGAATGTCCATGGCAGTAGCCAGAAACGTGCAAGCTGATGGGACTGAAAGGGTTGATGTTACGTGGTCCTCGCAAGCGTTTCTCAGCTCATCAACTCCCAATTCTTGCGCCAGTGCCATCATCTCAAAAACCCCATTATCTTGCAGCAGTATCTGTAATCATATAAAGGATTTCTTGTCGCTTCATTCCCATTGATAATAGGTACCTTCCCCGTATAAACGTAAAGTAAAAATTGTTTAAAAGTCTCTGGCGGTACTTTAGGAAGTCGTACAGGGGTGGTAGTCCCTGGAGCAGTCGGAGATACTGTACATCCCGGGATTCTGCAGACTTCACCTCTTTTGGCCGTTTGGAAGCTCTTGCACCTAAAAATCAAATTTCTGGTTTGTTATTCATGGCTCTATTTTGCATTTTCATCGACGAGCGCTTTAGCACAAAGGAGCGCACACGTGCACTCGAAAGTAGCTGCTCTAAAAAGGAAAAGATCAAAGTGAAAAATAGCCAATTTCACGTTAAAGCCAAGTAGTCTTCAGGTTGTCTGTAATTAGCATCATTGCACAAGACAAGAGGCCCTCCACCATAGAAAGCAATATTGTTAAGTATAAGGGACACAAAGCAAAATATGGGGCCTTTGAAGTTTGCGCTAATGAATGAAGCTTTTGATAGGGCGGTTTTTAGAGCAACAGTTTTCGCTTTTGTTGTAAATTTGGTGGTACTTGCCTCGCCATTAAAATAACCCGGTGGGCGTAGACGCGCTCCTCATCTCTCCCCAATAAAAAGACTATGTCTGCAGAGTCTGTATCTTCGGAAAGTCTCTGGAGATCATCTAAAAGCCGGGGAACCCCTGCCAAAGCTTTGTCTGCAGACAGACCTGCAGTACTCGGGCCACCCACCCTCGAACCCATGAAGCACCACTGTCAAACACGAAATAACTTCAATATTACATAAATACCATCAAAACAATCCTCTTTGTGTGCCTCACTTGTCCAGTCCGCACTGGGGCAACAAAATATTATAGCGATCTTAAGGTGATCCCGGATACCAACCAGATGAAAAACGAACCAAAAAGAAGTTGGTTCCGCTTTGAGTGGATTCAGTGCGCATTTGACTAAAGTTGCGACGTTAATTTAGATCAGGGACCAATGGAAGCGAGTGCGGAAGATTGAAGAGTATGTCTTAGCTCAATCGCGCTCGGAACCAGTTGAACATAGGTTCCCAATAGCCGTGGGCGAATTTTAAAGTTTAGTGGCCGCTGCAGCGTTGTCAAATGTCGCTCAGAGGTCAAAAAGTCACTAAAGAGTGGCCTATAATTACTATTATAGATTTCAGCCAATGAAATAATATTTTGATACATTTCAGGTTATGTGTTGTAGAATTTAAAAATGCTTGAGGTAGGTTTTTTTTTATTAAAAGAAACAAGACATAATATATTGATTTAATTGACTAATGAACCGTGACGTCAGTTGTATTATATACGGCAACAAGCGACGTTGCCTGTATGTCTCGATAGCCGTGATCGTCTAGTGGTTAGGACCCTACGTTGTGGCCGTAGTAACCCAGGTTCGAATCCTGGTCACGGCAATGTGAAAAACATTGTCACGGTGAGATTATTTTTTTAATTTTTGACATTAATGTTTTATTGTAAAAAAAAGTTTTACAAATGAAGAATATTTAAAAGAGCAAATATATTTTTTTTAAAGAAATTTTTATAATCAGAAAAATTGAAATTAGTAGGCGTTTTGATAGACTATAGCTTTCTTTGAATTAGCGGAACAGTAATAATCTAATATTTATAATTTTTTTAAATATTAATATTAACATTAAATTTACGATGTTCTAGTACATCCATAGAGGGGAGTAGTTCAACGCCTCCGTGGCGCAATTGGTTAGCGCGTTCGGCTGTTAACCGAAAGGTTGGTGGTTCGAGCCCACCCGGGGGCGGACTTTTTTTATTAATATTTTTTCATTTATTTAATAGGCAAAATTGAATAATTTGAAATTGTAAAATATGTATCACATTTTTTAAGATATTAAGTTTGCCTTTTGCGTGGTTGTAAATGGATTAGAAACGACGCCACTGCATTGAAATACAATATGTATGTATGTGTTATGAAATTATGGCTCTGTTCTCTCTATTCGAGATTCCACACACCATGTCCCTGCTAAAGTTGTATAATACACCGAAATGTTAGATTCATTGTTCTCAACAAAACTCCAGTTCCAAAACAAGAGATAACAATGTTCCTTCTCTCAACAATGCCCCATCGTTTCTGGGCCCTTTTCTGCAATAATAATCAGTGTCGTTCGGAAAAAGGAGACACCCTTCAAAGGGCTACATGTAACGGAACGATCGGAATCAAACGCCCGCAGGGTAAATAAATTGGCAATCAACATCTCTTAAACAGCCCTTTAGACCTCCCTTCGATACGGCCGCCCCGGCTCTCCGCGCCCCCCATCTCGCGGCGCCCTTTGAAGCTGCTCCCCCGACGACCCCCGGTAAAAGGTCTGTCGCAATTTCGATTTGAGCGGTGCCGCTTTCCAAGGAAAAGTGTTTCCAATTTCTCTTCAGTTCTTTTTCCCGAAATTGGTTTTTAACTTTTATAATCATCGGCGGGGAGGAAATAAATCGGATATTTGCAGGGTAAAGTGCAGAGAGAGGAAAAGGGAAACGTCATTTGCACTTGCACGCGCACAATGGTGCGTAACCGCGGCCAAATTGAACATGTAACTATCCAGACTATGCCAGACTAATGTCGTTACTGGCGGCACTTTGAGAGGGCCGCATTTCCATCAGAGCCAATGAGACCAATTTAAGGGAGGTCTCTAATTTAATTTGCTCATGTAATACATCGAAATTATACGTCTAAACCTCGAAAAACGAGTTACTGAACTAAATTAAACATGGCCTACTGCTGATAACGTTTCATTTCCGAGTCTTTTGTTCCCTCAGAGCTGCGACTGCAAATAGTCAATCAGTTTGTGACGTAATACATTATGTATATTTAGTTGCATATCCACACCACACCGAATAAGGAAATCAACAGCGAATCAAACATTATCAAATGAATGCCAGAATTTAGCACAGCGCCCCATTACCAGGAATGCCTAGGCTGAATAATCTGCAGTGCATGCAGTTTCCCACTCTTTGTCCTCTTTGTTCCAAATTAAGGTTCACAGTCAGTTTGTTGGAAAAACCGTCAACTGTTGTGGACAAAATGGTGAAGGAGATGTATATCAAGAAATGTAAGGTGACAAAACGACCCATTTTCCTCAAATTATCAGTGTTTCATCTCGAAGTTTTCGGACGCGGTAGAGTGAACAGGACCATTGAGTGCTTATTAAAATTTTTATTATCGAAACTGGGTTCCCATCGAGAGCAATCTGCAGCAGCAATTTCCCTGTAAGCCCCTCATCAACAATCCGCCTTCAGGCAAATGTCCCCTTCGCTCCCCAATCGCCAAAATCATTCTTCTGACACTCTGTTATAGTACGAATTGTCACGTAAAAAGCCCATAATTTCCCAATAAAAGTTCCATAATTTTCAATGTGTTGATGGGATACTTACGAAGCAACCTTAATAGCCCGTAATACTGCAATCAGAAATATTGATAACTGCACGATGGTGTTTCAATCGGCAATCGGATTAATCTCCGATGAGGGCCACCTAATTCTCTTGGTGGAAAATCAGCTGATACGGATCAGGTTGATCCAGATAGATGGAGACCTGATAATAAAAAGTGAATCAACATGGCCACTCACACAGCAAACAAAAAACAAATGAACGTTGCAACGTTGCCAGTAAGCTTCAGATAGTCTGGATGAACCGAATGAGGTTTGAGGAGTATTCTTCTGTTATTTTTTTGATGGGGGAAAAATCCTGGCAAAGCACATACCAATCGGCCGGCAAAATATCTCGCACCCCATAGAACAACAAACCGGTGTTATTTCTCTTCCATCGCCCCCCCAAATCGGCAATATTGGCGTATTAGTCATAGTTAAGCAAGTTTGCTCGGTCCAAGTGTATTGGAGACTTGACGGCTCATCAGCCCCGGGGACTTTTCGCCCCCCTTTAATTGTCTTATATGACTTTGAATAAGAAATGTACCAAAGGAGATCCCAACTGCTTTTAGATTAAATATTAGTGCAGTTTTCGGGAAGACTCGGTGTGAAAGTTTCCTTTTTAAAGCTCCGCCTTTGAATTGCGAATTTAATAAGCCTCTTAGGGTTTCCGCAACAAAACACCCGCGTCTCGGTTTTAAATTCCACGTTAAAAATTCACCAAAGAGCGAACTGACTGCCCGAACCTGATTGAAATAGGCGAAATGATTCCCACAATGATTCCACTCATAAACCACATTTAAGGCATAAATATGTCGCCGGGCCGCCGTGTAAAAACAAATAACAATGAGAATTATAACTGACTCGGGTCTAATTTCGTGCCGATTAATCTCTCGTTAAGTCGCAAACATGCCTTCAATATTTGGATTACCACGTACGAGTACAGAGCCTCCTCATTAAGTTATTACACGGGGAAACCGAGCGTGTTTGTTTATACCCCCTTTCCTTCTTTAAAACATTCCGACCGCCGTAAATCTCCGATTTTCCTTTGAAAGGTGGCCCGCATTAAAACACCCCACTAAATCATTCCCAACCTTCTTAATAAGGGACTAATTTTCATGTATTTGCATCGACTGCGTTGGGGGAAAATTAAGCCTTGTTTAGGGCCAAAAAGTTTAGTTATTACTTCGGAATCTATTCACGAGAAATCTCCGTTTCTAAAATGGCGCATTAGACCTCATTTCCTGCTGCTCGGAAGTGGCGGGTCTAGTTCCGATTTGTTCATAGCGAAAGGGAGAATTTCAAGTCCTGCTTAGACGGTTCCCTCTGAGGTTGAAACCGTCTGTGCAGCCCTATTCACAACTCTGAAGGCAAGATTTCTCTACCCTTGACCCGTTGGCCAGGCAGTTGACGCATACCTCGGGATTCTGGAGCCTTGACCGGGGCCGAAAAACCACTCATTAATAAAGCTTTAGATCGCTCCACAAAATGTGGCGTTGTGGCAGTCCGCATGTGAGACTGTGCCGTTAACCAATGGAAAAGCGCCTAAGACAATCATCAACTATATGTCCTAATCAGGACTTGGTAGTCTTCTGCAGTGGCGATGTGACTTAAAGTAACGAAACAGAAGGCGAACTACATTGTGAAAACAATTGAAATTTGAAACCTCCGAGAGCCCGTAACCGACCCCCTAAGCGGTCAGCTGCGGCTTTCCACGATCGCCGTTTGTTTTTCAAAAGTGCAGCAAACATACCCACGTGGGACTGTAGCCATAAGGCCCATTTTCAAGCGCTTTCTTGTAGTACATCACATATAGTCCATAATATCGGGTTTCACGTCATGTGCTCATATACAGGGTGTCGCATTCCTTACGGCTGCACCGGGGGCCGTAAAGCTGTCACGCGAGTTACATAAACCACTTGAATGGTAAACTGTGGCCGCCCGATTTATAAGACCTGGTACCATGTGCTTTATTTCCAAGTCGACGTGCCGCTTCCACCTATTTACTTTGGAAGAGATTTAAGGTTTCCTAATTGTAGCAAAATAGCTGCCAGTGCATTTATGTAAATCCAGGTGCGTAACATGGAGAGAAAATTTCCTTTAATTCGTGTGATTTGTGCTTGAATTTAAGGCACGATTGTGACTCGTCTGGTCCGCCGTAAAATACGCGACGTATCGATCTTTCGGCGTCGCGGCGCAACGTAATTTCCTTGCGATGTTGTCGGACGTTGCGAAACGCAGGCGTTCCGACGCTATTCACTTAGAATATAAATTCCCTCTCCGCAGAGGTGTCACAAGGCCCAGTTTGAAAAAAAACGGGCAGAAGTTACGGAGTTTTGGAATCAAAATGGCGGCCTCGTGACATGGGACCACAGCCGCCATTTTAATTGCAAATGCTGGTTTTTGTTTCAACAACGCGGCAACCCTGTCAGGGACGTCGCCATTTGCTTTGTTTACGGCACCGTTTAGTGTCCCCAGTTTTCCGGACGCGCGGAGTTTTCTTGATGGGAAACTTCTCAGTTTTTCAACGTTGACTTTATTTTCCAGACAAATTCTTCTTTCCAGTGCGGGTTTTACTAAAAAGTTGGTGCGTGGGAAAACACTGCTTTTTGAGGTTATGTATGAGTGATACCGGCTTTATACTATACGGTGAGTGGGCTTTATTGCTGCTAGTAACGTTTTAGGCCCTACGGCCGGCTGTACAGTTGAAGTTTACCGTCGCGGCATTGGGGTAACGAATGTTGCCTGAAGACGCACCGCAGGTGCTGGCGAATAGCGCTTAAAATTCAAGTCGAACTTATTGCCGATGGTCTTTTTGAGTCGTAATGAGTCTTTCGCGTGTAGGTACAACCTTAATGGACTTGTCATTAGTAAGTTACAACCGAGGGGGAAAATCGATACCAAAGCGGTATGAAAGTTTTAGGGGAAATATCTGCGCCCCCATAAAGTGGGCGTTTGATATGAAAATTTCTTCATTTGAATACCACTTTAATCACTTTCCCGTGGGGCTTTTGAGGGTAAATTTTTCTTCCACTTTTCCAACTCACGAGATAGAGAAATTCGTATTAACAACTCTTGGTCTGGAACTGTCCCAACCGCCTTTCTACGTCTCTGATTTTCTCAGCTCAAGTTAAAAACTGCAACGGGACCCTTGCCATATGGCCCTATAATCCAGGGGCGTATTTAGGAATATTTTAAATGAATAAATACGCCTCAATTTGAGACTCATTAACAGAATTGCTGCAAGAGCACCCTGTGCACGCCTCTCATTTTGTTATTACAGTTATTACAGTTTTGAACTTGCCAGCTACATGTCGCAGTGATTCGTCACTTTCAAGGCAGTGGCGTGTCTCGGCACACTTCAATTCGACATAAAACGCAAATTTCTCAATTAAAAGTGAACGTTAGCAACGGCCCCCCGAATTGCGTGAAGACCCTCGGGTTCTGCGCCTCTGACTTTTTAAAGGAAAATTGACAATTTTAATGCTTTAGCGGGCGATGCCGAATAATTCGAACTTTTCCGAAAACGCATGTTTAAGCAGTAAAGTGGGATTTTTGCTCCCCACGAGAAAATCTTTTATTTATCAAAGAAAAACAGCGTAAACACGACGAGTTCTGTCCGGGGAACTTTCTCGGAATTCGCTCACGTTCACGCGTTACTGAATTGTTAAAAGCCCGAGGATTTCCGGAGGCCCAAAAAAAGGAAACTTACTCGACTTCGAACTTTTATTCATCATTATTTACCACAAATTTAGCATCGAAACGATCAGCAGAGCTCCGCAGCTGCAGGCTGCAGCTGCCCTCGCAGCAGCAGTTTTATTCCCCGGAACCAGCATCTCCTCAGGAACATTCTCAGTAATACTCTCATACCTCGTGGTAACATTAACCACACTCCCAATGCGGCAAAGGTCCTCCAAAATAAAGTTCTGAGAGCACTTCCCGCACTTCACGAGCCCCTTGAGCCTCTTCAGAAGCAGGTCGCACCCCCTCTCAGCAGCGTTATCACACACATTGGCGTATTCCTCATCCAGCACCATTTCGTAGAAGGACTGGAATTGGGGGTTGTTGTAGGAGAACAACCACCCGATGTTCTCGCAAGTGCAGCTGAAAACATTCCTGCTGAACATCATCTCAGTGGGGACGTTGTCGAAGGATAATACGTCAGGGTGCAAACTACCCACTTCCAGGTAGTTGAGGGTGTTTTTGCTGAAGTCGTAGCGGAATTTCAGTTTGCCGAAGTTCCTGCCGGAGTCCTGAATGAGCCCCGGACTGAGTCGTTCCATGGCTCCGCCTTTCAGTTGCAGGAAATTGTTGTCTAAGACGAAGATATTGGTGGCCAGAACCGAAAATCCCTGTGACTCGAACAACGCAACGAAGTTCTTTGTGAAATAAAAGTCTTCCAATGTGGCGTTAATGCCGCTGGGCGCGATTTCCTCGAAATGGTTTTCCGAGAAAATCGCCCGTTTCCCATAAAGTTGCATCCCCAAATGTTCCACGTGGCCCAGGGAGCAGCTCCGCATTTCGAACTCCCCTTTTAAGTCCATCCGCATTTGAATCCCAGAAGTCTGGATTCTTTGGATGTGCACGTCGATCAAGCTGAAGTTGCTGAAGTTGTTTATTGCAACAAACGCACTGGGCTGCACAACACCGATCGAGACGTTTCTTATGTAAATCGTCTGGAAGTCCACCTGCTGGATGTAGCACCCGACGCTGTGGTAGGCCTTCTCTATTTGCATAAAGGTGAAACTAGGAATTGTGTCTATTGAACTGATGTTCTCAAACTTGACCACAGGAGGTAACATTGGGGTGAACTGCAGTCTCTGCAATACCAATTTCCTAACATTGGTCACCTCTAGCTTTTGAATGGGGCGGTTCTCCCCCGAGCATCTGGTGGAGATGATCATGGACTTGCAATTCTTGATTTTAAGACTCTCGATGTTCGAGGGGGCTTGGAATTGGTTGATGAACAATGCCGGTTCCTGTTTCGTGGAATTTCTTTCAAGTGAAGTTCAGGCTATTTAACGAACAGCTGTGTAACTTACATTAATTTGTGCGGGGCACTCATAGGTAATTTCCATCTTCTGGTTGCTGTTATTGAGGCAAGAGAACCCCTTTAAACCGCATTTCGTAAAGTACACCCTAGTGACCGCCCTGTTGCCGATTAACCGCAGCAGGAGCACTAGCAGGAGTGCCAGATTTCGCGCTAAACTCATCGCTAATAATTGTTGATAACTGACCCAAATAAGTGAAATCCTGCCGGAGTGTGTTATCGCGAGCACTAGGGAGGTGCTGCTTAATCGAATGAGTGCCTCCATTGTGCCGAGGAAAAATTACATTCCTATTAAGAAGGATGCTGTTATCCTCCATCTCCAGGCGAAAAAAGCATCAGGACAGGAAACTGGCCAGGTTTGGCATTGAATGATAAGCGGAACTGAAACTGCATATTTCGCACTGACAAATTTATGCCCAGGGACGGGATGTGCGCGATCGTTTGCCTGTCACCATGTCGATTTTACATGGTGAATATTTTCGGTAGTTTTTCTTCCCGAGAGATGCGCATCCCTTCTTGGGTGATTAATCGCTTCGCCCTCGCACCTTTTCCTAATAAAACACTAAGTGCGATTGAGAATTCCTTCAGGTCATCGCCATAACCCTTGAGAGACCATCGATCACGTGACCCAACGTTTCACCCCCTCAAAACCAGGCAGTTTCGGACGATACCCGATAAGTAATCGATCTTTGTTTTCTCCCTGATAATTTGCAAATTTATAAAGACATTTTTGGATGTTATGGTCGCTCGGCAAAGGGAGGTAAATGCACCCTTGTAGAGAGAGATGAGGGCTGTACTAAAACTGCCTGAATTATACCAGCCATCTTGGGCTGAAAGAAGAAGAGCATGAGATGTGAACGGGAAATTGTCAGATAATTCATTGGAGTCAAAAAATTACACTCGCGATCTTTTACGGGGTGCAACTCCTAATTGGACTTAGAGAGAATTATCCATATTATTGTAATTATTAAAAATTGAAATTTGAATCAGAGAAATTTCCAAGTAGAAAAGAGTAAAATCAGAAGCGCATTGGACATAATGCATATTGAGTCAATACTTGAGAGAATTTATGTACAAAATTATAGGCAAAATGGCCGCTCGTGCCTCTTGCTGGCGTAGCATGACGTATGCTAGCGCCCCTCACCCTACTATAATTGGCAGCCATACTTGATGATAAGAGATATTTGCAGTTCCTATGAGCTAGACAAGGACCACCACACGCCCTAAACCGACTACGATCGTTCAGAATTTCATAACTATCGAACTTAACCTAATTTTCTAGCAAGTTGTAATTAAATTAGCGACTTTCTTATTAATCACCTTTTCTCCGTTTGCGGTCCTCATCCTTCGAGACATAATTCTGTGCAAAAGCTTCTTCTCCATGATAGAGACGTCCCAAATGAAGCTTCAACTATGAACCAAAATCATCACTAAAACAGCTCTCCTGGCAACTTCCGTTGCTTCTAGGCACTGCACCATGTCGAAGATGTTATGGATTAAAACTCATTAAAGACGCTCACATCCACTTTAACAATTAAAAAAAGGCCGATTAAATCCAGACATTTTCCAAACTTCAAATTCACTCGCGCCGCACAAAACTACAACTTAACGTCAAACTCACCGGAAGTTCCAGTAGCTCCCGTGCTTGAAGATATGCAACCAACAACACGCACATTTTTATAAAGGGTTTGTTGTTTTGAAAAAATCAACATCCGCCACTGGAAAAAAAGCGAAATAACGTATTCCGGAGCATTCTCGGACGAGGCCCTGAGAGACCGTGCGGTCCCCCCGAAAGGGCCCATATCGCAATTACTGTATTGTAGGGCCGGAGGGCAAATGCGAAGGGGGGCTTTATCCGCCTCCATCGGAACAAGTCGATATAGAGGCAATTCCTTGTAGTCTTTGCTCAAAGTGAGTTAAGATTTGCACATTGAAGAGACGCGTTTTGGGGCGCTTTGCCCCCCTCTGGGGGACTTCAGAAGGTGCGCGCGATGAATTTTAAATAAATGCGTTTCATCGACAGAACTAAATGAACTTGCAGAAGTAATTCATATCTCCCCCATCGAAGACGTGATTTC
Organism: Euwallacea similis; assembly: GCF_039881205.1. Lineage (NCBI taxonomy): Eukaryota > Metazoa > Arthropoda > Insecta > Coleoptera > Curculionidae > Euwallacea > Euwallacea similis. Next base: position 5,292,910 of record NC_089618.1, on the reverse strand, counting down.
GGTGGTAATTTTTGTATCGCCCCTCGAATATTTCTATATAATGGACCGTCCAAATTGAATTTGCCGGGGGGATTTGCAGGGCTGCAAATCAACCCCGAAACCACTCAAAATCTTATTAATGTTTGCGATCGATTTGGCAAGAAGACGTGAAAATCTGTTGTGGCTTCCATGAATTTGTCCATTAAATGATATTGTGTCCGAACTCGTATTTTCGATGAAAGAAAAACCCACTCCGAGTTTGAATACTTAACGAACTTCTTCGCGAATTTTGCGTCCTGCAAATTAAATTTCCTGCAGTCGGTGCAAAAACTGAAAAGAGTTTCCTGGACAGGGCTCCGCTGCCAAATTAAAAGTCCATTAATGTAAATAACCTTTCCAGGCTGCTTTTTAAGGAAGTTTTCCGCTGGTTTCTTCGGAAAGCCGAGAGAATTTTAATGCGTCCGCGAAAAGAAACAATAATTCGTTAAGCTACAGAGTATTTTGGTGTCACAGCAGTTCTGTTCAAACAAGATGGCTGTCGCCGCGGCCATTTTGTTTGAATATGGCCGTCACGAACCAACACTGTCAACAAAGATTTTCCAACATGGCCGCGACTCATCACAGTTCCAATGTCAATGCTACATAATGGTGCATTATTGCGTCCTGACGCCGCCGATGGCTGCCCCGTTGCCCCGTCGGACGCCGCTTTTCCTTATGCGCGACGCAGTTTATCTCCCGGTATAAATTTTATCAGACAGAAAGGGAAATCCGGCATTCAGTGCTCCGCGATCGGGCTTCCTAGCACCTTATCATGCCGCATTCCAACGTCACAAACCGTTGCTCTAATGTTTACCTGTCAACTTTGACAAGTGACGCCACGTGAAACTTTAGTGGTGGTGAGGTGATCCCCTCAAGGCGCTCCGCCCCCTGTAGAGACCTCAGTTCCCCGTTGGCGTCGCGGTATTCCGCGCACCAGCCTTGAGGTTCGCTCTTAAGGTGAGTGTTTTTCTAGATTTTTCCGAAGCCTTCGACTTGGTTCCCCAACCAGTTTTGGGCGAAATACCTGAGTATTTAAGTACCTCAAATTGGTTGCGTTGAGTATTTAATACCATGAGGAATAAACGAAAGTCGTAAAGGAGCACGGGCTCGTAACCAGCTCATTGGGGATTATTGTTGTCGATACGGTGTTATCTTATCTGAGGTGCTACCGAAGCGAGGTATTCCTTTACACAAACAGGTATAATGATAGGAGCGGATGATTGATTTGATTTTGTTATTGATAGCAAGACAGTTTCGAGCGACTTTCAAATATGAAGAGCGGCGTTCTCCAATTTTTGTCTTTCATCTCGCAGACCACTAATCCGTCTGAGAGGCCTTAACCAGCGAAATGTAGAACATTCTACACCTACTGCAAAACGGCTTGGGTCATTGGATTTGTGGGACATAGCCAACGTGAAATGAGGTGCCACAATCGGGCTCCGTGTCAATTGTGGACGAAGTTGTGCACGTTGTCAGACAGCGTCAAGAATTTGTCAGGTCAAAATCTGACACTGCCCGACTTTGTTCCCAAAATGGAGACGTTTTTATTGGGAGAGAACGAGCGAAAATTTGCTCTAAACACTGAAGAAAAGTGCCTTTAAAGGGCATATCTGGGAACGCCCATCTATTCGAATTTCGATCACTTTCAAGGGATCAAATCTATCCCCTGAACACTAATTTTTATTGCGACAACTGTCCCCCTCCGTTGTATGCTTTTTTATAGCGTGCAATTGACTTGGAAAACATTCAGCTACAAAGGGCACAGTTCTTCCATTCGCATCTAATGTTTTTTCATTTTCAATAGACACTTCATCTGATCGGGGAGGTGGCTGCGCGCCTTTGCCACAATTTAACCTATCATCCGCCTCTTACCATCCCAATGATCACCGTCGAATTTGCCACGCCCTGTACAATACGGCGAACGTCTTGGAAGACCCTTTTCAAGGGTTCTTCTCATGGAATCCAATCGCACTGACGTTTTCTTTTAAAAGTGTTTGGGGTTGGGTACTCAATCACACATTTTTTGGGTCGGTTTTCACGTTTCGACAATCCAAGCACCTCACACGTCTTTCTTCGATACTTGACCTCGTGATATATTCACAGCAATTTTTCAAGAGTGCACTTTGAAGCTGGCGCCGCCATCTGTAATTAGCGCGGTCAAACTGGAGTTGCGGGACCTCGCGCTAGATGGCGCTACGCGTCAACGGATTATTCCTGCAAAAATCATGCGTTGAAAGCTATGCCTCCCCTGTATTCAGATCTCGTGTAAAATATGCTGATGTCACTTTCAATACGCATAGAGCCAAAGATCCCCATTGTCCCAGTTGTATTGGGGACGTAATTTGCCCTTTTCCGTCTGGGAAGTTTGCATTGTTGCGACTGAAGGTTTTTTTCAGGGGGGACGTTACCGGGTAGAAAATCAAATAGTGACAGCAATTATTTAAACTCCTGCGTTATTACGACCGTTGACACACATATAAATATAAAGCCGATGTAAACCCAAAACAGAGGAGGCCGTTATCTAATCTACGGAGCATACGTATGCTATAGCTGCTTGTGCAAATACTGGGCCAGTTTTATTGTGTATTCAGTGAGCTGACATGTCGATAATGTGTCCTCCAATATAATTTACAACATTTTATTACAAAACAACACGGCTACCGTGATTTGCTTTTATGATTTATATTTACGGTTTTTATTGTTGAAACTGCATAGTTGGCATTGCGATGTTTTTCTCAGCCCTCGCAGATTATTAAAATCGAAAGCAAAGAAGTTAAATTCGAGCAAGGGGCTCCATTGTTGAGGCTGTCACCCTCAGGGGACGCGTGCTTTGCATCTCAATGGCCCCCGCTCGGTTTATGTTTCCAGAGAAATTAAGGACGATTTTCGTGTGGAAAGTGCCGAGAGAATGGGGTAAATTCCTTTGCGAAGATAACACCTTTTCGGGGGGTTAAAAATGCCTCAGTTAGGGTTCCTGCGCAAATTTCTCCATCTACAAGGTGTCTGAGAATCGTTGGTGTAAACGATCGCGCTGGCGGATAAAAGAAGGTAAAAGAATAGAGCGATTCAGCTAAACATGCTATTCTCTAGGGTGTTGTAAATTGATAGTCTCCCGTATAATACGCTCCATGTGCCTGAATATACCAAGTTCATACATCTGTGGGGTGTGGAATGGGTTAGAGTCTGGCGCCATCTACTCGTAAATTCTTGAATAGCTCGTTCAAACTTCTTGTTACAAGACAGATGGCGTCATCCTAAGACAAATTGCCATGGCGTAAGTTCGGGGTTGCCTAATTGAATATGCCGCAAATCGTCCGTGTGGGCCGCCCCTGACGGACGCAAAAGCTGACTTTCTTGTCTTTTTTTTTTTTTTTTAAAAGGAGTCATTAGCGAAAAGGGCCGCATTGTCCCCGCGCCGCACATCTGGTGCGAAACGTCATAAGGCCCGCCATAAATAAAGGGCGTACCACACAAGATAGCCATCCATCAGGCTGATGAGAAAACCCTTCTTTTTTCGCTCTTGCTCCACATTTCGCGCCTGGGATGAAATATGGCTCTGGGCCTCCATTCGAGCCCGCTCAGGCGTCTCTAAATTCGGGGTTATTAATTTTTTAGTATCAGTTTGATGCGACGGAGGCCATAATGCCGCCGTAATCCCCATCCATCTATAGGGGGCACATGTGCGGTCGCTCGATCCTCCCAAATTCAAGGCATAATGGGGCATAGCCTCCTAATTATGCGGCGCGGAGAAGTTGATAATTTAGAGCGTAATTAGCGCAAAAAAACCAAGTCGATGGTGTGACGCCTCTGCACCTCGTTTGGCGCAGCTGGCACCATTTATAAAGGCGTTAAGATGTGAAATGCACATTTGTCATTTTTGGAGAAACCCAGTGGCGCGGCCCTGAAATGGGAAAATGTTTATTAAATTCCCCAAAACCAATCGGAAGTTGCTTTCACACTTCCATTTCCAGAGGCATTGAAAAGGCAGGAATATGATTTTTATTCGCTCAAAAAAAACTGCTCAACCGAGAATCGGCGATAAAGCATAATGGCCGTCGCACCACGGGCAGGAAATGAAAATCCCGGAAAAATGACGCTTTTCGGTGCGGGAATACAACTGCGGAGATAAACTCCTTTTTTCTCGCCCTTTTCATTTGCTTCAAACTGAAAATATTGAAAATCGCACAAGGATTCGGTGCAAAGCACGAAACTGGCCCTTCTGGCGGTTTGTCGCATGCACAAAAGGGCACGGGAGAAGGGACTTCATTCAAAGAATTCTGCGTGACGCGAATACGTGGGGATTTCTGGGGATGTTTCGGGAATATTAAACTCGAAGGTATTTTAAATCTCTTCAAACCTTTGTCCCACCATAACTAGCCCTTTCGTAAGGGCGGCGAGAGCGACGGAATTAACTTAGGAGGATGATGAAAAGGGCCCGTTTTTCGCATAATTTCTGTGAGGTTTTTAAGGGAAAGTTGGAAATTTTCCATTAATCGACGAATTTCTGCTTTTCCGCCTTGAAATTTATCAAAGAAATTCTCTGTAGAGGCCTAACGCTTGAGGTCGCGCTTCCTAAGGCCTCGCCATAATCTCTTCAGGTGCTTTACTTGATATGTAAAATTTTGATTATTTTCCACTGAAAATGCTACCTGGCGACTCAGAAATTCGCGAGAAGTGAGGAACTCTCTGAGGCTTCTACTTGGGAAGGGTTCTCTCTGAGGCTTCTACTTGGGAAGGGTTCTATGTACAGGCGCCATTCGTGAGGTCTCCGAAAATCCTTCGGACTGCTCTTAGGTTCGGCGCGGTATTGCCACGCAAAACGTTCCCTTTTGGAGGTGCCCAGTCAAAAAGCTGCTTTTTGACCGATTTCTGGGAAAAGCTGTTGTTCCAGAAAAGAGAACCTGGACGTTCTGATCGTCGGGGAGGTTAAAAATACCTATTTCGCCGTGGACGGTATTTTCAAATATTTATCCTCTTTATATTTATTGTAATAATTTGAAATAATAAATTGGTTTATTTGGGTAACAATAACTTAGCGGCGGCAAAGGAGATGTCCCATAAAGTTCTCGTCGGTTTATTAAAAGATGGCGGCGAATCGACGCCGCAGTAAACACGCAGCTAATATATTAATCTCAATATTTAGGTTGATCTTAATATATGAATTCGGAAAATGTTCCTCTTTTCCAATCAAGAGCAGCTTGAGGTCTGGAGCCAAACAGCAGCTGCAGGACAGGTCCGCTGTTTGCGCCTCTCGCCCGAGGGCAACACAAGCCGAAAATGGTTAATTATTTCGTTGCGACACTCACGAGAAAATATTCTGAGAACAAATATCGAAACCACGTGAGATGTTTGCCAAAGCCCGGATTCCGACACCCGGGACCTTTTGAGCGGCCCCGATCAAAGCCCCTTTAAATTATAGGGCTTCGCTTTAGTCAATATTTCCTCACCGCTCGTTTAAAAAGTAGCTGCCCCCGATGATAATTACTGGAATCGGGTCGTGTTGGTACAAGTTAATAACCGGCGATTACGCACGCGCCCGCCGCGTGGGGGGCGTGCGTACTCCTCCGATTTTTAATTGTGGATTTACGAGTGTGTCACATGTTCAGACGGGTCACGCAATGCAATTTTCTAATTAGCCCGAGTGTTTTATTGACACGTGCGTGAAATTTTCCGCGAAACGGAAAGTCTCACGTTGTCGGGAAAGGAGGAGAGACGCGCGATAATCATCCGAGAGATGCGGCCTTTGATCTGGCTAATAGTGTTTGGTGCTAACTGCTGAATTATTTGATGTCGGTCTCTACCAAAATAAACTTGTCAGAAAACACAAATATAAGCCGAGATAAAAGGCGGCCAGGCACAGTCGATGGGGGCAAATTTGTGTGTAGTAAAGTACGCTTAATCGCTGCTGCGTGGAGTGAGTAATCCTCTCGACTGAGTTAAGGTGCATTCTTTGGCATTATACACGCTCTAACCCGTCAAGCGCAGGTCAACACCCAATAATAAGGCACGCACTAGTTTAAAGAACCGCCACCAGTGCAATAACTTAGGACAATATCCGACAGGTGTCTCTCCCGGGGACTGCCCGTTAGCTCAGCCACCCTTAGATGGGCGAATGGGATAGAAGAAGAACCCATCAGAGGCCGCAACACAAACATCAGGCTAGTTCGAGTGGCCTACCGTGAGGTGCCCGTTACACAAAGTGTTCTCTTCCTTTTCCGTCTAAACAGATGTTCCGTCCGAAGAGCGGCATTCGAAATTCCGACGGATAAGTGAATTTTATCGGCCGCTAACAGAATTACGACAATTCTAACGTGGAAAACGCCGAGGATTGAACAAGACGAAGAAGCATTGACCTTTTAATTTTCTTTTAAAAATCTCTGCCTGAAATCCGTGAGAGCGGCAAATGAGACGCGAGCAGTACTATGTAACAAGGCCGCTTCTCTCGTGGCAAGGTTTGTCCGACTGTTGCAAGTCCCGTGGGAGATTCCTAGCAAGGATCGTTTCGTATTTGTAGGGAGGGACAAAGACACCGAGGGGGTTTATTGCAGGAAGGATTGCCTTCGCCGATGCGACAAGGCTCGGCTATTACGTGGCGCCCTCCCTTCTCCAGAAAAACGCATATTAATTACCGCGTATAATTTACCTTGCGACACCAAACGATTTGTTAAGCCCCTTCTCCAGCAGCTTAAGCAGTGTCTAATTATAAACTCTCTTTAACTCATCTTTATTTTAGACGTTTCCGTCCTTTTTCGTCGACTTTTTGGGATTCGTCCGCCTAATACGATTTCACTTTCCGCGGATTTCCCCATTTTTCCCGCGGTGCAAAATGAAGAGGAAATTATAAATGCTTCCTCTGCAAGAAAGCGCACTCAATCCATCATCCTCCGGGAAGACGTAAACAACTCGAGAACGGGGGTTTCACCCAGGTTGGAAGCAAAGAATACAAACACGAGAAGCACTTGAACGAGGTGCAAGGACGAGATGCAGACCTACCGCACTCGTCGACAGATTTATCGAAGACGAGGAAAACAGATTTATTCGGAGAAACAGTCGATATGACCGACCAGAAACAAACCAACGAAGTTCTCATAATGCTCTTAATGACACGTGATAATGTCGCTTTCGACGTTGACAGTTGCACGTAGTGCCATCTCTGTTCCTAGAAGCACTAGTTCCTTCGTGCTTCTTCGTGTGTTAAGTGAATATTTACTGAGGCTATAACACCAACGATCGGTCATTAATCCAACCTCTCCGTGACCTTAGTAAAATGAACGGAAGAAGAGGAATGGGACCTCAACTGTCCACATGACCTTCGACAGCTGAAGTTATATCGCTTCACAACTGACGTTCTTAACGTCAAAACGTCTTAGTGTTGTAACAACCGCTACAACCTCAACTGTCACGTCCAAGAATTGAAGCTATGCCATGTATATCGTACATGGCGTCATCTCCAGCTTTCTTCTTCGCGTCTCGAGCCTCAACGCGGATGCTCCAAACCGGAACACCAACGAACGACCATTACTGCTGTCTCCTTAAATAGAGAAAGAATCCTTCCCCGAATGCGACCTTATTGCCAACGAAAACAGAAAAGCAATTAAGGCAGTCTTACGATCACAAATTGCCACAGATAGACAAATATTTGTTCAGCGGGGCCTCGTCGCGTTAACAAGCGTCTTATGGCGAAAACATTTTACAAGAAACACGGCGGACGAGAGCAAGTCAAACACTCGACGAACACAGTCTGGCTTTCGAGGGCCACCACTCTCTGTTTGGTTGCAAAAGATGGGAACACGGCGATTTGCGGGTTGTGAGTGCGCATTAATTAAAAAACCATTCACCTGCGACGTCATTGGGTGCGGAATTGTCACCTCGACACGTTTCAAGGTTAGAAACGATGTGATGGTGGCACCCTCTTTCGGCGGCATCTACATGAAATAAAGTTATAATATGCCAACCAGAAGAGAGATATTTTTGCCCTTTTTGCGAAATCTGCAGGGGCTTGGAGTTAAATTTTGCCTTTTGAGCGAACCGAAGGGACTTACAGCAACATAATTCCGTGCAGCCAAGAATACAGACGCATACAATTGCACCCTCTTCAGATGCCAAATAAACTGTTCTAATCCTGTCAAACTTCAAATTCTGACTTCTGGAAATTTACGATTATACAATTTGCAAACAAATTTCTCCTGTCAATTTGTCACATCACGACAGTGAGAGGCCTACATTCGCAGTGTTCCTATTCCATTATTTTATGCAACCAAGAATACACGCATCTATACTGGCGCAATAAACTTGCTCACTCAACACAAACAAATTATCTTTTACGCAAAACAAATTAACTGGAAGTTAACTGCCCCATTTGGTCGGTAATTAAAATGAAATTGGGGCCTTTCCTAATGGGGTGTTTATTGACGTTTGTTTGATTGACATAAACGGTGTCACCGATTTATTTTTCTTGTTGCGTGGTAAATGATGTCACGCGGAAAACGACGACGTTTGCTCCGCTTGCTTGCGGTCTTAATGGAAGATGTTCTTATTTAATTAAAAACGGCTTATCTAGATTAGGAAAGTCCAGCCTTTAATAAGGGGCTTCTCTGGACGGAAAATGAAGTAATATTTGGGGTGAAAATCCAATTACGAGTTCAGGGAATATTAGAAAAAATTCGAGCCATTGTGGCCAGACACTACAGGCGACACAGATAGCATCAAAAGCGAAGATAAGCTGCTGGTTGACAGTGACAGAGCGGGCATGACGTCGGAACTGAGATAAATTAGGAAGCGATTGCCCGGAATGCCCCTGCGCGGCGATAGACCCGAAAACGAGCCCCATTGCTAGATCTTACCGCGCGTTCCCAGGGGGGCAGTAACTGTCAAATCTGGGGAAGCAAAAAAACCCTCAAATTCATCTATTTTTTATTGTTTTGTCTGTTTTATTTAATGCCAGGAGTAACGCTTTTGGCACATGGTTTTGACGGCATTCGTGGAGAATCTCGCTTACTCTAACGCTCGGAAACTCGTTGCCGACCACTAATGGTCCGTGAAAATGCCCATGATAATTACAAAAGAGCCAGGATTTTTCTGTCAGCTGGACTCGTGCCACACATGCAAATTTGAGATTTTAGTTTGTAGGGTGTGCCCGCTTATCTATGAGTAATATGAAAATTGGGCGTAAACCCAACTTTCGAGTGAGTGGATTTACATCAGATTCCTTCTGACGAAACGAGTTTTTCTTTTGCACATTGTCGCTTTCCGTTCCTAAGAACCGCCACAAGGTGTCTCTCCCTCCCCGACTTATTGTCTACATCCCCATAAAAGCCAAACGGCCGCCCATAAAGCAAACTGCCGACTTGACGTCTCCCCTCGCTGCGCGATCGCATCAAGATAAATTTGACGTCATAAATATAAGGGATCCGCTTTCAAAATTTTACACCTTTGACGAAATATATTATCGGCCAGGTGAAACTCTATACGGGAACAAAGCCCCCTCGCGTAGGAACCTGAAACTTAACTGGTTTCTTGTAGCGCTTTTGACGCGCTCTCGAGGAGTGACAAAGCACCACGTCAAAACACCGTGGGAGTATCGAATAATGGGGCCTTGTTAAAATACAAGTGAATTGTACAAGAGGTAGGTCATGCGAGCATTCGGTACTAGCTTAAGGAGGAATTTTCTATTATGCAAAACTTTGCTGCACACCCTGTACACATTTTTTTCTTGCAGGTACGACCTGAGTTGACCGCACAAGACGAAGCAATGAGACGTTTCCGTAATTCAATTGCCGCAAACGCCGCCAGGGGGTTCAGAGGTTACGTTTGAGAGGTAAGCGAGAACGCCATCTATTAAACGGGACAGCCAATCAATAAAACACATTCCTAATGCCGAGCCGGCACTAACGATTTAATATTAAAAGACGTGCGTCCATCAATCCACGTCTCGTTTTCGGACTCCCATCGCTTCGACTAGGTTCCAATATACTCCCCAGGTCAACAGGCCTCAGCCTCCGCCCCCCAAAAAGTTGAAACTTCAGGCTCTCTACAAGGCGTAAACGTATGGTAGGGAGCGTTCCAGACGCTTCCAGTTATAAGTCACCGTGAAAGCCTCAGTTGGAGCTCCATTTTATCCCATCCAAAGCTGCAGCTATTTTTAGAGTACTCTCAATTAGGCAAATTTGCAAACTTTAGTTAGACCCTCTTTCTCGTTCTTTAATTGAAAGTTTGTTCTAGAGGTCAGCCGTGGATGTCAATGCTTTGAAAATGCCCCCAATTATGCTCCAATTCAGAGGCCTTAGTTAGTCTTTCACTGCGGCTAAGTGCCTCTCTGTTATTTTCTAGAGTGATTACTCGCTCTGTTACAGGCGACAGTGACAGATGCAAATCGGGCCAAATTTACTCTCGTCGCGGGTCTCATCTTGAGCTATTTTGTATTCAAACCTGGGTGTCTGAATCATGCTGGGATTCAGGAACGTAGCGTACAAGAGCCCATTATGCCCATCGTGTTTGCCTTAGTGAATAGACTCATAAATCTTCGGGGTGTCAGGTACGCCACCATGTAGAACCGGTAGGTGCACCGGGCTGGTCCACCCAGTTATTAAATCAATTTGTTTGGTATTTAATGCGGGGTTAGAGCCGAATGGGCGGCACTGCCGCCCACGAGCTCGGTTTGATCGAATTAGGCAACATCGATAATTAACAATGCACACTAGAAGTGTCATCTGTCACGGACAATTGAAACTCGAGACGATCAGTTCGCCGCGACGAGGAAATGTCATCATCGATCATTGTTTCGAATGTTCAATTCTAGATAATGGAATTTCGTGCTGCCGAGATGGACCATCCATCTTGGCAGTGACGTCTTTGTAACGACACTTTTTGTGGGCCGGCGGACGTGGCAACAGGGCGATGCGCTTTTGTTTCTGTCGTCATTTATGTCAACAGTTTCAAGAATTATTAATTCTGATCCGTAATGACACCAGTTTTTCAATGATTTTATCCGAAATGGCAATAATATTTAAATAAGGCGTTAATGCTATATGCAAATGTCGAAATCAGCGCAGCGCTGAGGCCCTGTTTGCGCGTTCAGACTCTGAAGCGGTCATTAATAAGTCGCAAAATTGCGTCTTTCCATCGGGGGTGTTTCATTTGAAGAAATTATTAAGTGCAGTTGAACCGTCTAGAGGGAGCTACGCGGAATAAGGCACCGTCGCGTCCTGCCCTTACTCCGAATACACGAAAGCTTTGTCAAAGGCATTCCGGCGTTGCCAAATTTGTCGTTTTTTCCTCGAAGCCACCATATTTCCGAGCTTCTTAATGCATCGTGCCGCACTTTAACCAGCGTCCCAGTTACAAATTTATTATCGCAAACAGCCTCTTACGTTCTAATGAAGTCAATCGAATCGATGATAAATCAACTTTCCAATATTGTATTAGCATTTCAGTGGTATCCTTGACGAGCTGCTTGGCGCCATGTAAACTGTCCACGACTGGAAACCGCGGGCTTACGCAACTTTTTCTTTCTCGCTGATCCCGGTGCGTGCAAATGTTTTCTGAATCTCAAATGAATTGAGCTGAAATCATAACTACTCAAGAGATTAATGCCGAATGGGAATTCGCCGCATTGCCGCCAGTGCCTTTCTCACACTAATACAATTAAGCCCGTACACGAAAAAACATTAATAACGACACTGCGCGAGACATTTGGCTCGGCCATTAAACCGTCTAATTTAAGTTATAGCTTCCATATGGTAAAATATTAAAGTCCATGGATCTGGGTTGTGTGATGTGCGCGTCGAAAACCGACGTCGCAAAAGGAAAAACTGAGTTATCGTAATGGGAAAGTGTGTCTGGAGCTGCGCAAATCGTTCCGGGAATTGTTAAAGTATATTTCCCGTTTGTTCCGGTTTTAGTGGGCAGTTGCGAGAACGGCGCAAAGCTCAGCGGCATAGCAAAAAGTACAGCTTTCGATACGCGGCGATTTCTCCGAAATTTCATGCTGCGAATCCCGCAGTTTCGGTCCACCCCGGGGTTCAATTTATGGCTTCTCAAAAGTCTCGGGTGACAAAGCCGGTCCTGCGCAAATCATCCGAATAAGACGGCGGTATGCAAATGCGCCATGTAAATTGGGCGACAAATAATGTTGTGGCACCTTTTTATTCGTCTGAATGCCACGAATTTACGGCTCCACTTTTGAACGATTTTGAATTATGCATATTACGCGGCCGCGTTGGTTTCAAGCTGCCTCCGCCAATGAGCGAACAATCCATTTGTAAAAATACGATTTCTCACACATTTTGGGGGGAATACATAAACAATAAAGTACGGCATAGGCATTCCGCGCACGCTCCGTTAGGTGTCCGCTAACAAGAGTTATTTAAAGAGGTACCAGCAAGGTTTTTGCCAACTGAATACAAAGTAACTGATAATTTTATTCGGTTATTAACTGGTAGCGCCCACAGGAAACCAAAGGTTTTGATTTTTTTTCACCGTAAAACCATTGCGCTGCATTTTACTGCACTCGCCAGCCACCATAAAACCTCAACCAATTATAAATGTCACGTACTGCATGGATTTGCTGTTAATAACCATTAACCTCGCTGCGAAATAGAGGGCTTCTAGGTTAACTACGGCAACACTGGAAATACGCATATACAGCCTTCGTTGCTGTACCGTCTTTGTCGCACCCACAGCTAAATACGTCAACCTGTCAAACATGTCTTCCATGTCGGTTTGACAAAAGAGAAGCGCAGCGTTGTCATTTTAATGTTAAAATGCCTTGTGGGTCTGCATTGGAGCAGAGTTGCGTTGAAGCCTTATTGAAGATGAAGCGGTATGTAAATTTCCACCCGAGAGGTCGCGGGCTGTTTACTTTTAACAAACCTCTGCCCAGCGGGTGTTTCGACAGCGTCTTGTATAAGCGTGATGAATCGCTTTTTTCGGCCTCATCGTAACCCTTTCTTCGTTTTTCTGCCCCGACATCGGCTAAATTGAATTCTTACGAACAAAGCGGACGTTTTGTTTGATTAAACCGCCAGAGACCACAAACTTGCATCAAGAAGTCTGCTTTAAGTAAAAAAGCGCCCCCTGGACTTTCCTCTTGGATTTTTTTAAATCGACCAAAACGTGGTGCCACCACTGACGGTGATATACGATTCGCCGTGGTCGTGTGCGGGGACATTAGTCATATCGCGATAATGCTAAGTAATCACGGACCCGTGACGGGCCTTAATTTAGTACTTTTTGCAACGCCATTTAAGAGAACCACTGTCACTATTTCACGTGCGCAATTACCGTATCTTTTATCCGCCGCCCACGCCACTGGTCGGGACAGTTGAATAGCGATAGCGACGCACGCCCCCTCCCGGCCCTCTCATTAGGCTCTATCGTTGTTAGCGAGAAGTTTCCACTCTATCGATTCCGCCCCTGATGAAGTTGATTTTCAAACTTATTATCTCGAGTTTATTCGAAAATTTTCATCATGGAGAAACTGCGGGAAGATGACAATTGTGGTTAAAAAAATCTTAATTTTTGTGGCAGCTAAGTGTCCATGGCAACACTGCCTAAGTTCCTCAAGCAGCGCGATTCTGTCACACCATCTCTGCGCCTGTCAAACAAATACGTCATTTTGATGTGACAAATGAGCGGCGCCGCGTTGCCATTTAGCGGCAATATCGGGGATTTCTCGGTATGGACAGTACAGGCAAAAGCCTTGACCTGTTAACTGAAGCCCATAAGAATAATTAATATGGTCGCCCCGGTTGTGGCATTTGTGTTGCTGGTCAGGTGATAAACAAGTTTGTTTAATTGTGGGAAAAAACACGAAGGCGATTCTTCTTAGAAGTGGTACCTGTTGCGTAATACATATTTAACAGTTTTTGGACACACACAGATGATTTTGTTTCGCCTCTAGATAGTGCCACCTGAGCAATGGACAATAATATGTGAAAATGGTGTTTTGTTACGGAACGTGATTTTCTCTCGAATTTGTGCGGCCTGCAAAAATAAAACGGCAATTTCAATAGCCAGTCAAAACATTCCTGCATGTGTCAAGCAACATTAAACTTTTGCCGGTACATTGTACGAGATCCGAGATTTTCGCCGAGTTTACACGGATGATTTGCAGCAGGAAAAAGAGCCGTAAAAGTCACGCACGTACATTGTGTTATTCCGAATAGGAGGAAATCGTGCGAAAGAACAGAAATTCTCGTTAATCCACGATTATTATTACAGCTATCGGGTACCACTCGCGGAGATTTGGGTTCCTCATAAACCAGATCTATTAAACAGTTCAGTCTCGGACACGAAATGTGCGGGGGTTTAACATCAACAGGCCACCAGTTTATAGCTTAATTTGAATTTTTGCAGTGAGTTTTATACATAAACAAGAGCTCGAATGCGAATTGTAATAAATTCGTGACAAATATAGCTCGTTCCAAGAAACGCGCGACGGTACTACTTTGGCAACAACGAGACTGAAAACCCATTAAAAATAAATTCGGCTCTTTACTGCGTTCTGCATATGCGGTTTATGCGCCTTTTTCATTTTAATAAATTCTGAGATTTGAGTGTTGTTTTTACCGAAAAGAAAGGCAAATTGCAAAAGGGTGAACACAGCCCCCGATCCTAATCCATCTGCTGCCCTTTTAGGTAGAGTCAGGTAAAGGGGCCAAATCGAATTTCCTGAGGTTTTAAGCCGATTATCAGAGCTTTCGGGCACGTCGATTGATTCGTTATCTTTTAAACATGACGCAAGATTATTTATTTAATCGCTAATAAAGCCATTACCATATAATTCGAATTTGAAACTACATTTCCATAACAACACCCACCCAACTCGGCTAAGAAAGTATACACAATGGCCACGGAAGCAACTTCCCGTGTTACCTTGGCCCGCCAGCTTTCCAGACTTAAAACTCCTCGAAATCTCCGCTTAATCCCGACTGACAAGTGACAGCGGTTTTAATCCTCTCAACTCGTTTTATTCATTAAGCGACCGGTAATTACGCCGATGGATGCTTTTTCTCTTTGCCCACTGTCTTAAACTATTCCCATCTTTCTCTTAAGTACCCGTCAAAATGATCTCTTGTTCCAAGATGTTTGTAATTTTGCCTTGATAATTGCTTTTTCTCACAAACAAAGGACTATAGACAACATAGCTAGAGGTATGCATCCCTTGGCTCCCGAGACCTCTAGACTTATGTCCATCTAACTTGCGGCCATAAAACATAAATGGTGCCACTGAAGGGAGTTTCTCTGTGTGTGTGTGGCATGGCAACTATTTCAGATCACAAGAACCATATGTCTTGTGACAATGATTTTAGATAATCTGACAAATTGCCGGAGACATCTACTTGAGAGAATACCATTAATTTGCGGTATTATACTATCAAGCATGGGAAATGAATATGCCGTTCTTTAAGGAAGGTTAAGAATTTTAAATTAAATATAGATGCAAAGAAAACGTTTAACTTAGAGGATTACAAATTTCGGTAAATCGCCCAAAGGTGGTCACCCTTATTCGCATTTCTCCGTCTCCTAGCTTGCAAACAATTGATTCTGACGCTGAAAGGCCCTTTTCGCCGTTGGTTTTATTGTGCGCGTTTGCTGGTCCGGAATTATACTGTTTTCTTTAAATATTCACATTTTTAGTTGAGATAAAAGGGCTTCAAATGGAGCAAGCGCGGCCACACATGGGGGTTTGATTTATTAGAAAAGTTGGGCTATTTGTATTGAGAGTCACCCCTGCCCCTGCGGGGCATTAATCACAGGGGAGTTCGTCTTGAAATTTCCAGCATTTAGGACGTTCTTTATGGGCGTAATGTTTAGAGTCTTTCTGTTGTGCATCCCTTCAAATTTGCTAAGGAAGATTTACAGCCCTTCGACCACCTTAATAATGGCCGAGTACCTGTGCAATTACGCCCCTAAATCCCTAGAAGGACAATATTAGTAGAAAGTGACTTGATTTATTGAGCACTACGATAGATTTATGATCCTTTTCATTTTCATATAGAGAGGACTTTTGAAATTTCTATTACACTTTAGTTTATGAGGGCAGTAACGACGTTTACGGCTCTGGGTCCTTCAACGAATTTTTCGTTCTCAACCACTGGCAGCTCTAATTAAAGGAAAAATATTTGAAGTAACACTTTGAACCCGATATGTCAAAATAAGTGCTAAGAACCAAAACCCACACCGCCTGGCTCCATGTTTGCCATTCATCCGAGACATGCTCATCATAGAGATCGACCTTTTCGGGAATACTACACTTCAACCGCTCAACCCCTTGCAACCAACACCCATAAAATTCCTCACCCTCACGCTCACTGGGTGCCACATTAAATTGCTCACACATATCTATACAGGGTGTGCCATTAAGTGCTCAAGTGGCTTTGCAGTTAACCTCTATATAGAAAAATCA
Organism: Euwallacea similis; assembly: GCF_039881205.1. NCBI lineage: Eukaryota > Metazoa > Arthropoda > Insecta > Coleoptera > Curculionidae > Euwallacea > Euwallacea similis. The sequence continues at coordinate 5,276,484 of NC_089618.1, read as the reverse complement.
TCTGAAATTCTGAGAAACTTATGGGGAAACCGGTAACAAATAATTAGCACTGAAATATCATAATGAGTTTAGTGGCGCTGATTATCATGACAATGAGGGACCCACACCGTGATTGTTGGCCGTCAATGTGGAATACTAACGAGGCCCCCGTACGGAATTTTCACCGATATTTATAGTTCTCCGCTTATGTGAAACGAAAGGCAAACGGAAATTGCTTATTTTAACGTCTGGCACTTATCAACTGTCAATCAAACGGGGGAAGGTGCCTGTAATCGCGGAAATGATGAACAATGGCAATAGGGCGCTGCTTTTTTGTCAAACCAATATGGCGAACACTTTTGACAGGCCTATGGGTACCACTAGGACGGTAGGACGGTGAAAGCTCTGGATGCGTGTCAGCACTGTTGCCGCTGTTAATGCGACAGAGTAATTTTTTCGCTCTAAGGAAGCACGTACAAAATTAGGAAAAAAGGTCAGAAATGGGATTTCCCAGCTTTAGTAGTAATGGCCGCCGCAGGACTCCCAGCAGGGCAGTAAAGAAAATTAACTTGTTATTGCGCTGATCGCAGCAGTTGAAACTAATTGCTACCAAACGGCTCCAATAATGGAGAATGTCTTGGCTACGTCCCTGCTTCGAATTGCAAAAATGACACTGTGGAAAATTATACATGGGGTCGCCAAACAATAATCCGAAATCGTACTGAGAGAGGTAAACAGGGCCTGAAATGCATGACTTAATTTATGACCTCATAAACGTCCAAATATCCTTTGCCTAGTCGAACTTGAAGAAAAGTGGAGAATGCCAACCATTACGACAAACAGTAAAACGCTAGTTTTACGACGATTTTATAGATTTTTCGGTTTTAAGTGCGTTCAGATTCACTCTGGTTGCTTCGCGATACAAAACACATGTACGCGGAGTCATTCCGCATATATTGCCTGCAGCTTATCAAACGGGACAGCGATAATTGTCGCCACAAAAATTAGCTAAAATTCAAAAAATCTCCCACGACCCTGAAAAGTTACTACGCCAATGATATTTGGATATTTCGCGACCAATTGTCAATGGCTGACGTAAAAAGTCTCAATTTATTATAATCGAAGCGATTTCCTTATGTGTTTCCAATAGATGACGCCACAATTGCTCCAGTTTACCTCGCTAATTCAAAAGATGACGCTAGTTGCAAAAGTATCTGCCGTTTACATGCGCATAGAGTCTTCGAATTATAATATTATCCGAACGGCGTCTAAATTCTGACTTAAACATAAACAACGGGTGTCAATCCCATATTTTTATGCAAATCGCGTTTAGTCTGAGTGAACTATTGACACGGCTATCGCCTCGTTTCACGTATTTACGACACAAATCTATATAGTTCTTGGTAACAGCCTTGTTTGTTGTAAAGACCTTTGGAATGCGCATTTTCATAATCGGAGTGTCCGTTTAAGCCGCGCCCACACTCGACTTGAAATCGTCCCTCGATTAACGAGCAACAATCGTACATATTTTGACTGGGTAATTGCCGAAGATTGAATAACGAATGGAAAAACAATCCTCGAGATCAGATAAGAGGGAAGCGTCGCGTTATGAAAAATGACTGGACCGTGTGTTGGGACAGGCGTGTACGTGGGATTATTTCAACTGTCACGGAAAAAATTGACTGGTCGTTCCTTTATCTCGAGATCTCTTTATTGCTTTCGGTTACCTGAGTATAAGCGGGGGCAGTACCGGACAAGTGCATCTCGCTTTGGCGAGCACCAGGCTTAAGACGTATTTCCCCTGACAAGTGCGAATGCATACGCGACACCACCCCCCATAATGCCTTGTTTCTTTATTCACGAGAACATATTAAATAAATAATATTTCTTTTTACGAGAATTATTGTGCCTTTTCAGGTTTCTTATCACGTCTAAGATTTTCCACGAAAGCATCACCCGGTATACGATATTAACCATTAGTTGGACTTGTACAAACAAATGTTTTGACTGAAGTTATCTAAATAACAGTTCAACTTTGGTGGAAGATAGAAAGAGAGAAAGAGAGAAATGGTGGTGTTAAAGGGGGACGGAAACAACGTGTATTTACTTGGTGTCAATCAAATGTCAGAGAGGCAGGCAGAAAAAGGTCTCAAGTCACAACATTTGGCCGAAAGTCTATTCACAATGAGGCTTTGTTTGAAATCTTCTTTTGTCTGAATTTCCGGTACTTGGGTCGCTAAATTTTCGGTTAAAATCTAAGGATACAGTCACTGGAAGACAATCATTTAGATAAATTTGAAAAATTTGCCTTTAAGAGCGATTCGTCAGAATTCGTCTACCGGGGAATGATCAAAAATACTGAGCAGCATTATTGAGCGTCACAAAACACCCTGCATAGGTCGTCTATTTATCTGTATATTGTCGTTATCTCGTGACATTTGTTCGCCGTATGCGAGGGAAGTATGATAACGTGGGATCTCGAGGCGATTTGTCAGTTTCTGTCAAATTCGTACGTGGGACCCTAGCCCCGCTGCAGACGCTCATAACGGAATTCGATGACGTTACACGGCAAGGAGCAATGACAGTCCACGTTCCGAGCCCAAAATGCCAGAAAACAGCACGCGAAGGTGATTTAGACATGGTGAATTTCACCTAAACGAAAACTGCGGCACCCACCACTGGCGATTCTGGCGAAGCTCGATCGAAAGCTCCCTCGTATCGTAATCGCCCAAGCTCGAGCCGACCCGAGCCGGAAAAGCCCGATCGCCACGTTCTACGGTCGCCTCGCCGTTCGCTCTTTAGTTCAGTTCAGTTCATCGGACGTTTAGTCTGCCGCAGGCCTGTGCCGAGGTAGTTCGTGCAACCGAGTTTCTCGAGCGACAACGGACGCGAATCGGACGCAAACCAGAGATTCGCTTCGATTATAAACAATATTCGGGAATAATTCAATCAGTACGGTGGCGGGGCTGCGTGTGTGCGCGTAAATATTTACAATAGTGAATTTATCGACTGTGGAATGAATGAATTATAAAGCGGGAGCAGTGTTTCGTAGGCCGATTTTAGCCATCAGGATTTAGTCGTTTATTTTTAACAAGGTAAGGAATTACTGCAATCGAAAACAAACTCATCGGTTGTATTATCACGGAAAGAGATCATTGCGGCGCGGTAGCCGCCGAGGGATTAAGCTACTGAAAGATTGAATCTAAAACGTTGATCGATGACGGGTGACAATTCGATCTAAATCCCAAAAACAATATTGATAACTCGATTGATAATATTGCGAAAAATCTTGAATAAATACCTGCCAGAGGCGGTGGTACCGTACGCATGCAAGAATTCGATCGATTCGGTCATAACAAGCTTTTTATTATCGGATTCCTGTACCGGTTAACGCTGCCGAATGGATTGATTCGGTCAATCAATTAATCCGGCGACGAAATTGAGTTTCGCCTGTTTTTCAGGGTGTAACTTGATTAGGGAGGGTGCTGCGCTCAAGTGTTAGCCAAGGACTAAGGGGTTTTTTCATTAGAGCCGGAAGGTTAATTTCGGAAAACGGACTACTGCTATAGAGAAAAGTTAGGCATGCGCGGCACACTTTCAGATTTAACAATAAGCCAAAATTCGAAGAGAACACCGTGCTTCTAGCGACGACTGTTTTCTTTGAAAAAGAAAATTTTGCAAACTTGTGCCCTCGCAAACAGTCCTTCTACGCCAGTGAATTTCTGAGGAAATAATTAACCATTCGCGACATGTAAACTCGTATATTTTCAACTTGATTGGTCAAGAAACGGAGACGTAGCGAAGGCTTATTTAGTGACACTAAAAGTCACTTAAACGACTTTCTAAAAGAGATAAATTTTGGAAAATTGTGCCTTCTCAAGTACCGATTCTACGCCAATGAATTTCTCGGGAAACAATTCAAAAATAGATGCAGGACATTACGAATTGTCCCCAGTGCTTTAACAATAATCGAAAATTATTATTTCTATAATGGAATCATTCAGAAGATTTCCCAATAGAAAGCATCTTGCCTCTCATATTGAGGAACTCTACTCTGATAGTTCAAGAAGGGGGAAACGGTGATCTTTCGGAGGTCGATTTTTTTCAATACTCATTAAACGCTAAAAAAGCTCTCTGCTTCTGACAAAAAGCGTAATTAATACGCAACTGTTATGGGCTCCAATTTGTTTTACGATATTTGCCGGTTCATAACCGCGTTCAAATATTAGCTGAATGCCTTTTTATGGTAATTAAATGCGTTTTATGGCGGGAGTACTTTTAATTATTTGTCCGTTTAAACCGGCGACAGTGGAAACGCTAATCCGACGATAAACAATCAGCCGGTACCGGAATCCTTTTCAGCAAATACGAGGGATTTGCTCCCTTTGAGAGGAACCACGGCACCGCCGAAATCATACAGAGAAGAAAATTACCAGATATTTTTTTAGGATTGCACACGACTCTTCCGCCGGTTCAAATTCGAAGAATAGAACCGATTTAGACGTAATCTGGCCATTGTGAATTTCTCACCTTTCATATAAAAGAAAAATTAAACCAACCCCGAAAAACGACCCGAAGGGCGTTCGTCTAACGAGACGAGGAAATCGGACCCAGTAGGACACCTGTTCCGAACCCAAAATTCGACCATGACCAAAAGTTAACAAGGGTCGATGGTACCTGCCAACAAGGCCTCGTTTGATCTGACGCCCCGTGCAATGAGGCCACGTTTACACCTTCAGTAATGTGCTGGCAAGAAAGCGAACTTAATTTAGATTTGGCCTGAAATATTTCATGAATTTAAGTCCCCGCATTTTATGCGACCGCTCGAAATTAGAAGAGTAAACGAAATGGCCTGCGTGATTCTATTTCTGATACTGCTAAATTTGATAGTCTCCCGAAGATTTTGGCGACATCTCTTGGAGGTTCAAATACCTCGCACTAGTCAATAACAGATGGCGCGCCTCTCGATACAATACCACACGCTTTTGCTTTTGATCAGTCAAAATAAAATGAGCGGGGTCATTTGCACTACCCCATTTAATGAGCCTTTTAAGTAGTTAGTTTAGTAATTTAGCTACGAAGCGGAGGTGGTAAGTGCTTTAGGCGTGTGTAACCACTTCCGGTGACAGTGAATAATTGAGTCTCGTGACTGATACGTGACCAGAATTTGTGAAAATTCTCCAAGAAAATTGACTAAAGACGACACTAATAATAACGTATTATGCGACATCAGAATTAGTTTCTCGCATTTCGTAAGATACACGAATTGCACGACCATCTCACGTATAGTACCCAATTCCTGCACCTCGGTTTTTTGCAAGTTAGCGCATTATTATTGCACTGTGGAAATTCCCTGAAAAGTGCAATTTCACGGAAAGAAACTCGAGGTGTATAAATCACATCGGATGCGTTAAGCCAAGAGACACTTCAATTTCGCTGATTTATCGCCACGCCCACCGACAGCAATAATAATTATTAAAATTCCTTTTGAAGATACGCGGACTGGTCGAAACGTACCCGCCGTTATTCATCATTGGTACTCATCGTTTAAATGTATTAGCAGACGCCTGCGGGCTCAAGTCGTAAATTTACAACTTATACGCGAAAAAATCGTCTCCCATGGCGCAAAGTCTGGTGACCGTGGATGCCAATTTACATTCTTCGCACGCACTTCTACGTATATAGAGGATACAAATCTGAACTGAAGTTCTTTCAATGCGCGGTAAGTAGACCAATAGGTCTTAGAAGAAACGTAGACGAATGTCCTTATATGCGGTTTTCCCCGGCTATGCGTTCCTGTTCGAAAGCTCCCCCCTTGCAATTCATCATCTTGACAACCCTTTTATGTGGATAAAATCCAACAGCGATCGCTTAAAACGTGAATTTTAAATTCCCAGCCAAATACGATTTTTCATTTTAATATAGTTTCATATCTGAGGTGTATACGCGATCGAAAATAAGTCAACAACACTATGCGTTTAATTGATGATAAAAACCAGGGGCGTGCGAAGACTTTGGTAGAAGACATAGCCTTGTCACCATCACTGAGTATGGTCGGGGTCAGGTCTCTGGGGGCTTATTTCGTTGGACTACCAAGGCGACTTTAGATGTGGCAACGTATGGATTGAGTTTTTCAATTACTGCATGTGAAAAGGGTGAAACTCCTTCATTGGTCTAACCCATGGCGTGCGTTGTCGGCCTGGTAAACAAAGCCAAGATCTCCGGCTGACATGTTGATTGATCACTGTGCATTGTGCTTTATTTTCCTTCCTATTGCTATAGGAGGCCCTTATATCGATTCAATATTGCCACTCGGAGCTGTACGAAAAGCAATATCTTCTTTTGCGAATCAAAAATATACCGTCATCTATAAAAACATCAGAACTTTTAGCCACAAGACAAATCATGGCACTCGTAAATTCAGTTGCGGCTTTTCGAACGTCATCTATGGTTGAGGATTTTTAACCAACACAAGACGAATGAAAGCACATCAATATGATTTCTCTGAACCTCACGCGATGGTTTTTTTTCTATGTTACTTCTCGGTGCGTAGTGACTTTCACTAAAACCCCTCATTATCACTTTAGGAACTGCAGTGGGGTGACATGGGCCGCGGCTAGGGTCTCAGATGGACAATGAAAATTATAAATTCCGACACAGTTTTGACCGTATGTGGCGAAACTAGACAACGTCGCCGGCAAAACTAAGTTGTTTTTTTGATTTATTGATGTAGCTGTGATTGATCACCCCGATAAGCTAGACAGGCCTTATCAGCTGTACCGTATTATATTATGGAAAATATTGGGTTTTGTACAAATAAGACCGTTTTTCAATTATTATTTCCTGCTCTGGACGATTGATTGGCTCCACAGATTTCTCATTATTGTGCCTATACCTGCGCTTATTAAATCGCAAATCATCAATTCGCCTCATGTGGCAACAGATCTGTCATTGCCAAAGCACGTGAAAAAGGCAAATACGATTATTGTAAGGGAGACGAAATGTGAACTGCAACTTGACCCATATGGGTCAGAGCAGGCCAAAAGGCCTTTGTTCAGTATGCGCTGATGCTGAGGCCAGATAACGCCTTTGTCGGCGCTCACTTTTTGTTTTTGAGCGGTCGGATTTGCATTAAACAGACGCAGCAGCAGCCACTTGTCATTATCGTTCCTCATTTTGTGTTGAATAATTCCATAAGATGCAACAAAAACCTTTAGAAATCACAGCTAATGAATCGGGCCAAAACCTTAAAAGCTTGAAGAGTACTGTCAGTTCTCACAGACGCGAACGATTTCACGGGTAGCGAAAAGCTTTAGGCCCAAAAACCAGAGACGTCTAGAGTGACCTGTGTGCTTATAGGTAACTCCGACATCAAAGGCACTGAAGACGAAAAGGAGCATCACAATCCCACACGGAAACCTTCAGCACAAGCAGTAAACCAGAACGTTTATTTTCACAGTTTCTTCAAGACACCAAAAACTTGAAAAATTAACATTAAAGCCTTACTAAGCTGAACCAACTCCCATTTAGTAAATACTCGAAAATCTTTGGCAATGGGAAATGTTTCATGATAGAAATTTCATTTGAACGAAAACTTCTGCCCAAAACAGACTCATTTTGTACGTTTGGTACTTTGCTATAAAGGCGACGAAAAAAACAGTCATGTCCCACCCGAATACCGTCACGGGAGCAGCGCGCACGAACACATGTGCGGTCCGCAGTACCCGAGATAAAAAGTGGTACTTATCTGGTTAAAGGCACGGTGGAGAATTGCAAGAATGACGGAACAGCCCATTGAAGTACCCCGGTCAGCTGCTTAACATGATAAATTATTGATGGCTCTACCTCAGCGGCTCGGAGACATCGCGGTAGTACCCACAGACATTTTAGTGGTGCCACCGAGAACCACGCCGCTGATTCTAGTCGCGACATTGAGTTGTTTTGGTGCATCACCGGGGTGGTACCGAAAAATTCACGTCTAATTGGAAGCGTGTGGAATGCGCCAAACAATCTAACGCTCGGTTTACACAGTGACGAGCCCTGACATTAAACGATTAATATTATGACTAAACTAAAAATAACGGAGTTGCTCTATTTTTAGCGAGTTTTATTAGGTCGACAAACAGAAAATTGTAAAATCACTTTGCGGAGGGCAAGTGAAACAAAAACAATTAAGAGGGAGGCATTTGAAGTTCGGTTCAGTTTGCGAATTTGAACCGATTCGAAGTTATTGGGTGTATCTTGCATAAGGGAACGCTTTTAATTACGAGCATTCCTCAAAGTTGAGCGAATCCGGATCGGGAGGACTTGGAGGCCATGAGAAAGAAAATCGGAGAAAAAACAGCTTAATCGCCGCGTTAACGTGTGTATATTGAATAAATAATCATCGCCACAAAACCAAATGTTGCCATTAGCCGTTGTTTGAAAATATACAATGCTTCCCCTGTCGTATCTCGGGTTACGACGGCATAAAACACGTGTAAACGAAAACACACATACATACACACAGACTCGTTAAAATTTTTACCGTTTCCTCTTGTAGTAAATAGTTCTAAATCGGGCAGAAAATGTCCGACTATAATCCCTGAATCGACTCAACAATTACGACATTCAAACAAACAATTATGAAGGTTAAACAAAAGTCCTAACCGAGTCGTTCACACCTCTAAATCACGTCCATAAAGAGCTGTTGTGTAAACATCGCTCCGATCAAATAATAAGAGAAAAAAAGACACTGAAAATCTTTAAACGGGTCTCTCGAGGAGCACACTCACGATGGTACCCACAGACCAGTGGTGTAGTACTTCGAACCTAATGAGAGGCGATTGAATAAATATTTATTCAAATGAGGCTGCGTTGGACAAAGACCCAAAGGATTGTTAAAAGAAAAATAAGACTCCGAGGTTGTGTTTTGCACCAGTGGAGTATATATAGAATGAATTGAATCTAGGATGACTTTCCGGGGACAAAAAGACCAAAATCCCTTTGATATTTCCCTGACAGAAGGAACTCATTTCATCGCACAAATGAGAGATTTAAATATGAAAGTTTCGAGTTTAGTTTGCGTCAGTGCAGGCGGCAGTTTAAGCCCCATACGCGCGGTTTGTTGAGTAATTGGCTCGTGAATAGCCACAAATCATTTTATGGCATTTAATTATACGTTTCGGTGCGTCTCTGATTAAGATAGGCAGAGTTTCTCCGCGGAGGTAAAAGGTTGGTTCGAGCTGATTTATGGGGTGCGGGTACCACTACAAGGGAACCCAGATGATGGGAAAATTGCTTGTTTGCATTTGAAACGGAGGAATTCGTCGAGAGCACTTTCTTCGCAATAAGGTGAGAAGAGAAGCGAGCGCGTAGGAGCAATGTATTGGATGAGACGCCACTGTTTTTTTTGCCCGCTGGGGGTAAAGTGAAGCAGTATTTGAAACTTTATCCACCGTAGTTTGATAAATATTACTCGAATTATTGCAAACCGAACATTCCTCTGTAAACAATGCCCAATCAAACTCGTCACGTTTCCCATGTAGTACCGGTCACCCACACGCTGCTTGATATCTGTCATCTCTGGTAACTGGAAAAGAAGTACCTACAAGCTCTGCAGGAAAAAAGGACGATTCACGCCCACGATCTGGTACCGCACGACATCGTTTTACGACTTTTACCGTCGGTTCGATCGCAGTGTATACTCTCACCCAATGGGACTCGAACCGGGCGGTCGTGGAGACCGTGCGGCGAAAACTCCCCGAAAATCGTGCCCGTCATTTACCGAGGGGCCCATAAAATTTACCTTTGTTTATTTTGTCCCCGGTTGCTCCTCGTATCTCGGACTACCATCTTTCGCTAGCCAGTTAAACACACATGGGTCGCTGATGGTATTGGGTTGTGGTCTTGTTGGACCTCGCTCTGTCCAAAGATAAATTAGCGCTGATTTCGTGCCGGTTGTTTTTTTTTTTTGACGAGACTTTTTAGTTAATTAATTTTAATGAGAGTCGCGTTTGGTTTAGCTATATAAATGCAAGTCGTTTAAGATATTCAATTTCAGAGGCGCGAAGCCCCCCTTTGAGTGGTAACTACTCGAGAACCAAGAGTGTGTCACAAATGCCCTGAGGGCATACTTGAGTTATTTCTAATTCGTCAAAAGAGAAAGGTTTTCGCACGCACGAAGAAGACAATTATAAACAACCATAAATGGGCGTTTGTTAATGTCCTAACGCTACACACCCATTTGGTGCACGGCAAAAGGCCACGGGCATATACGAACTGGGAGGCATTTCCCATCAAAACTCTTAATTCAATTTGATTTATACGATGTTTAATGAGGCGTACACGCGCTCCTTGCGGGCATCAGTTTCTATGAAAGTATTTTAAATGGTTGCAGGGACTAGACAAAAACCATGGACACAGGAATTCTAAACCTCCCTAGTTTAGTTCGAAATAAAATGACACGTTATCCTTGTTTATCGCTACGTGTAATGCATATTTGAGTCTGTGGGCGCGACAAGGCATATCTAGCCATGCTATTTGAGTATTGTTGTTAGCTAAGGCCGGGCCCAGATTTTATTGTCCACCTCTGCGTCCGTCGCACTCGATAATCGCATCGGTAAATTTTTAGCTTAAATGCAGATACACAGTCCCGGTTTCGATTTGAAAACCAGTTTGCATCCGAAACGTACAAACTGACCAAAAATGGGGAGCTCCTGCCCTTTTGTCCGCGTCACCGCAACTTATAACACGGAAGAACTAACCCGTGCGCAATGGCTCCATCTAATGGGTGAATATGTGCAACAGATTTTATTTAATTGAAACTTACGAAGGTGTCTAATAGATGGCGCCACGGCCCGATGGGCTATTAATATTTCTCATGAAGGTGCTAATTAATAGTCAGTTTTTTGGTTGTAAAGTTTATCGTTACGTTAAACCGTAGGGCCCCATTTATGTGCCCATCTGATTTGCGTGTCGTGGGCACGTTTGCCGTGCTCATTCATTCCGAAGCTCGTTAACGCGAGGCCATTTCGTGCCATGTACCACTCGAAATTTATTGATTCTTCTCACTAAAAAACTGTAGGTAGTCTCGGGAATATCTCGCAGAATCCGCGCTCGCATTTATCATCCTATACAGTGTAGTTCTCCATTTATTTCAGATGACGCAACAGTCTGACCATACTTTCCTTGGAAACATGTCGTCACGACACCATCATCACTGAACCGACGCTCATCCAGACGCATCAGCAGCCGCAAAATGGCGACGTCGCTTTTGATTTGCTGCTTGGCAGCTTTATTGGTATCCCCCCTTGTGGCCTCCGTGATTTCCTCCCTGGATGGCGAGGGCAAGTGCGAGGAAATCACCATCCCCATGTGCCTGGGCATCGGCTACAACATGACCCGCATGCCCAATGAACTGAACCACGAATCTCAAGACGAAGCGGGGCTGGAAGTGCACCAATTCTGGCCCCTGGTGGAAATCAAGTGCTCGCCGGACCTCAAGTTCTTCCTTTGCTCCATGTACGCCCCCATATGCCTCCCGGAGTATTCGAAGCAGCTGCCCCCGTGTAGAGACCTGTGCCGCAGGGCGAGGGAAGGATGCGAACCCATCATGACTCAATACGGGTTCCAATGGCCCGAACGCATGGAGTGCGATCAATTTCCCCGGCAGGGGGGCGAGAGTTTGTGCATGGATCAACCGACGCACAACACCTCCTCTACTCCTAGACCGGGGGGAAGGAAGCCATTGAAACCGTGCAAACCCGGGTCAAAAAACTGCGAAAATCCCCAAGGAGGCACCGCAAAAACAAAAGGAAGCACACAAAACGAGTGCAGGTAATACAGCTTATAATTTACTCTTCTCAAAAAAAGCAGTCAATCGTTAAAAAGTTCTGCGCAGCTGCCGCACAGCTTAAAAAACTGGCAATTTTCGCAGTCCAAACAAAACTGACATAATTGGAACAAAAGCGAAAAGCGGCGTTGCCGAGTATTATACTGCGCGGACCTTTGTGATTCTGACTAGAATCGAGTTTTTTGAGCGATTTCCTCGGTTTCAATTGTCATTTCTTTGTTTGCAGGTGCCAATGTCAACCACCACTAGTCTCCCTGGGGACCGAAACCAATCCGCTCCTGTCCAGTCCACGCGGCGACCGAAACGTAGCCGGCGTCCCAAATTGTGCCTTCCCTTGCAAGGAACCGTTCTTCACCCCGGAGGAGAAGGAGTTCGCCTCGATCTGGATCAGTCTATGGTCGGGACTCTGCGCCGTTTCTACGCTAATGACACTTATCACCTTTTTTATCGAAACCGAACGGTTCAAGTACCCTGAGAGGCCCATCGTCTTCCTCTCCGCGTGCTATTTCCTCGTGTCAGTGGGGTACCTCACACGAGTAGGTTTCGGACACGAGGTGGTGGCCTGCGAAGGCGCCAGCATCAGATACTCTTCGACCGGGCCCAGTTGGTGTACCATGGTGTTTCTGCTGGTCTATTTCTTCGGCATGGCCTCCTCGATTTGGTGGGTGATCTTGTCATTGACGTGGTTCCTAGCTGCTGGCTTGAAGTGGGGCAATGAGGCGATCGCCAGTTACGCGCAGTGTTTCCATATAGTGGCATGGCTGATCCCCACTTTGCAGACTTTAGGGGTGCTACTAAGCGGAGCTGTGGACGGAGATCCAGTGTCTGGAGTGTGTTATGTGGGCAACATGAACACTGAGAATTTACAAACATTTGTCCTGGGACCTTTGGTGATTTATTTAATCCTGGGTACAAGCTTCCTGCTTGCAGGTTTCGTGTCGCTGTTCCGGATTCGTAACGTTATAAAGAAGCAAGGGGGAGCAGGGGCTGGGTCCAAAGCGGACAAACTGGAGAAACTGATGATTCGCATAGGGATTTTTAGTGTTCTATACACGGTGCCTGCCACTATAGTGATCGGATGTCATCTCTACGAAAACGCCTTTCACGGGGAGTGGCTGAAATCTCTCGCCTGCGCCTGTTCCAGCGCCCCCAAACCCAAACCCTTATACTCGGTTTTAATGCTCAAATACTTCATGGCCCTGGCAGTGGGCATCACCAGTGGCGTATGGATTTGGTCGGGAAAGACACTGGACTCCTGGAGAAGACTCTGGAAACGTCTATTTGGTCGGCCGGACTTATCAGGGGCGAACGCAGTGCTAATCAAAAACCGCACGGGTAAACCGCCGCCCCCTCAATATCTGATAGCCGGCCCTGGCAGCGCCTCTCTACTAGGCCCCACAGGCAGCGTTGCCTCAGCTAGCCAACACCATCTCCACCACCACGTCCTCAAGCAGCCGCCCTTGAGCCACGTATGACAAGTAAACGATGGGTCCGCCCCTGTCGTGGTCAACCATGCGACTGCGCCCTCTACGGGACAGTCTCTGAGCAACTACGGGCCCATTTGAGTGCGCGGGCGCGGACGGCAACCGGCCGTCACAGCTCTCTAGTCGATTACAGTGCCATCTACCGGACACTACTTGCCGTTTGTTAGGTTAGGAATTCGGATATGAAGTGGCGCGGTGGGGCCGGATTTGGAAAGTTGTGTATATAGGAAAAAAGAGTGAGGGGGACACAGTTTCGTATTTATTTGTCGATGATAGCGATGACGTAGCTTTTATTTTATCGGAGTTAAGCTGTGAATATACAGGGTGATTGTAAGGATTTATTAATTCACGGAGTGGCCGAAAAACTATCAAAAAAATCAAGCAGGGTTTGCGGACATCCTAGGTGGTATATAACTCATTCAGCAGTTCTTTCAAAGGAATATCGTATTTTCCAGCCCTGATCTCGAATTAACCCGGTATGTTCAAAGCTAAAACAGGCTCGTATCTTGCTTTTCTCAGTTGGCAATAAACCAGACTGCTAAAGGTGAAATTTTGTCGCCTGTGTTAGTTGAAATGTAATTCCCTCTGTAAATAAAACAAGAATTTACGCGCTCCGCAGCACCTTCGACTGCCAAAGCGGCTGGTTTAGAACACGTTTTTTTGAGCCACTCCGTACCTGCCGAGATGGTACCTATTGCGCTTTCAGGACGTTCAATATACGAAGGTGGGCTCTAAAAAAGCCCTCGTTCGCGTAAACTCCGCGTTATTTAAACTAAACTATTTCCAACGCTGGGAAATAAACAGGAGTTTGAGTAAACTGGCGCTGATTTATTAGGAAAATCTCAGTTTACCGAGAGGCCTGAGAGTGGGCGCTTTGCGGAGTTTACGCCCCCTGATGGGGTTTCGTGTACAAAAAGTACTATAAAACCGAAACGTGATGAACATATACGTAATTACTTCGTAAGTTGTATAGTCTGGTGTAAGAGAGAGAGAGAGAGAGAAAGAGAGTGAGAGGTGAAACTGGGGACCATCCATGTGGAAACCCACAGGGCGTACAGGCTTCGTGGACAGTGTGTGCGATTTGGATGACTGCATAATACCGTGATATTCATAACAATTATATAAATTATTAATCAGTTTTTGTACTTATTAGACCGCTGTCTATTTAATCTCACGTGCGAGAAGGTCCGAAAACGAAGTGTTACGCAAACACGGCACTTTCGGTCTTGCTCCCACGTCCTCTTCGATGTATATAGCCTCTGTGTATAAGTGCACGTTAAAGCAAACGAAGATATTGTTGGGTGTGCTAGTGAGGACATATCAAGGGTTTTCCTTTCGTTCTGGGTTGCTGATGTATGTGGCTTTGAACAATTCTTATACATACTGAGTTGTAATGTGAATTTCATTTTATGGAATAATGAGCAGCAGCACAAAATGATAACGTTTAGTTTTGTATTATATTTTTCTATAAATACGTTGTACAGTTTTCGTTCTTTTTTATATTCAAGCATATTACTACATGTGTGTACAGTAGGTTTCTAGAGGTTAAATGTAAACTGTATGTATGCTTCAAGACGTATACGATTTCATTAAATACTTTACTGTTTTAAAACAAGTTTTATGTGGTTTTATTTCTAGTGTCGAGGCGCTTCACAAAGCACAAAAAAATACTCTGTTATGGGCATCTCAACTTATGGCAAAATAGCCACTGTAACGCTGCTTTTGGCGTTTTTTACACATTTAAATCCCCTATCAAAAATCTATTAAAAACGATCAGAGTCCAAAGTTGTCCTTTACCATAGCATGAGTATTATTCAGGGGGGGATTTGTCAGGGAGAGATGTGCCAAATTTTTCAGGCATTCAGAGTCTAGCAGGGGCAGTTCTTAAGAATACGAGGCGCAAACTGCAAGTTTTCATGTCTCCTTACTGGCAAAGACGTCAAGTTTTGAGTCTCACGAAACTGAAAATACCCGTTTTAAAGGTTCTTTAGATGAAAATGCGCGAATAGCGCGAGTTTGCACTTCTATGTTCCTCTACAGAAAACATAAAGAAAATTTCCCGGCCAAGAAATTCAACAAATGTCAAAATATGCGGAGTGCGGAACTAAAAATATTATCGAGGCAATCGAGGGAATAAAAGCTGCGGACTAAACAGAGCGTTCATTTTTAACGTTTTCCTATCGGATTCGGAGCGACGTGGTCGGAAAATAAATCTGATAAAAAGCCTAAACAATGTCCCATCACTCAAACGGAGATTAACGTGTCAAGCTCGATTAGAATATGTACATTTTTTACATTAGTCGATCGCCGATATATTAAACACAGCTATGTCAAGACAGACAGGGCCGCACTTAGACGCAGACACATCTCCAACGGGCGATTAACAAAGAAAACAATCCGGCTCTGTCAAGATTCATCGCTTCGTGTCATCTCAGTTTGTTGAAGATAAGTTGAATTTGTCATGAATTCTCCACTCAAAATCGTTAATTCGGCTGAACAGACATCCACATACGGAGCATATCACGAATCACATTTCCGCACCAATGCACCGACTCAATCAGCACACCTCATTAGCCCCTCGACACCCGTTCATCCCCAAGCAATTTCGGAGGGTGGCTGAGGGAGGAAATGCGTCAACTGATGAATCGCCTTATTTTCACCCTGAATAATGCACTCAAGTAGCGGTCAAACATGAGAGAAATTGAAGCGAAAGTGAGTGTGTGTGTGAGTGCAGTCGCCATACATGGCTACTGGACTAGACACTCTTTCACTTTGGCGTTAATATTAACAATAAGACAATTAATTGTGATTTTTTTTTGTGCAAAAGCGGCGTTACGCCCATGCGATCGATGCAGCCATTAAAATCCCATGAATGTTTATTATAAATTTCAAGTGGAGAACAGCATAAACCATTTTGTGTTTATTTAGCTTATGCCTGTTTTGAATGGTTTATGTTTTTGTTTTCATGTTTTACGTCTTGTCTATTACTTCTGCTCATCGGCACGAGTTTGTTTGTTTAGGTGATTTAATGGAATCGGATTTCAACAAGTGGTTGACGTGAACCATAACCGGGAATAATTGTCATCTTCCACCAGATTTAATCCTCGCTCGGAAAAACATCTAGATACGACTTATATTAACAATTTCCGATAATCACGGGACGGAGAGATTAGGCGGGCTTGAACTATGCAAATAAATACCCAAATTAACCGTCAGAATTTAATTGAGTCTGCGATAAAAGTAATACCTTATCGCATATGCGCGACGCGAGCGGGCCTTAAAAGCGAAACAATAAGGACCCCATCAGTGGCAAAACCGAACAGATAACGCTAATGGATGATGGAAACTAAGGGATGATGAATGATACCGGCTGAATATTCATTA
Organism: Euwallacea similis; assembly: GCF_039881205.1. Classification (NCBI taxonomy): domain Eukaryota; kingdom Metazoa; phylum Arthropoda; class Insecta; order Coleoptera; family Curculionidae; genus Euwallacea; species Euwallacea similis. The sequence goes on along the minus strand of NC_089618.1, from coordinate 5,259,804 downwards.
ATAACGGCGTGTCACTTCGCTGAAACTGAAACTGGGACAAAGAGACGCTGCTGTCGGAAACTGATGCCAGATATTTCGTTGAATTAATCTGCGTCACTCAGCTACGAAGTTAAATTAGAAAAACTGGCAAGGAAGCTTTTATAGGTAAAAAAATGGGACACGTGCTAATTGTCTGATGCGTGCAGCTGCGGGCAGGGGACACCCCCCAGTGACATTCTATACAAGAAATACGCCCCTTTGATACGAGCAGTAGTTGTGAGTGATTGGGACGCCCAGGGATGGACTTGAAAATCGTTCTCACAATCACTTAAAACCCTTAAGCCCAGAACATTTCCACGCATGGAGTTTAGGCAGCTGTGCCCAGTTGCGTTCGAGAAGGTACACTCACAAAGTCTGCTCTTTCTATTATAAATTTCTACGAACATCTAAGACTCAAATGCAGGGGACAGACGCCGTGAGGGCCTTAGCAAACATGGGGCTTTTTCGCAGATCTACGACATGGAAAACTACCAAAAACTACGGCTAAAGCATTTACCTGTATTTCCACATACTGCACGGCACTTTCTTCTCAAGAATTTCAAAAATAAACCATTAAAATCGCGGTATTTACTCGAAATGTCGGAAGTGTTGACGTTCCACCGGCAAGACAATTACAGATCGCACGCAAAATGGCTGACTTCCGCTTATGGAAGTTTGTTATATTAACGAAATTTGATCAGAAAACCGCTTGCACAGCTACAAATCACCACCTCTGGAATTTTGATACGTCACCTGCAAAACATTTGAAGATCGCACGTCGATGTGTCGACTTTGCGTCAAAACCCGCCTACTAGACGGAATCGAAATCGCCCAAACCCCTTCAGCTTGATGACGTCAGAGAGATGCTAATGTTTATTCGATAATTTGTTTTATTACTTTTTCGACAAGGGCGATTTCACGCGACGTCTCAATGGACCCGTCCCTGCTTTCCCTCGTATCATCAGTCTAATCCCCAATATAAAGGGGTGCGCGACTGTCACACAGGTTAAAGGGATAATTCGGTCTCGTAGAAATTACAATGAAAACAGAGAATAAAGGATTGGCCGGGCGGCGAGAAGGGCAGCACACGCGTCCGGATTTAAGTCTCCAATAATGGACTTTCCGCGCAAAACGGTCAATAAAATTAAGCGAAAATGGCTTATTTCGGAGATTTATTAGACCCCACGCGTGGGGCTAAATCTTGAATTTCAAGTCGAGAGAATGGGGGGGTGAGCTGCGTGCCGGCACATACGCTCAACGCGAGGGGGTTCGATATGTGAAGACCGTTTTCCAAAGGCTTAAGCGCTGTTTAAACAGCATGAGAGAGGACATATGGCTACAACCGGGTTTGTTGCGCATAAAAGCGCGAAAAATTGGCCGAAATTCCTATTGAAATCTTTGACTTTTTATCAAATTTTAATTGCCGACAGCTGCGAACGCATTTAATTTTAAAGTTACATTAGCGGAAATCCTTTGTAGATACATAGGCGGAGTAATTAATAGAGGGAATTAAATCTCCATTAAACAATGAGAAAAAGTTCGTATTACACGGGTCTCCTTCACGCTCGTGGATGTGTGCCGCAGCACCGACAACGGGCGCCACCGCTTGTGGATTAAAAATTCTAAAAGGCGATTTTTAAGCTCCGATTGGTGACCTACTGACTTCCCCATCAAATCAGTACCAATAAATTAAACGCAAATCCAATATTCTGTTGGGGCCATTTCCTGGCGGGTCGATAATGATATGGGACATATTTATTGTCGCTCTGAGCCGCTAAAGCACATAACTTACAAGCAAATATCGAGTTACTTAACATCGGACAACCCGAACACAGATTAAAAATTATAAACAATAATTTCAAAGTTATGGACCTGTTTACGCGTGAAGCCGGCTTCAAGGCACATCAGGCCTTATCGGTCTATATTGCCGCATGTAGGAGATTGTCAATGCCCTGTCCACCCCAAAAAGTCGTTGATGCTAATTAAATGCTGAAAGAGGGTCAAATGCGGCAACTTTACCCCTTCGAGGAAAAGCAATAATTCCCGATGCAAAGTTGCTCTTTTCGGTTCAAAACTAACTCTCGGAGAGAGAGAACCGCGATCCAACACCCCCCGCGCCCGGCCGCGCAAAACACCCGCAACTTTTCCAAACTACGGAACTCCATTGCAAAGTCTAATGTGCCGGAATGTTGTTTCGATTAAGTCGCCTTAATCCAGCACCTCGAGGTTGAAATTAATGAATTAATTTAAATCGCTGCCGTGCTTGATTAAGGAAAAAATCACCAATTCAACAGCCGCAGAAGTATTTGATTTAGCAGCCTGTTTAAACAGCAGTGCAATAGGTATTAAAAGATAAACTAATCCATCTTATTAGATGTTTGTTAACTGACATGTGTAAGTCAATATCAGTGATTACCCGTTCGTTGTTGACTTAAAGATACGATGGAATTTTGCCCGAACAAAGTGCTCAGTGTGTGTGTTTATCACGTCCCCAATCATGCTCATTCATAATAAGCAATGGAAGAATTAACCGTAACTGCTCTATTGCAGTCGAGGCTGAAAACAATTCCTCCCAAGACCGTGCTGCAATAAACAATAAAATATTTAAATGAACCTAATTGAGGTCTTAATTATTGTAATCAGTACTGGCGTCTGGGAGTCCATGGCGATCGCGTTGTTTATAAGTAAAGCGCGTATTTAAATGCGCTAATCAATTTTCCACACACTGATGCCCATTGATATTCATGAGTAGCACTTCTATAATAAGTGGTGATAATGCGCAGCGGCGCTGAATACCAATGAAGTGATTATTACGGCAATTTGCCCAGTGGATATCACCAAAAATAGTCTTCAGGAGTTAAATGAGATGTGTTCAAATTTAGCGCTCAGTTTTTTTACCGCGACTGGGGCGGCATCTGCGAACGCGTAGCGTAGCTAAGATGCGCGAGGTGAGTTCGCTGTTGTAGCCAAGAGAGCTTAGGTCGTTGCTTTGAAGATGGCGCCAGCCTACTGGTCCCATCATAAATGAGAAACATTTATTTTTTGTTGATTAGCATTAGAGCGCATTATCACTAAAGACCTTCATTTTGACCCGTTGCGACGCTCTTAAGTGGATGTTGCTTCGATACGAAGTGAATGCGATTTTTTAAGTCGCCTTTACCTCACCCAGCGGCGTATACGGAGTGTTGCAAGAAATGGCATTAGTCTCCCCAATGGGGTGGTTTTTGCCTAGGAGTTATTTATAATTACTCAAGGCAGAGCCAGGCATATGCAATTAATAGGGCTTTGTCCTTCGATTAGATCCCTCAGAGGAAACAAATATACTTCCTGTTCATCTATCAGCATTACGACGATGATGAGTCAGTAGTAAAAAACTCATCATCCATACCGGTCTCCACTTAAAACTGGACATGATGTGGGATTGATCAATTGGCACGTAAGGATCAGATTTGGAGAAACGGTGTCAGCGTGTCACTAATGGAAATAATCTGCCAACAGGTATTTAGGCGCGATGTGAAATTGTGACCTTCTTAAATCAAATCGTATAATAATTTTCCTTATTAGACGTTAATGATATCGATTTCGCCTATAGACGCCAAGAAAGTTCATTATCGTTAGCGCTCATTCATTAATTTACTTCGATAAGTGAATTTAAATTTGCTTTAATAACAAGCCTTGGCAAGGCCAATGTGCTGTTGGCCTGTATACACTTCGTAAATGGGTATTGAAGTAAATGGTCACTTGGTAAAAATTTCTCGGGGCCGTTTCGAGCTGCGAAACTGTGGCTCCACCTGCAGGATTTTCACTGTTACAATTTCGTACATGTGAATCCCAGGGACAAATTCATTTACAATCGAAGTCTCAAAGTGACGCATTTGCCCCGCAGATCCCGTTGATATTTTGTGCCTCCGTCATCGGCATGCAACGGGCTATATACGCAAAGTGTTATTCAAGATTCTTCCTCATTATCCTCGCTAATTAGATTAATAATTCCTATCAGGAGTTTACGCTATTTCTCGAAATTCCACGCGATATGGAAATTACGGTAAAGTGAGTTGTTTAACAGTAGTTTCGAGCTGCTATAGCGCGTCTTTCGGACCTCTCTTTCGCCATGGTGCTCACTTTACCGATGGTTTTTATATCGGTAATTAGGTTGATGATGGTTGTAATAATTGAGCAACGAACTGTTTTTTTCTGCATTTTTAATGCCTATGACCAGGGATTAGTACATACCAAGAGCTGCCTATTCGGTGCTGTATTTCAAAAGGAACCCATCGGACGCTTGATAGGAGACGGTGACGTTCTTGGAGGAGCCCGCGGTGTTCCACAGGGAGACGAAGCTTTGGTACACGTTATCGGGGGAGAGACCCTGCACTGCCACCTTGACCAGCGGCCTGGCAGGGCTGTCCGATATTCTTACAATTTTCTTAGTAATGCCCTCTCCTAAATTCAAAAAACTTTATTGGCGCTCTGATAGAACATAAAACTGACCAATGGTCACCACATCCAATTCAGTCAGGTTGCAGCGGTTCTCGGCATACGTAGGCACCCTCCAGACCAAATGCACTGCAGTAGATGTCGTGATCATTTCCACCAGCTTCGGAGCACTGGGGACTGTTAAAAAGCGTACTTTACCTCAACCTCGTTATTATCTCAATCAGCGCTCACCAACGGGGGCTGCTGCCACAGTTGTCTCCTTCACGGGTCCCTCAAAATCAGATCTAACAATGGCGTTCACTTGCACCTTATAGGCCATACAGGGGACAGGATTGGGCAGCCGAAAGCTGTCTCCAGATACGTAGACATCTACTGGTGTGTCGTCTTCGTCCCAGTAGATCACTCTGTAGGTGGAGACGCATCTGGAATAGGTGGAATTGGAAATTTGCCAGGCGACATTCAGCTCTGTGGCGTTGCTGGTGACGCGCGTGTAGTCGACCCTCAAGTCCATGTCTGCGTTTAATTTTTTTTTAATTTATTGCCCTGCAGAGAGGTCAATAAGGAACCTTCAGAGGGCTTGGTGGTGGCCTTCACCCGGGCAGAGGGTCCTAAGACACGCTCGCTGGTGATGGCGCGAATTTGGAATATGTAGCTTTTGCACATATCCAGAAACCCCACATCGAGCTTCGAAGCTGTTGCTGCCGCCAGCAACTGCAGTTGTGCCTTGAACTCCGAGTCGAAGATGTCGACGATATAGGCGGAAAGTGAGCAGTTGCGGGGGTTGATCACTGCGGACCAATGCAGAACATTGGTCTTGTCCAAGGTGATCTCTTGTATGGCCCCAGGATCTGCACAAGGAAATGAGTTTTTCTGGCTTGTTTTTGTTGATTACTTACTGCAGAACCGCTGAGGTCTGCCCCAGCCTAAGCTGAGGAGCAATAAGGACAGAGTCAAAGCATGTGAACGCTTCATATTGGGCGTTAGAGGTACTGCAGCAGTTGCGTACCAATTATCGATTTATACTGATCGCTTCATGTCAATAAGGGGACGATAAGATAATTGATTTCAAGGAAGTATTGCCCGATAGAGAGGATGTTTTTAACCCGTGTTGTGTGAAGAATAGAAAAAAAGGCTCTGCTTGTGTACTTTGCACCAGCAATAATTCCAAGCCGCAAATACATGGAGGCATCATCACCGAAGTCCACGTAATGCTTCCGTTCTGCTTCCTCGGTATCCATTAATCTGAATATTGCATGATGCCCCGTAATAGGCGCTCACCTACTTTACTTATTGAAATATTTTACGCTGAATTAGCACTACTGAGTTGATGTGCAATTATGCCCCCCATTCAGTGGAATTTTTAGTTCCATCACATAGATTATCAGGTTCTCGAGTCCTGCGGTATCTCTCCCAGAAACTGGCTTTACTAGCAAAGCCACCTAGCTGCGATCACCCAGTTTCCCTGCAAGGAACTTGTTTGTTCAAAGGCATTGTTTGCATTTTCATGTACACAGACACTTGTTTATTAATCCAACCAATAAATAAACATCAATCAATCAATCAGTTCTTGGTTTGGAACGCCACTGTTACATTTTCAGACGTGCCGACGTTGTTCTGCACATTGACGAAACTGGTGTAGACGTGGGCCCGTTCCAGCCCTGTCAAGGTGAAGTCAACATCGACCCTCGGGTCACTGTCCACTATGGGTACTTTGACGTGGGAGATGTCGGCCGACACACCTGGTTGATTGAAAATCGAAGGTTTATCATGCAGGCGACCTAATCTAGGAGCTTACCTAGGGTGTAGACGTTCAAAGCAGTCAAGCTGCAGTGGTTCTCAATGAACGATTCCAGCTTCCAAACCATGTTCACTGTGCTGTTGGACGTTACAATGGAGGCCAAGCTTGGACTCGCTGGTGCTAAAGGATGGAATGACGTGATTTGAGAGTGGTTGATTTCATTGAGTTTGAGGGAAATTTTTCAGGCCAACTTCAAGGGATTTTAATATTCTCAACTCGGGCCATATTGACTGTCAATGACGGTCATTGTTAAACAAAATTCCGGTGTAATCGCGAGCGTTGATTTGCAGCGCATTAACGTGCATATCACGCGACACCCTCAAGAGTTGCCTTGGACGCGTCACGTGATGAACTCGCGTGCCCAATGAAATTAATACCTTGAACTTTGCCACTCCACGCGACAGCCCGCCAACTTCACTTAAAACAACATTTTAAAATGGCGGCATCGTTTGTCATTGAATTGATTACTTATCGATTTTTATTGATTCGCTGAGTGTTTTTTTTTTAATAATGTGCGTGTGCTTGTGTAGAATATCCCCCAGATGCAGTAAGTCTTGCACGATTTGTGTGTGATTGGTACAGTCCCTTGTGAAACTCCATTAAGAGAGATTTCGCTCGGTAAACCTTTCATTTACTTCCTTCACGCCACTTATGAAATATCGCCCTCAACTTCACGCGTTATATCGCTCGAGCAGAATTGTAACGTGCACCTGCATTATCAATTTATAGCACCTTCCGTACCTTTCCCGGGAATTTGCACAGCAATCTGAGAGGCAGGCCCGTTAATAGTGGGATTGTCGATAATAGCATTCACTTGCACAGTGTAATTCTTGCAAGGAATATCGTTCTTCAGGGAAAATTGGGTGGACTCTACGTAGCTGTCCTTGGAGGAGTTGTTTTCATCCAAAAGAACCACCCTGTAGTACGAGATGCATTTTAAGGCTTTATTGTTGAGCAGGTACCACGTTACGTTAACTTGATTGTCCGAGGCATTGGTAGTCACATTCAAGGCAGACAAAGTCAAGTTAACGTCTAGAATTACATAAAATCAATGGTTGTTTATTATCATCCCCAGCACTTACCTTGCATAGGAGCAATTGTTGTGTTATAGAACTCCGACGGCCCCAGAACATATTGGTTGGAGAGGGCGTGCACTTCAAACGTGTAGCCCTTGCAAATTTCCAGAAAGCTGGAGAAGGTGTAATTCAAGACGACACCGTTCGTTTGGAATTGATATTGGGTACCATCTTCTTGGTCAATGGCTAAGACGACGTAGGAGCTTATCGTGCAGTTATTGGGATTGGCGGCAGCCTCCCATTGCAGTGTGTAGTTAGAGACGTAGGTTATGTTCGTGACAATCCCAGGCTCTAGGTACCAAATTTAGTGCGTGTTTTTTCGTTTTTCAGTATAAAATATTTACTTACGGCAAGCCGCATTGGCGGAGCCTAGAGAGAGGGCCAAAAACAAACCAGCGGCTGTTAGTAGGAGAGACATTTTCTGATAATGATGAAAATGTTTTGCCCGCAAGATTTTTATATTGATTTTCGAGAGAGATAAGTCGGGCCGATTAGACTCAAGAGGGAACACAAATAATGAGACAATAAGTGGTTCTAGGCTATTAGTCAGCTTTTGTGAAGTTTTTAATCTAATCTAACCAGAGAACCCATGTGGCTTTCTGAGGTTTAGTTTCTAGAACGCAATATTTAAGTTAAATTCTGAGAAATCCTTGATATACACCTTTTTGAGCCGGATTGAATTCTTTGGAAGTTCTGAGCAATTTATTAAAAATAAAAAATGATCGCACTGCCCGAAAATCCTGACAATAAATTAGTAATTGAAACAAATTGCAGTTGGGCGCTTGCCATAGCCCACATAAATTAAATAGCTAAAGCAAATAATACCCTTTATAATTAGTGGATCGTAAGTAGTTAGTTTCGACTCAAAGATTTAATTTATGGACGCGATCCAGGGACGTAGCCGGTATTGTTGTTGACAGGAGAATAATTGTTTTGGTCTATGGGTGCATTTTAATATCTAATCTAATTGCATCCAATGTCAATACACGCACGTACAACTTTATTATTGACTCGTACCGAAATACTTTTCTGTACCTGTGCCAATATCCTTGCGAATGTTGGCATTAAAAAAATCAAAGGAGCATCGATAGATACGTACTAATTACACGCGTCTGTACGTCAGTACAAAAAGAGAAATAAACGGAAAATATTTTTGTTATCTCTGGAGAGTGGCGTCAGTGGTCTGTGTATGTATCGCCCAGTAATCGAATGAGAGTTCTCAGGATTTCGACCTTTGCAAATGTCTTAAAAAATATAAATGTAGAGTATGTCAAAAATTAAGAAGATGTCTTAGATTCGGCTTTGCCGTGCAGCAAAGATCCTTCGAACGTCGCTATCGGCAGTATTCAGATTCTAGTGGAAATTTCTTGTAGCGAGGGTATGAAAAATGTCGAAAAAATCGCACAAAATCATCCCAAATCCGGTTCTATCCCGCATCAAAATGCCCTCAATTGACGTCACAAATGAAGGTAGAACTCCTTCTGGAGCCTTCAAGACGCATATAGCGGTTCATGGGACTGTGACCCTTGCAAATTTATTGCAAAATATCTGTTTGCAACATGTCAAGAATCGACCAAAAACTCCCTAAATCAGGCCCTGTCCTACTGCTGCATCAATCATTCCCTGAAATGACGTCACATTTATTGGGTTAACAAATAAAAAGCTCCACCCTTGGGGCTCTCAATTGCCGCTTCAGCCACCCCGTTTTTTTCACTGCTTCGAATTGGTTCCCGGAAAGGTGACCGAATTTCCCGGTTTAATTAATTATCGGAAATTGCATGTGACATGGAAAATTACGGGGAGTTTTCATTCGGGGGCGAGTTATTCAATTTTCTTATATTTCGCTTAAATTGCATTGTAAAGTGCGGCGAAGAGTTGCCCACGCCACGTGGTTTAAGGCGTTCGAACGATGAGTAAGCGGCGGGAAATCCGAATTTGATTTCAATCGGAAGTTTCAGATATTATCGATTATGAGTTGGAAAAGCAGAATCCCGAAGAGATAAACACCTGATCAGTTGAAGTGGTGATTTACAATGCGTGCTTTTAAGCGGAGAAGATAACGCAATTGTATAGATGTGTACTTATAGGAGAGCCCGTTAAATTATCGGAAAATCTCAAATTAAATGTCAATTGCTGTTTTTCACGTAAATCTCTCTCTTTTCTGCGTCATGCCCTTTAATCCTAGCTCCCCCAGGAGCGACGTAAAGAGCGAGAGAGAGAGAGAGAGAGAGGTTAGGACTAGGAGAGACATGAACCTCAGGGTGGAGGGGCCAAGTTGGATTGTTCCCCAAATAAATTTCGCTGCCGGACATTCAATTGTTCGCCGGTGGACTAAGTGGTGTGTAATTATTACCAAGGTGAGTCGAGTGGTAATTTTAGAGCAATAGAATTCGTGACATTTGCTATTTTCCGGCCGTGTATTGCGTAATGTACGGGCGATAGCCCAAAAGTTCAAACTGATTGTTACAACGAAAGAGATTTTTCATGTGAGAGCTACATGGTTGTGTTGGTCAGGATCTTGTCTATGGGCCAAATAAAGGCTTTGCCAATTGCGACGTCACCGTGGTGGCTTTATAAAGTTTAAACATTTCAGCGGAGGCTCAGTCGTGGGCAGCTCCGAATTTGAAAAATCAGATATCTCCTCTTGAGGGTGAGTATTTCTGAGGTTCCAATCGGCGAAAGTATCTGCGACTTATAGGGGTCCCGTAACGTTGGAACTTGACGACGTTTTACGCCGGCGGAATTTTCACATTTTTACTTTTCGTCAGACAAAATGGACGACGATGGTGCAGACTGGCTCTCCGCAGCTGACGAACCCGAGCCGGAACCCGTTGCGGCTGCACCCGCTGCCGCCGATGCCGCCCCCGCTGCCGAGGCCGCTCCCGAGGGCGCCGCCCCCGCGGAAGATCCGGCATCGAAAGGGGTGGAACCCGTAGAAGCTGCCGATGAATATCTGGACCCGGACAAGTTGTTGCTGTTCAAACACTGGATTAGGTAAGACGGTTTGTGTTTCGTCATTGTGAGACTTTTTCCTGGTTTAGCAGATCACCTTGCCTCGCCCATTCAAACGAGTTATTGGCTTCAGGCAGCGACATCAATCTTGTTCAGTTAGACCCGGATTGCACGCCTCAATCAGGTCTAAAAATACGCGCACGAGGCATGTTTTTTGATGGTGGTACTGAGGCTGTCCTGACCCAGGCCTCGTACTTTTTTGGTTCACAGTACATGTGGCAACGTCGCAAGGGCAATTTTCATAAAGTGGTTCATTTTGAAAAACGGTTTCTTTGGCCGGCTCAAGGTGGTGAAAGTGGAACTTTCAGTTTTTGATAAATTCGTTTGTTTCAAGCTCTGAAACTTAAAAAAAGTTAGAGATAGGCAGTGACATGGGTGTACCTGAGGTGAAACTCGTGATTTGCAGTTTTCAAATATGAAAAAATATGCTGGGCGATCCGTTAAAAAAATTTACTTTTTGATTATCGAAAAACGGTTATATCAAAAATAATTTTAATCCAAAATACCCTATTTTGCGGCGTAATCAAGTCTCGTATTTGTCACGTTTCTGACAATTTTTCAACATCTTCGATTTCTAAGTAATTAATTTGTTTTTTTTATTTGAATTTCTTGAAAAATTTCGCGACGTTGCCATATATTTTTCGATTTATCCCAATCAAATTTTTTGAACACGAAGCAGGATTGTCAGACGTGCAGACAGCCTTTTTATAGGCACTTTTGTAATTTTAATATTAGCGACGTTGTCAAATCTAAAAAATCAGAGGCACTAATGTGATTCCCTTTTTTTAGACGATTTTTTTTACCAGTTTGGGGCACCTCAAGCCATGTTGTCGGATATTTGATGTCTTGGTTTAACAATCACGCAATGGGCGCTCCATTTGTGTATTGTCCTACATTCAACTGTGTACTATTTAAATGCCAAATACAAGGTTGCCATTTTGCTTTTTTGCGTCGCCTTGTATACTGCATTTGAAAAGTTCGTCCGTTCCGCATGTATGTAGTTGCAATCCTGAACGAAGAAGATTTTGGACAAGGTACGTATATGTTTCGTGTTTTTCTCTCTCGATGTGTTAATGCCGAAATCCTGCTCATTTTCATCGTTAAGCGCCAGTTGTGCAATTATTAGCAAATCACTCGAATAATGCGGTAAAATGTAGTGGCTTCCTGGCCCCATCTGGCGGCGATAAAACAAAGGCAATCCAATTACCTATTAATAAAACCACACGCGCACAATTACCGCTTCAAACCCGCAAAAAAAAGCAAATATTGGGGCGCGTCAATTAAAACGGGGAATATCATTATAATATCGAAAACCACAAAGTCAATATTGAAATTCAGTTCCTGCCCCTGCCAGTCTTCAGCTGTTATGTTTTTTTAGGCCAAAATTCCTGCCCTACAAGTACCTCACTGATTATCGACGCAACTATTATGACGACGTCATAGACTTCCTTGACAAGAGAAACAGGGGAATAACGCGAGATATTCCAGTGGCGCAGACGTGGGCGGAACGGGTGCTGCGCTCCTGCACTAAGGACACGCTGCAAGCCTTCAGGCTTAAGTTGCAGGACAAGCGATTAGTGGAGGAAACTAAATTCAGCGGCAAGTTCCAGCTGCATCACGGCAAAAACTACATCTGCAAGAGATACTACAGTATACTGTATTGAGATTTGTACTTGAGTAGCGTCAAAATAAATAAATTATTTCTAGCTTGTTGTGTTTTTTTCGTTCATCCGGTCCTAGATGGTGTCACATCTAACCCTAACTGAAAAATCGCCTATCCTCGAATAATTCCCCTGGATGGTGCCACATCCTAATCGTCATTTATCAACAACTAAAGTCAACTTTTCCAGGCCGAAATACCTTCAATACAATTGCATATACGACTACCGAAAGAGTTACTATGAGGACGTTTTGGCGGCTGTAGAGAGCCGCAGGAAGGGTCTGTATCGTATCAAATGTATATACAGGGTGTGAGGAACTGGACATGCATTGCAGGTTACCGAAGAAACATTCCAAGGGCTCAAACCTGGGCGGAAAGGGTACTGCGCAGCCACAGCAGCCCTAGCTACAAGGTGCAGGCCTTCGATCAGTTTCTGGAGGATCTTAAGCTAGTCACCAGGACTGAAGTCAGCAGGAGACTGTATGCTTCACAGTCTTTAGCTAATTTTAACAGGAGATACACTTCTAGACTTTAGTTTTTGATGTAATACAAAATGTTGTAGTTGCATTGAAGTTTATTTGGCCGCCTTTGCTGCAAAAATTACTTTACAAATCACCATCGACGTTTTACTTTCATGCTCCACAGAAAACTACATCGACGTTCTGATTTTATAGAACATCGATGATTCGCTATCAAGTGTGCACCATCGATGTTCTGATTTCATTGAGCGCGATGTCTTCTACACACATCTAATCGAAAAGCACAACGTCGATGGTGGTGGTACCTAACAGTACCTGCGAAGGCTCTTCGCCTGTGATAACCGGGCCGTGACGTACCACCTAATGATTACTGGTACCACCGAATCCGGAAAAACGCGGAAAGAGTCTGAAGTCAGTCAGTCAGTAACGCTGGGTGCTATCGGGCTGTCTTTGAGGCAATGTTTTGACGCCGGTTTCGAGTTGGAAAATGCCGTGAGACTGAGTCGGTTTGGAGGCAGTTTCGAGGGACAATAATGGACACGCAGTGGCGTAAAATGTTCGGGAACGAGTTGCGCGTATTGCTGCTGGTTTTATTTACGGTAAGTTCCTTTGGATTGTTCATTATTTGGAGTTCCTGTTAATTGTTGTTGGCTGCGAATTTTGTCCACGGTTAATTGTTGATGAAAGTTTGACCACTGCGCACTTTGTGTTGGGGAAGATATTTTTTTTGGGGGGAATATCTGCGATTTTTTATTTTTTGCCACTAAACCTTGCCAAATATTTGATAATCTAAGACTGCATTTAAGATAAGAACGTGCCCACTGTGGCTATGGTTTTTCTGCCCAATTTGCCGGCTCCGCTTGGTCATAAAGCGATGTTTTGCCAGTGGTCCAGCGCGCAAAAGTGGCACGTAAAAATCACTAAAATCGAGTTTCTTGCGGCAAAAAGTTGATTGAGCTACGAAGGAAAAATGAACCGTTCACCGACGATTCTTCTCGAATTCGAATGAAAACGTAAAAAGTGGATTAGGTCTATCGAAAACGAAGGTCGCTACTCGACCTGAAGAAGCCGCTTAGTTTTCTATAAAATTCGTCAATTATTTCACACTAGCGGGCTGCGAATTTGGTCAACGAAAAAAATAAATTGTGGGTGAAAATGTGGGTTAACGATTGGGTGTAAATCCGAATTTCGTTCCTTTCTATTATAGCTATTTAGGATTATGCTAAAAGAAACATAATGTTACTAACGGTTTTGATTTGGGCATTCACATCACCGTCAAGACCGGATACATTGTCAATTAATTAATGCTCATTTTTCATCTTCACCTAGAAGAAATCGGGCACACCTATACAGGAAAAATTACGGTGAATTATTTCAATGATTAGAGTGCAAAAATCCATCTTCTCCTTATACGGATGTGATATGTGATGCGCGCAGATGTTGGTACGATACCATAACGTTTTTATGTGGATATTCGTCGACTTGTAACCTCGATCAATTATGAATAATAATTGCAGATCTGCACATCAACACGGATATGAAGAATCGTCGTGTTGGTTCATGTTTATTATGCTCATTTTCGCATTTGCGTGTTTGTTTTGGCATTGTTAATGAGTAGAAAATCGCCTCTAAAGCACAGTGTCGCGAAGCTCTAAGATGCCGGAAAAATCCGGCAATTTCACAGTCGATTTGTCCGAGTAACCTGCTTACTGACCGCCCCCGGTCACTGCCGGCGATTGTACGAACTTAGCCGTATACATTTCATTCAGTCCGTTCCGGTTTAGTGGTTTTAAAGTGGCTTCTACTTATCGAAGTGTAACGCAACTGTTTATCCGCCTTCTTGGCAAAAGGCCGAAAAAACGCAGGAATTGTCTACAATATATACATGAATACGACATTTACTCCGTGCATTGTCCGCAAAGTCTACGTGAGGGTCAGCGCTAATGTGGTCGTTACCCGGCGTCTCCAAAAATTAGCCACATGGCGACAGTGGTGCCATCTGACGCTGACGTTCAAATTTGCATACCGCTAATTTTCAACTTTTATCTTCTAATTTAATTTCACACAGGCTTTATTATGTTATTACGATCCATTAGCGCCTAATTATGTCAAAAGCGATATGGTACCCGCAGATTAATGAACCGGCGGCATGCGATTGTCCCATTAAGAGGCCTCAAAGGCGCAATTTCTCCTCTAATTGAGAACCCGTCCAATTTGTATCTAGAGCGCATTCCTCCTTTAAGTACGCTCTTGGCCAGATGCATAGATACTCTAATTAAGCCATTCAAGAGGGAATTTTAAAAGGTCTAACTGGACCATGAAGAGCCCTCATTATAGCCGCAAAGTTCCGGGATTGAGTTTCCTCTGATGGTCGAATTTTCCGCTGAAAAACGAACTCTAGTGGCGGTAATGTTACATCGAGATCGGCTTGTTTACTGTTCCGCGCATTATTCCGCTTTTTATGGTGAGTTACAGTTTACTTTTACTGTTAACGCACGTCTTTAGTCCGATTTCATAATCTTGATGACGATTGTTAATGATAGGGCCCTCGAGCTGTCTCGTTAGTTGGCGGTGTATGTGGTTCCCAGAGGCGGTTTTCTGTACCTGCCAGGTATTTGATTAAAAGATTGTGTTTGTTCTGCGACATAAAAAACATAAATATTTAAAGTACCCTTATGCGGTACTAATAAAAGGTCTACCCCGGGTGTTTTAACAGTGAAACCGTTCATTCGAGCATGTAAACATTTACGGCCTTATCTGTAACAATTAAAACATTCCTTTTCCCACATTCGCTTTTGCAATAAAAAGCGTTGTTAACAACGATGTCAAGAGTGGAAGAGTCTCTTGTACCAGCAGCACTATTATTATTATGCGCATTAATTCCAACTGTAAAACAGCGGAAATGTTAATTAAATTAAAGGGACGCGAAGGAATTTCCACGAAAGCGGCGCTTTATTTGGGTCTTTAATAGGGAAATCGACATTTTGCGTACGTTCGTGGCAAAGTCTACATTGTTGACGTTTTTAAGTTGAACTTTGGAATGTCTTGCAAGTTCGCAACAACCAAGGAATATTAACCAAAACAAAAATCAATAAGAAATAGCATAGTATTTTGCTTGTTTTTATAGAAAAAGTGGCATTTTCTACCAGGGGAGTGTGGATCTGGAACGCCTTGGCAAACTTCCGCAAAAAAGGCGTGCTCTGTCGCCACCTGGTGTTAACAGCTCTAGGCTGATGGCATATTGCGCTTCTGCGCCCTGTCACTTTATTGCTATTACTAAACTACAAAGATGTTTAATGATCGATTGTCATTTTTTCGTGTCATCATTTCCGCAAAATGGCGCCGATTCCGTATTGTTTACGTTAAAAATTTCCTTTCTTAATGATAAATTGACTTTATTTAATGAATTTCCGTTAATTCGACCGTGGAAAACTGTGCAGCATTTGTGCGTATAAAAAGCTCTCCGAAGGCACCCACAATATTATCATAATTTCTCGCTCCTTTTCACCAGCATTAGCATCAATTAATCACGCCACGAGTGCCATCGTTGACCCTCACCTACTTCCACATCACTATCAATCTAAAGAATCACGCACTTATTAAAAACCCATTAACGGCTGTGTTTTAATTGTTTCAGAGTACAATAGAAGCCCAAGACTATGAAGGTAAGGCTTTCTTGGGGCCTCAAGAAGGAACCCTTCATTGTAGCGACTATTCATCAAGTTTTATATTGCAGTTACCGAGATCCAGTGCACATTCGCGGTTAGCAACTTGGGCAGTACCAAAGACTCGATTTTGGCGAAGCTGCGGAAGCCCGAAGGGTTCAAGGGCCATCCGCTCTTTGCAGACGACAGAGCTGTGGATCCCGCCATAGATCCCCTCTGCCAGATTCGGCCCGATCAAACTGATAACACGGGGCTGAAATACAATTTGAAAATCACCGATTTCGGACGGTGTGGAGTATTAAAGAGAAACGTAAGTTTGTCGATAATGAAGACGTGTGAGGTCTAAGGGCGATTTTAGGGCTTCGTGCACGTGCGAGTGTGGTTCCCTCAGTTTCCTGGAGTAGTAATGCAGTCGGACCAAGAGTTGATCATCATGTGCAAGCCCCCCGAGCCCACTGTGATCGAAAACAAGGCAGCAGGCTTCGCTGGCAGTTTGTGAGTGTCTCTAGTGAAATTATGCACTTTCTTGGTGGAACGAGGGATGATTTTATTTGCAGTCCCCATGGGGCAAGGGTGTCAGGAGTGGTGGAGGAGACCCCCGGTAGGTTGGAGTATGAGGTGGCGTTGTACAAGGAGGCACCCGCGGCTAAGATCAACAACGCGTCGGGCACCAATGAGTTGCCGGTGGATCAGGCAGTTCCCATCGGTAAGCAGGATTTTTCCTCGACGTTCCGAGCTTAAGGAGGTTTGATACAGGTACAAAACTGCAACTGCGCGCGCGCATTAACCCTGATTCCGCCTGGAAGTACGTGAAACTGATGGAGGTGACTGTGTCCCCCGATCCGGACGATCCTCACATGCACGGTAGCGTCGCCCTAGTCAAAGACGGGTAAGTTCTTGCCTCCGCTCCCTGATTCTTTGTTGTTGTTTTTTCGTCTCTCATTCATACGTATCCTGTTACCTGCGTCGCACTCTGTTAACCATCGAGTTGACACAGTTGCATACGCGGAACACGATAATTCGATTCGGTCCTGAAAAATCGCGATCCATGAGATGTAATTTGCATTTCTTTGAGATCCGCTCCGGCGAAAATTAAGCTATTTTTAATCATCAACAACTTCGCTTTAGTGGTCCTCAAATAAACATTTTCATGCCCTATATAAATCTATAATGTTGCGTCACAAGGTACAGCTATATTAACCACAAGTGTAATACATAATGACGAGAATTAAAATAATTTTATTATTTAATATGCCGCTGAAATGGGCCTTTCCCCTTCGGGTACCGTACACCTCGCGTATGTAGTAATTGCGGGGCAGTCATGAAACCGCGGATCGAGGCGATTTTTTGGTGTTGTGAAGCGTGCAAGACAAAACGGGTTTTTGACTAAATAATGCTCCTGTTCTTAAGTAAATAACTGCAAATATTTCCATTTCCCTGGATGCTTTCGGAGGAAAACTCCCGCAACTGGTCAGCAATTCTGAAGGTACTGTTCACGTTCTTCACTTTCTCCGTGAAGCTAAAATCTCTGATACCTCTCATGTAGTAATTTGCTCAAAACATTAAAATGTATGATTGTTGCACAGCTGTCGCAATCGCGATTTCGCCTCAATCATCCCCCATCAGCCCGCCCGATATCGCGACCGTCATAACGAAGTTTTCCTCGACTTCGAAGCGTTCCTCCTCAGCACCATGAAAGAGCGCTCTACCTTATGGATTCACTCGCAAATCAAGGCTTGTATGGAAGCCGTGGATTGCCAGCCGGATTTCTGTTTGGATTTATTTGAGCCTGCAGGGCACGGCCGAAGGAGGCGGCGGGAGACTGCTGAAATTGTGGAAGTCGCCGATAATCCTCCTGAGGGGGCTGTGCAGCGCTTCAATGCCACGCACTTCAAGAAAATCAACGGTAATTTGGAGTATACAGTGCTGATGCCTGGGGAATTTTTCGACAAGGCCTCAGCGATCGAAAACAGCTGTAGCACTTTTTTGGTGATTTTTACGGAAAATTACTTAGGGAGATTTTTATAGTTTTTTTTACAGGCTATTGCAGCCGTTTTGGGGTGTCTACTCTTTATGGCTGCGTTCCTCATGTGTTGGCTGGCCTCAAGACTACATTCAGCGCTTCTTACTGCAGGGAACTCCGGCAAACACGTCGATGATTTGACGCGCCATTACAACGAGAGTTGTTACACCGGAAGGGCGACCACCCAATAAGTCAAAAGTTCCAGTTTTATGTACCTTATTGCCTTATTTATTTATTTATTTGATGGAAAGTTTAGGAGTAGGAACACGTTGTACATAATAAATCGAGTGTGTAGGGAAATAATTCTTGGAAATGGATAGGGAGCAATAAGCGATTTTACAAAAAAAGATTTGTAAAGTTTCTTCGGTTTCAATGTTTTCGGGGGCTTGTGGAGCACCGTGTTAGACTAAAACACCTAAAAGGAAAAGTCTGATAATCTCTAACTAGAAATTACGCGGATGTGAAATAATCTGTGTTTTTATTTCTCTATAAATCTAGCTAATGAAAATTTCTGCTTACTTTGAAAGGTTCCAACGTTTTCAAGGGCTTTGGGAGCACCGATCTAGGCTAAGGTACCTTTAAGAAAGAGTCTGATAATACATAATTAGAAACTACATAAAAATAAAAGAATTTCCAGTTTTATTTATTTAAATTTGACGAGTGTGTCAGCACGTGTAACCTGAACATTTTTTTGATAATCTGGTGAAGGACAATTACTGAATACTCGTACGTGACGAGAGGGAAATCGTGGTTCGATATGTTTATTTGGATTGATAATATACTTGTACGTATTTACAAATGAAAGTGATGTGATCTACTAAACTGCTGCTACTCTACCGCGTAGAAAACAAGATATAAAACAAGTCTTTGATCCAAGGAGACGCAGCGAAATTAGAAAAAAAAACAACCTACAAATTACGTCATTATTTCACACTAAATCAATAGAAATCAATTTAAAAAACAACAATTAGAAGCGCACTTTCTTCTCCGTAACAGTCACACTGGTGGCCACCCCGTTATCATCCACCGTCTCTGAATCGCATTCTGCTACTAACTGCTTCAATCTGGCTACTCTGCGCTCCCTGAAACAACGGAATGAGCACAATATAGAGTGCATTTTTGTGCAAGAAGCCAATATGGCGGACATAATAAAATGGCTGATTACCGCATGGCCTGCTTTTCCTGCATAGCTGCCATCTCCTCGTCGATGTCTTCGATTTTAGCGCGAGATTGCCGGGCGCGAATGGCCGCTGAACTCACTGCTGAATCTTCTGACGAGTCTTTAACGGCCCTTGCAGTCCATTTAGTCAAGTTGTCTGAATCGGCGTCGTATGAGGACTACAGAAAATCATAATACTCTAAAATAATGTTGTTAAGTAATGTAAACTCATGTCTATTGTACCTTCACCGCCTTCCTTTGGTAGGAATAGTCCTTCTCTATTGCTCTCTTACTGGCAGAATTCTCGTTGATTCCCACGCTGTCCAAGATCTTCTCTGAACGATCTAGAAGTCTCTGTGTCCTTAGACTCCCGGATGTGTTCTCCAAATCTACGTCATCCATATAAGATACCTTTTTCGATGCTCTGATCCTCTGTAGCGTTAGCGCAGTCTGCGATATTTTTATACATGAGCACAAAAGGTCAAGCATAATTTATAGACTGACCTCATCATTAACCCCGTCCTCAGCCTCATAATCGATGCCTCGCCTCAATCTGCCTCCCTTAGAATCAAACGCATTGGCCTCTCTAATGCGGCTGCTGGCCCTTCTCCTGGAATCCTCAATATCCTCATCTGCAAAAGCTCTAATTTCCCATTGTTTTGTTTAGGGATGCAAAGGCGTTTGAACAACAGGTGTTTACCTGGCGTGTCTTTCTGCTACATCGAGGGCAGAGGAGTGTCTAAGAGGGGAAAGGGTGCGACCATAGTATTTGCGGTCCAGGTTGTCCAAAGTGGACTTGTAGTAGCTCTCCCCTATGTTGTAATTGGAGTCGTAAATGCGCGTGCGAGGACGGCTAAGGATGGTTCTGTTGCTCGACATCGTATACTTCTCTGAAATTAGAGTGGTGCAGCTAAAGATTTTACGGAAGACTTGCGACCACCAGATTGTCAAGAAAGTATCCAACCCTATTCGCCCAATTTAAAAAACACACACGAGAATTGGCATAATTCGAAGCAGACCAACAATGCTGGTATAAATAGCTTGTCAAAATATTGGAAATTTGCCAGAAACGGCATTTCTTTGAGTAGTTAAACAACAGGAGAGAATGCGTGTAGATACTGAAGCAAACACCTAATTAAAAGCCATTAGCAAAAACTCTGGATATACCCCAAGTTTATTTTGTTTGGGGCCTCCAGGAACTGGATTTACAGCTTTATAAATAAAAGCGCCGGCTATTTCCAGAAGAATGTGAGATTTTCCGGCTTCGATTACATTGACTGTCGATTGGTCGGAATACTCTATTAGCTGAATTACATAACGATCATAAATGAGCGCTTCATCGAGAACACAATGCGAATCTTAGATGTTAATTCAATCCTGAACCTGATCAGGCATGTCGCTTTAAAAATAGATATAGGCCAGTAGTAGCCGAAAGGTTATTTTAAAATATAGCTTTGTCTCAATGTTTTTATGCCGGAAATATGTGGGTCGAGGCAGGTATAAAAACCCCACAAAAAGTAGCAGAAATTCAGCAAAAATATCTCCATAAAACATTTAAAAAATATATACCAACACCTTCCTATTTGCCCCTAAACATGCAAAACCCGTAGTGAAATTGAATATTTTGTTTTACTGAAGTTGCTTATAGAGGTGCGTCAACGGCGCCCAAGTAAGTGCTGCTCTTAGACGTAAAGCCACAGGTACTTACTTTGATCGTCGGACAATTTCACCCCTAACCACGACAAAAAAAAGAAAATAATATCACTTTTCAACCGCGACACTGGCTCGAAAGAATCTCAAAATAAGTTGGACGTGAATTGGAAAATATCCCCGCCTGATTTTCAGCCAGCTCCCACTCGTGCTGCAAGCCAAATTACGGCTCTGGAAGGACAAAAATCCAGGCGCTGCGTAAAACCGAAAACTTATTTCTAAAGAAAGAGCGTTAGAGTGGAGCGCAAACTTTTGCCGCATGAAAATGGCATTTTGACCCACTGCAAATCTTATTTTTGAATCTTTGTTTAACTTCTCTTCAATAAAAATTGATCTCAATTCAATTCTATTCAAAATTTACTATTCGAAACAAACATTATTTCTAAGACCAACTTTGAATGTTCGTATTTATTTAAGTAAACCAGTTAACAACCCAATAATCCAGACAAAGCGATCGATTAGGAGGTATGTTGTTAATAGATCAATTTTCGAAACTCAATACGCCGCCAGAATTAGAATATAAACGAAAAATGCAGTTAAAACCATTTATCTACATTAAATACATTTTAGTTTACCTTCCCGAGTGGCAACATTGCAATCGTCTTATGTTCGTAATTTATATACAATCCGGCAACTGTGCCTGTAGAGGGTGTGATTAATGCTTTTCTTTTTTCTAAGTTTAACACACATTACTTTGATCTTACTTCATAGCGTTCATAGAAGAGATAGAAAATAGATCATACAGCATACCCAGTAAATTTTTGTTTCCCTCAGTGCCATGAGTTTTAATAAGCTAGAAAAAGATAGCTACATCTGACCTCACGTATTTGACAGCAAATATAACTAGCTCCTAAAGAACTAAAGAAAGTGGGGTTAGAAATGATTATCTTTGAAAACTTTGCAGAACTAAGCTCAAAAAAATGAATTTGCTAACGAAGAAAGCGCCAAACTTGCGTCGGTTAGTGTTACTCGCCACCTCAGCCCCTCCCAGAAGCCTTGGCCCTACCCAAACGCTACTGTCAAGGCGTTTTAGCAGCACTAAATCAAGCCCCATAAAAACCTTAAAAGGCGTTTTCAAGCTGGGACTTGCGGGGGTCACAGTGGGAGCCCTAGTGGGTACCGGCTACTCAATTCATCACAGAAACAACCCTAAGGATCACATGTCTAATGAGAAATCTTTCATTGAGCCTCTGAGTAGTATACCTGAAGTTAAACCTAGTCGAAAGGTAAGGATTTTTACTGTGAAACCGCCTTTAAACAAACCACTGCTATAGGTCCGATATGCTAATGATGATAACAAACTGAGATTGACCTTATTTCAATACCAAACTTGCCCATTTTGTTGTAAAGTCCGTGCTTTCCTGGACTATTACGGAATTTCCTATGATGTAATTGAAGTAGACCCAGTTTTGAGACAATCTATTAAGTGGTCTGAGTATAAGAAAGTGCCTATATTAGTCGCAAAGACTGAGCAAGGCTATCAGGTGCCCATATTTAATTTATGCTTATAACCCTGCTTTGATTAAGGATTTTATTCAGCCCTTAAATGACAGTACAATGATAATTTCGGCTATAGCATCATATTTAAAGGATACCGACAAGTCTCTGCCTGATATAGTCAAATGTTTTCCATTCATATCATTTTTTGATGAGGTTGGAACAAAGAAGAAGGAGATTATGAACAAATATTTCCTTATGTTGACTAGTCAACAGTTTAAGAGTGAGAATGAACAGCAACTAAGGTGAGTTTAGAAATGACCTTTATGTGATTATATGTGGAGTCTTCCCAGTGAGGAACGGGAGTGGCGTAAATGGGCAGATAATGTGTTGGTTCACACACTTTCACCGAATGTCTATAGAACGCGAGAAGAAGCTTTTCAGGCCTTTAACTGGTTTTCTGATGTCGGAGAGTGGGAGAGAAACTTCCCTCCCTGGGAAAGAAACCTTATAATCTATGTAGGGGCTTCTGCAATGTACTTAATCAGCAAACGCTTAAAGAAGAGACATCAGTTGAAGGAAGACGTTCGACAAAGTCTTTATGATGAGTGCTCAAAATGGGTAAAAATTTCTCAGCTCTAAGATAAAAAAAATAGAGTTTTGCTAATTTCATCTGAGCAGGTGAGGGAAGTAAATAGGAAAGGGACAGAATTCCACGGAGGAAATCGACCTAATTTGGCGGATTTGGCTGTCTTCGGAGTATTAAACAGTATAGAAGGCTGCATAGCATTCAAAGATTTGTTAAATAGTACGAAAATTGGAAAATGGTACTATTCGATGAAGGCGGCAGTGGCGCAACATGAAGGCGCCAAGTATTTGTAGGTTTTCTTTAAATGAATATAATGTAATAATTTATTGATTTAGGTTTAATTTTAAGTTGCGCTGAATGCCAATAAATGAATATTGAAATGTATATTTTATTTTGATAATAAATATTCGTCTCTCTAGTATGAGTCGAAAATCAGATGACCGTTTCCTTTTTACGTCATTTGAACATGACTGAAGGAAGAGAACTTATTATTTATGAAAGAATGCCATGGAAAAATATTGTAAAAATGTCTTACACATGAAGTCGCCAAAGTTTATGTAATACCGTCTATTGGTAAGTCTCAGACGGAAGATTCTATTCGTCATATCGTCAAGATTTTTTCTGTGATTTTAATTATTTAATAAGTTTAACGTATTTCAAGTTTTAAACCTTAGCTAAATTAGTTTTGTTAGGGAAAGTCTTTTGTCGAACCTTAAGCTGAATAAAAACAAATAATCTTATTACTGGATTTATATTTTATTTACGTGTAAACATGCTCATCATATTAATAATTTAATTTATCACCCAAAACATACACAGCGGCTTAAACTAAGCAGTACAACAACGAATAAATTACTAAATAATTTAACTAAATCTAATATCGCTGGGTCACTTGCCGGATCCAATCCAAGTAATGAGCAACTCTAACGTAAACTCCCGGCACTCCTACTTGACCGCAGCCGATCCCCCAACTGACCACTCCGACCAGTTGCCAGGTACCACCCCTCTCGCAGACCATGGGACCACCGCCATCGCCCTTGCAGGCGTCTTTTCCCTCCTCTCCACCCGCGCATATGAATCCCGGATGCAGCTTAAACTCGTAACCCAATCTGGTGTTTTGCAACTGTCGCTGACATTGCCCGAAATTCACTATTGGCACATCTACCTCTTTCAGGATGTTTTGGTACTTGCCAAAATCGCCGAAGGCGTCTTTGCCCCATCCGGTAGTCCAGCAGCGAGCACCAGTATAATCGTCCTATAAATCATTAAAATTAACGAAAACATCTGGACAAATTGGTGAAGCACTTACTTGAGGATGTGGGAGACATGCAGGAGAAATATGAGGGTGTTTGGTCCAGTCCACTGGGGTGTTCATACGCAAAATTGCAATGTCATTGGCTAAAGTTCCAGCATAAAACTCGGGGTGGACTGTAAGGGCTGCAATGTCTCGTTCGATGTAAGGGTAGAACTCCACGTCATGATTCACGTCCCATTCTCCCAAGCGCACTCGCAAATCATAGTTGGTGTATTGTTTGACGCAGTGGGCTGCAGTAATGATATGTAAGGGATCAATGAGAGTCCCCCCGCACACGTAAACGCTTTCCTTGGGGTCCTTCTTAAGAATCGCCACTTGCCATGGATACTCGCCGAACTCGGAGTCCCCATCCACGTAAACAGGATTCTTGATTCTTCCATTAATTCCTTGGGAGTGTCTAGTACCACATGTGTTCCTATTCACCGCAGGGATTGAGGGTTGAGGACGGGGACTTCTCTTGCAGCATACGTGTCTAGGGCCGCATGTCTGAGGCCTGCCAGGTTGGTAATAGGCTTGGCGCTGAAATAATATACCCATTAAACCGGATAGGTAGTATGTAATGAGACGAAAGGACCTTAGTCACATCACGTTTGCGTCTGCTGGAGGGGAAGGCGATTTTTCCACCCCTCTCCCCCGTAAAGCCCAAACTTTTACCCCCACGCGAATTTTGATGATCATTATTAATGCTGTTCGAATCTAGGCCGTAGCCAACCCCCTGCTGGTATTGATCCAGCAGGTTTGACCCGGTGGTGTACGAAAGGTTACTTTGAGACCTGCCTGAAAATGATGCCCCGTGGTCATGATAGCCTCCTCCATAATTCAAGGGGTCATCGAAGTACCCCCCAATAGGGGATTGATCAGGGTGGAAATCTACCTCAGAGCCTGACGGGGCATAATGGGGGGAGAAGTTCTCATGAGGTGGATAGGAGTTGTGGTAGATTTCAGGATGGTGGGGATACTCTGCTGGGGGATGATTATGGAAAATTTCAGGATGATGATGCTGAGGGTGAATAATTTCTCCTCCGTGATGATGAGGAAGGAACTCCCCTGGGTGCTCCCTGTACGGCCCTTCGTACCCATGAGGATGAGGATGGTGCACGTGATAGTGCTTGTGCTTGTTAAAAACCACCCCTTTCTTGTACGAAATCAGGTCTTCGAATTTGTGCACCAAATAACTGTTAGGCGTGAAATGCAAATTGACGAAGGGCTTAATCACTTTGTTACCGTAGTCGTCTTTGGTGAACTGCACCGACAACAACGGGTTAACAGACACTAGACCCAAATTAACGCCAGTAGCGTCAACGGTTCCGTGGTGGGGGTAAATGCCGTGGGGGGAGAAAGGATACCCACCGCCTCCCTGATAGGGCAGCCCAAATGATATACCAATCGTAGGCTTCAGTTTCTTCATTATATTATCGTATTGGCTCTGGTATTGGCGCTGCAACAAACACAGCTCTGTAGTTACTTTTAGTGATGGTGTCACCAGAGGCCCTTTTGGTTAATTTTGGTTAAATCGGCTGTTCCAGAGGCAGTGGGTAGAGGAAGGGGGAGTTTTACCATGGGTTTAGTCTATGTATGGTGCGCTAAAAGGCAGACGCACGCGGATTTATTTCTAATGAAATTTAAAGGTCCTCCGTTACTTTGCTCACCCTGTGTATGTGCATACCGTTTTATCTACACCTCGATTGTTCAGTTTATTAAGCAGTTAGTGACGTTAGCAACAGCAAAACTCACCCCTTGAATAGTGTGATCCCCCCCATCCTCAGTAACTTCCTTTTCTTCCGTCGGAGCGTCCCTCTTTGAAATCTTCCTCTTCTCCTTTACCTCTTCCTCCTCCTCTGAAGTTGAGTTCTGGAGCCTTGCAGCGTCTTTCGGGACACGCACCTGAACCATCATATTTTAGTCATTAGTTTAGCTGAAAATGTCCAAAATCTTACCACAGTCATGGTACCATTCCCATCAGTAATCACCCTGGTCTCCTCTTTGCCCTCTCCCTCGGCCTGAATGTCGCTTTTCAAATTCCTGGGATCTATGGCCAGAAACAAATCATCCTTCCTCCCTATTACTTCATGGGTGGGGCACTGGTCATAGGGTACACAAACGCAGTCGTAGCTCTCAGCTCTAGCAGACTCAACCCCTTGGTACTTATCAGCGTAATTAGACCCCAAGTAATTGCCGTTAATAGCGTCCACATTCAACTCCTTCTTGTATAGACCGTTGTTAGAGCCGTAATAGCCTCCAAAGTTGTTATTATTGGTCGAGGTGAAGCTCGGTGAAGATGAACCAAATGATCCCAGACCCGTCGGAGAAGCAGATCCAAAATTAGATCCGAAAGTTTGAGGGCCGAAATTCTCACTCGCAGGTTTATTACTGAAGGTTTGGTAGTTGGCCACAGTTTGTCCTCCATATGAGGCGGTGTTGAGGCCGCTGACTGAAGTCAACGGGAGACTTCCAGCCCCTACAGGGATAAATCCGTTGGTGCTGAGGCCTTGTTCTAGGGTGGACACCGCAGCGGCAGCTACTACTGGGGTGGACTGATGAGCCACCCCATCGGCATTGTGATGAAAGTGATGGTGCACATGTTCCACTTTGCTAGCGCTAGCTGCAGTGGCCGAAGCCAGCCCCCCTTGAGCATTAACAGTGATCTCAACTCTTTTATCCTTGCCGTTGTGATGGACTGCTGGGCCGACGCTTTCAAATTGGTATGGGGCATCGACACTGGGCTTATTGTAATTGTTCAGATAGTCGATACTAGGGGGCTTGTCCAGGAACTCTCCCTCTGCCAAAATTTCTCCCCCAGCCAAGCCAAACGATGGGGGTGGTTTATTTATTGGTCCTCCAGCGAAATATGGTGGTTTGTTGCTTAGGGTGTTGGGTCCGAAGCTCGGGCCATAACCTCGCTTTGGGGGCTTATTGTGAGCGAAACTGGGGTATTTGCCGGGGTGTTGAGAAGGAGGAGGAATGAATTTTCCGGGGGGTATTGATGGAATTGGTTTGGCCGGTCCGTAGCCTCCTCTAACCCCTTTGACTGGTATTGTGGGTATTGGTCTTCCCACTGGATTGATTGCTACTGGCTGGGCGTAGATCAGCTCCTCTGGTCCGATGTAGGGGCGCTTTCCCTCGATTTCTTCCTCACACTATTGTGGTTCATTAGGGTTAAAAAGACAATAATAAGAAGAGTGTGGGTTTCTTACCTGCATCAGTCCCAAGTAGCACAAGCGATCCTTGATTATATTCCTGGCCTCTCCGTCGTCCCCCTTCTGCAGAGCTTCCTGCACGTTAGGATCGCTGTAGACTTCGTCGTATCCTTGCAGCGCTCTGCCCTGCCTCTGGGATACCAAAATTTCATCAACCACCTTCTCGACATCCGTCGTATTTTGCTGGAGATTTGTTTCACTGGCGCTGGTTTGCAGATCCGCAGTGGGGCTTTCCTGGTGGGTATCAGAAGCTTCTTGGTTCCACGTCCAGCCATTATCCTGGGCCCGCACGCTGAGGGCCAGCAAAAGCAGCCAAGAGGCCCGCATCAGTCTCATGTTGTCTGCAAGAATCAGTGATTGTATTCAAATTTCTGGTCGAAAGAAAGGGAAAGTGCAGACTTTCTTCGCTGCAGCTCCTGCTGATGGGAGATAAAGGTAAATGATTTTCTGTGTTTAATTGTTGTCGGTTTAACAATGACAATGGCGCGTGAAGAAGTGAAATGCTTCACGGTGCTTGGCGGGAAATAAAGGCAATTTGTGAGGAGAAATTCAGATCAGCCCCCGCGTTTTGCCCAATTTTGAGCGTTTGACCGGAAAGTGGCACAAGAACCTTTATGGTAAACAGCTTTTACTTTCTTTGGCACGGAACACTTTCTTATTCTGTTTATTTTCACGTTGGTGATGTCACTGGTGATTGGCAATGTTGCAGCAGCAACCCATTATGGTGGAAGAGCCAGACGAAAATTTCTGGTTCTCACCAAATAGTCTTTCGTCTGGCACTTTCAGCAAAACCGGGTCTTAAGGCGACCTGAACTCACCACTTTCCTATCACCTCGGCACTACCGCGAAAAAAACGCCACAGATCGGAAGGAACTCTCGAAATTTCACTCTCTATATCGCTCTTATAATGCACCCCCCACTGGAACCCAAATTCACTTTCTACACGCGCCGAAAGAACTCTTGACGAGAACATCTTTAATGGCCGCCTTCACCCGCCCATCACCAGGGTGAAATCTCCGCATTCGTACCTACCTTTTCAATGCACTTCTGCACTATAAACGTTTTCAAGTAGTACCGACACTCGACTGAATGCTCCCCAAATGCGGACGGCACTTTATATAATAGTTAAGCCACTGCAATAAGGCTCCTGAAGGGGGGACCCTTGTAGTTCTTCAGCCGGACTTTTGGGAATTGGTGCGTACAACACGGATCTCAGTTATGCAATTATTCTGGGATTTCTGAATGAACGTGGTGTTGAACTCTGTGTTAAGCTGTCGCAGAAGATCTTCCACGGCATTTCCTTGCCAAGGCCGTTTGGTTTGACACTTGAGACGCTCCTGCAGAATAAGAAATTACTTCTCCGAAGCTTTCGAAAATGTGGGTCAAAGACGCTCTGTTTGCGATGGTTTTTTCGGAGTTGCACAATAAATACGAGCTAATGGCGTGCTTTGTTTTACTTTTGAATATGTGTTACACTTAAAACACGCTTTATCTAAGTTTTCTTGCGGTCGCATGCCGAGACTCCCGCAAAATTACCATCGAAATGTATTTCTAGTTGCCTATCTCGGAATTTGACCGCTGGCACTATTAGTGAGCTCCATTTGAAACTCTATTTCTGATAAGTGATTATGATTTTTAATTGAAAACCTGAATCACAGCGACAATAAACATAAACTAATGGCGCGCGTTATTCCATCTTTAACTACAAGGGAAAGTAAAATTGCAAAATTTGAATAACTTAAATTATCTGAAATTTGAAATGCTCTTAATGAATGTTCGAGTCTGCGCATTCCTGGTTGTCTGTCGCTGAGTCTAGCTGCTACCGCCCTCAGTGAGCTTTGCCGTAGACTTGGTTTTTAAACTGGGAACTTGTCATTTGGACATACAGTTGTAATTTTGAATTCAATTAATGAGGGTTAATTAATCAACCAAGCTCCCCGCAGCATCCTTTACGTCATCATGGACGCGCCACAGCGGCATTTTGAGGCAAAACTAGCGCCATGCAAAGATGGGAAAACGCTAGCTAACGCTGCGATGATCGCAGAGCAATAATAATTATTCCAATTTCTCTTTTATAATCGCTTAAGCCGCCAACGTAACTTATGACTAAGCAGCCTCCGGGTAATTTCTTCTTCGTTCAAATTGGGACTTGAAGGCCACAGAGGTTGACTTATTTCTGCGCTCACGCCGTACTCAAACCAAAGGAAAAATTTCGATATATCCTACATCGATTAAGTATGTGTGTGATCGCGAAGCAGCGCTTAATATGTAAAGGCTGTTGCGCTGGACTCACTTTTGCATTGCCCGAGGCAATCAGGGAATTCCGACTTATGTAAGCCGTTGCATAACGCTGCGATCGCGTGGGCCGCCCAACTTTCCACTGTTGTGACCCTCGCGCGGGCAGAGAGGAGCGACCCATTTCCTTGAGGTTCCAAGACCTTTGTGAAACAATAATTTAGATAGACATATTACGAGTTCGTTGCCGGATCCGGGAGAAAGTGGTCGAAATTTGAAGCGGCCGGGTGCCGGAGCGGTTACGTATATGATGCGTTCTTTGTTGTCAGCTATGGCCGATGTGACGCGGCTGCTTCAGGGCAATAAAACGCACCTTATTAAATTTAAATAACCAGCAATGTTTATTCTTCATATCGATTACTTTATTACACTGATTTAAAGATATAATCAAGAGATAAAGAGGGAG
The DNA here is from genome assembly GCF_039881205.1 of Euwallacea similis. Taxonomy (NCBI): domain Eukaryota; kingdom Metazoa; phylum Arthropoda; class Insecta; order Coleoptera; family Curculionidae; genus Euwallacea; species Euwallacea similis. The sequence goes on along the minus strand of NC_089618.1, from coordinate 5,229,528 downwards.
GTAAAAAACAAACATGTAACGCGCTTTTTATCTTTAAAGGAAGATCTCAGGACATGTCTGCAAACTACGTGAGTGACAGCTGATTCTGCTCGTGTTCTGTACACCGTTCTCGCCTCGGGGAGCGACTTATCACCGATTGTGACGTTTTTTGGTAACAATATCGATTATTGGCGTTAATGACGCGTTAAAACGTCATCGAAGCCACAGACGTCAAGTAGTCGTCCACGAACTCGCGAAGAGCGCGTTTGTTGACATACGTCTTGATCTTACGCGGAAAAAAATGGGGAATTGTGAATAGTTCCCTTGAAGGTGGAGAACGAGGCGGCGACCCCCCCCAGAATGAAAACTCTCAATGAATCACTGAAAGTGGAAGTTGGGGTGGAACGATTCTCCAGAATGTTCCATTGGAGAAGGACGCCTCGGAGCAGTCCGTCTGCAATGGACGGGGGTAGAGGGCACAGTTTTATTACTATACACATAATCATAAGACCATCCTATAATTATAATAGTTAAAATATAATAGTCGCATGGAAGGGGCCGGATGAAATTGCTATTGTGAGGAATCTAAGCCTGCGCCCCTCCAATTACTGGAATCACATTTAAAAATTTGAAAACATTAACACTTACATCGTACATTATGGACTATAATAGAATATTCTGGAAATATCATTTTCAAATGGAGTAATTATTCGTATTTAGTACTTCGATTTGTCCCTTACAGAAACGCTCAAAAAACTTTTTACATCCAATAATATCGCCCCGGACGGCCGAGCACCCCCAGTCATCCGCGCCGCATCGGGGTCTCACCTAAGCTTAAATTATCATCTATTATGTATAAATTATAGTAGTTTCAGTAGTTATAGTTAGACAGATCTCCTGAAAGTTAGCGACGGACAATGGGACCCACGGGAGCCCCATTCCCATACCGTTATAAATTAGAATTGTTTCGGCTCGAGTCTTGGGGAAATTGAGCTCTGCAATGCTGGTTGCATATCACGAGTCCGACATCCTCAACCAGTTTGCGTGCAGTAAGAAATGGCGCCTGCGCTATCCGATTGCGGCACGAAGTTCCAGCTCAAGGACCGGGCGAATGGTAAGTTTTTTCCATCTTTTATTAGCACACTTTAAAGCACCGTTTTGGCCATACAGCAAGGACCTGCCCTCAGACCCTCTCTTCACATTGTTCCCTTTTCGGCTCGTGAAAATATTCATAAAGCTTGTTGTAACGTTTTGCTGTCAAAAATGTCAGGTCGTGTTTCTAAGCTGTTGAAATTCGAGTTTATTCACATTTAGCTAAGAGTTGAACGTCGAAGCAGTCCTAAGACAACTGCAGAGCGCTGCTGGATGAAATTTTGAGTTTAATGTGCCCTTGTGGTTTTGGAGGCCCCAAATGGAATTAATCTTATTCATTACGGGCTTTGCTGTAATGCTAGTTGCATACTCTCAACCACAAAAAGAGATGCATTGAAGAGGAATTTACCAAGTTTTGGTATCTTCGATAAGTAACCAGAAAGATTCAACAGCAGTTCAGTTTCTAGCCAATTTGAAGCACTTAGCTCCCGTCTTTCAGGCAGAAGCTCGTAGCAATCGAAGACTAAAAACTCCCGCGTGCTTGGAACGCACTCAATTTAACATCATCTCCGCTCGTTTCTCCCCAAGACCAAGCGAAAGTCCGAAGTCATCCAGCTGACCCCCCGAAAGCACCACCAAAACTGCTCTCCATCACTACACAAGAGTCCAGTTTAGTCCGAGCTCGCTTGAACCACACACACACACACACGAAAAGGGGCAAACTCTTAACAATTCTATTGTAATCAATTCAAGACGCGAGTAGAGAGGAAATGGGGGCAAAACAACCAAACTTTCACGCACTGGACCTACTGGGCCTGAGGGTCGCACTGCAGCAGCCGCACGATCGAGGGATCGCTCTTGGCCCCTTCGATGAACTCCTCCAGGCTCAGCTTGCCGTCCTTGTTTTTGTCCATCTGCCTAAAGATCTTGTCGGTGCGCTTCTCGGGAGTGCTCTCATCTTCGGGCATCTTCATCACCGTCCCGACCATTTTGTAGATGGCCTGCAAGGAGCTTTTTTGTGAGTGTCGTTTATTGAGGTCTAGCGAGGGCGTACCGTAACGATTTCTAGCATTTCTTGTCTTGATATATAACCGTTTCCGTCTAAGTCGTACATGGAAAAGGCCCATTTAAGCTTCTGCTCCAGCTTACCTCGAGAGGTGACCGAAAGGGCGCAGAGGAACTCCCGAAAGTCTATAGTCCCGTCTCCATTGGCGTCAAAAGTCCTGCGGGGGACTTCATGGTTATGTCGCGCTGTTTTGCCTGTTAAATGCCTACCTAAATACGTGTTCCGCGAATTTGCTCGCGTCTCCGTAAGGGAAGAAATTTCCATAAATCTTCTTGAACTCGTCGACGGACAAATGCCCGCTAGGGCAGTCCTTCAAAAAGCCTTTGTACCACTCCTGGATCTCCGCGTCTGCAAACGAGCCCCGGTTAACCAAAGGTAAGCAAACCCTTCCAACAATCGCTTACCCGAGAATTCAGTGTTCTGTTTCAGGTCCTCCAACACTTCCGGCTTCAACTTGCTGTTCTGCTTCCCCATGACTAGACTAGCTTCGGTCTCACTCACTCGTTCTCACCAGCTAACGCCGCCTATGCATTTTAGTTGATCGGGCCTAGGGCTGCTATGATCAAGCTAGATTTCGGAGAAACTTTATGGGGTACGCAAACAAACTCCTGGTCCAAATATTTGACATTTTTAATTACCATCATAATGTTAATTATTATTGATAAAAACGTTTGGGGGGTTCATTAATTGTATTACTCATGAGAAAGTACCGTCAAATAGAGCTTGGAGAAAGAGAGAGAGAGATAATTAAGGGACGTTTTACATCTAGTAGATGATTACTTCTATTACAATCCATCTTTGTCTCTTTGCTGCTTACAGCTATAAAAGTTTATACAAATAAGTGCCCACTATAGCAGACTGAACTGAAGGGTCCTCAAGTATGCACGATTGCAGAAGTTCATGGTTGGGGCCGCCACAGCGGCGTCCGAGGCCCGTATTTACACGCTACGTCATAACGCAATATACAGGGTGTCCAGCTAACATACCTTACTGGGTATAAAAAATTGACTTTTTTGGTGCACGAGTATATAGAGAACCTACTTTACGGCTATAGTCATTGCTCGTTATATACAAAACAAGAGAGGCTATTGCTAATAATAAACACCTCGTGTCCTTCGATAACAAGCATAATCCTGCCGTTGCACTTTGTACAGAACACGTAAGTAGAGACACATATTAATACTTCTTTAGCATTCTATCATTAGTCCTAATACAGCATTAGAGAGTGATGTGTGAGTAGAAAAATACTTAAACAATATCACTATAGTAAAGTCGGGTGGTGTATAATGATGTGCCTTAGCCACACAGCGGGGTTTCCCTTTCAGTGCAAGTAAAAATTGGTTCCTTCAAATTGTGTCTCAAGAGATAATGAGGCGCTTTTGAGGGATGCTGCTCAACAGCCCTCAAAATCCCCATCGATTGGCATAAGCTTCTACCTAAAGCATCTAACGAGATCAGGCAACCAGTCATACGTACGTACTTTAACGTCGCGCGCACCAAAAACAACAAAATCGGCCTTGATACGTCAAAAAACAATTGAATAACCAAGAGTCCTTTTAGTTAGTTTTTCGATTACTTTAGACGTGTATTCCGCGACTTTACAACGGTTTTAACTCGCTTTAGAGCGGTAGTTTTCACGCGAAATCGCGGGAAAAGCAAAGAAGAGCGTCCAGCAGTGTCCGGACGGAACTCACACACACCGGCGATAAACGGGAATTAACTGAATTGGCATTGCGATGGAGAGGCCTTTCGTGCCGGTAAGTTTAGCATGCTCGGCATCGATTAAAAAACCTCTATTTCCTTGCACTTGCTTGCTTTACGTGCAAAACGTTAAATAAAGTCCGATTTACCGCCCACTATCGCCTTGGAAACGGGCGTTTGCAACAGCCCCGGCCACAAAAGAACGCTTTGTACCAATAAAAATAAAACCGTCTCTTTGTGCTCCTGGGAGGATTCAGGAAGGTCGGCGAGCACGCCCGGGCGATATGATCCTAATAATGGTAATTATTAAGGAGAATAACGCGCGTAATTGAGAAAACCGGGAAGTCTCGTCGAACGTAAAATCGTCTTTCTTTCAAGGGCTACTGCACCGGAGGGGGCAACTGTGGAACTCTTTATTAGGCGATTAATCTCAGAGATGGCGCCAGGGGCAATTGAAGCGACACACGCCTACTACGATCATACGTAGGGTTGACTTGGTTGTTTTCACGTTTCGTGTAAACAAAATTTTGCGTCGAACCGAATACGGCTTCAATGCCCCATGAAAATGCGGTAGCTTTAAGGGTTAAAAATCGGTTTTTGACGCTTTAACCCTAATTTAATTAAGCGTGTATAACCCGTGTTTATGCCCCCGTAAGTGCGCCCTAATTAATCGATTAGCCGGGGCTACAATAGCGGCGAAATATAATATTTTCCGCGCGGCACAAAGAAGCCCTCGTATCGGCGTAAGCCTCTTTCTTAGAAGTCGCCGGTTAAAGGTAAAAGGTCGAGAGGGGCAATTTGTGCCTTTATTGTTGAATCGCAATTTCTGCTCAGTGTGCTTAAGAAAAAGGGTCTGAAAAAGGGTGTAAATGCTGCGATCATGGGACAAACATTCAATATGAAGGAAGTAAATGCCTCAATAGAGTTAATGAGATCAGAAAGAAGATATGTTCATTGTGCCTTTCCGAGTGTTAGTAGGTACATTAATGGGGAATCACTACAGTAAATATTGGTAATTTGTAACATTGATATGGACACAGTAATAGTAATATAATACTTTCTCAATGCGTCTCCGTCACTTGCGAAAAAGTCTATAAATACATCGATATAATGTCATGTAAAGTAGGACAAAAAAAGTCTTTTAATTCTCAGCATACATACGATTGTACCGGTTACAAACTGAGGGGAATCGGACCCTGCTTAAACCACGTTTTAAAGCCTCGTTTACAGGCCATTTGGGGGGAGGGGGGGAGGGAGGGGAGTGCATGATTTTGTTTCGGCGGCGAAAGTAAAATCGCCCACCGACGCAGGCCCATCGCTTTAAATACGTCCCTGGTGCGGAAGGGCCCTTAAGGGGCCAGCATTTTAGACAGCTCCTCGTCCTGCAAACAGCCCTTAAGGAACTCCTCTTGGGTCAGCTGACCATCGTTGTTTTCGTCCATTTTCGCGAAGATGTTTTTCGCCCTTTCCTCCGCCGAATCGGCCGGTCGATTGGACGAACACGCACCCAACATATCGTAGATTGCCTGCAGATGAAGTAAAAAGAGAGGAACTTGTTGAGTTTGCGGGTATTATTTGCCGTTTTTTGGGCGAGACCGCTGTTATTTCGTGGGGGTAAGTGAGCATGCAAAGATCGATAATCCCACCCCCTAGTGAATATTAATCTAATACGTCAAAAGGACCCTTGTTCAACCGGAACAAAGATCCCGACTTGGGGTGCCGACCTTTTGCCCGGTCGCGCGTGTGTAAATTTACGACTTACTTGGACAATTTTGGTCATTTCTTGGATGTCGATGACGCCGTTGCCATCGACGTCATACATCCTGAAGGCCCACTTCAATTTTTCCTCGGGCGTGCCGCTTGACGTGACGTCAATGGCGAGGAGGAATTCCTGAAAGAGCATTTGGTTTGTCGAACAATCGGAGCTCTCAACTCGTGCGTATTGTCAACCGTAAATCACCCCTGCTGGGGGCGACAAAATTACCCTCCATTTCCCATATTATAAATTGCAATTTTACAAGACGTCAGCGATTTATCTTTCCTGCCAGACATCGATTCAAGTCGCCGCCATTCCGAAGTTTTCCTCTCTCTCCACCAGTCAACATCCAGGTGAATAAATTATTTATGACGTTTTTGTCGGCAGCCCTCGGATCGATCCGAGGAAATGTTTTTTTTTTTGACAACGTCTGCTCTTTGTTTCACTTACTTTAAAGTCGATATAGCCGTTCTTGTCCATGTCGAATGTTCTGAACACGTGGTCGCAGAACTCCTCGGCATTGCCACTGGGGAAGAACATTTTGTACATGTCTACGAATTTGGCGGGCGTCAGCCGACCATTAGGGCAGTCTTGCTGCAAAAGGAGAAAGCGATTTAAACACCCTGTTTATTGTGCAGTAAGAAAATTGTAGTCTTTCACTTCTAGATGGTCCTTTCCGTATGTAATATGTTTGACCCCCTGGAGCCACCGCAAGAACTTCAATGAACAACGTTATTCGCCATTGCGTCACGTGCTCGTTTCCCACTCCACATCCTCTGACCTTAACTGATTCATTTTCTGTGAGAAATAATTTAAATTCGAAACCAAAGACAAATTTGACGGTCCTGAAAGTTCGGTCATCCCCCGACTTTGCCGTTTTCCAATGATTCCAAATGCAAATTGCCGCAAAATCGCCATTATCCCCAAACCGTTTATCTATGAACTTTATCTGGTGCGCCATCGAAGTCTTTAAACTAAAGGAAATAGTATCTATCAGTAATTCTACTCCTTCCTTTTGGGAATTAATAGAAGGAAATTGATTTGTGCCCGGCAAAATCCTCCCGAGAAATCGTCGCAATAAGAAGCTGCAAACAGTGCAAACTCCCTAGAGAAAATTCCACGGTTTTCGTACCAAAAGAACCTTGTGGCAATTGATACATTCCTCCCTCATCATAAAACGAGATTAATCACCTTTCCCGGGAATTGAATTAATAGAATTTACGGCGTCATTAATTAGATTTACGAGGGCCTTAAAACTGATTCAAACGACCAATATAACAGTGCGGCAAGGGGGTCAGAAGGGCGCATCCTTGAAACTAACCCCTATCGAAGGTATTAAGGCGAAGTGTGTTTCGCAGGTAATTCTTTTTCTTGTTCCGTTTTTGCATAATGGAGAGGGCCCCGAAGTACTAAAAGGGTCGCCGGAAGGGGTTAATCGGGTTTTATTGCTCTGGACGGAAGCAGGGTGGGACTGGCATTAATCGGTTGGGAAGTTGAAATGTGATTTGCCCACTTATCACTTATCGAGGCAGCGGGCGTTTGCATGCAGACAAATGAGCAGCCGATGGGGTATGCGGGGGCTCGATTTTAAAAATTATCCCCAAGATGTAGGTAGATGCGAGTGGATTATTGTTAGGGCGATCACGCGCATCTAGATCAGAAAGTTTTACATCTTCCACGAACTCACCTTAAATCCCTTGTACCACTCCTTGATGGTGCTCTCGTCGTATCGCGTGTGCGACTTCAAAAAGTCCATGTCCTCTTTGGAGAGCTTATCCTTGCTCCCGAAGCAGCCCATCACGGCAACGCTGCAACAATAGGAGAAACATGTAAATTACAGAGTTTTTCAGTAGAGCGCCACTAAAATCGACCCCCGTGACCCAGATTCAAGGGAGAAAAGGCTTCTTGACCTGGGCTAAGACAGGTTAATTCGGGTCGCGATAATCGTTAAATTGTGACGTTGATTCTATGAGGAGGAGAGGCATCGATTATGCACGCAATTGATCGGAGTTCGTGCGTCTAAGCCTTATTCCAAAGAAAACAAATTTTCGGTGGAAGTTCAACACTTCTGTTGCGAGGAAAAATTACGACTTTAGTTGTAAATATTGACGCGAAGCGCCGATCTGAAATGTGAAGTATCATCAAGAAAATTCCGCGAATCCTCCTACCTTAAGCGAAGCCTTATATTGCGGTACAAGCATTAAAACAATAACTAATGTCCTTTGACTGCTCTCGCGGCAACTACGTAAGTTCCCGATTCTTGGATTTTGTCCAAAAAAATACAATTTATTATCGAAAAGAATATTTTTGCACATAGCATTATTGTTAAGTTAGTTCAGGTTCGATCGGGATAAATTCCCTCCTAATTAGCCGGATAAAAATACGCGTCTCGCTGAAAGAGATCGATCATGAAAACACTAAAACCCGGCTTTTACAGTCTGCGAAAATGCGCGATCTATTTAGCCGAAAAAAGTGCTCTAAATGTTTACGCGAACGCTCTCTTTATTAGAAATAAAGGCGCAAGAAAAATCTGTTTATCTCGGACGTCAGACGGTATTGATCTATGCATTTGCCCCAAAGGAGCCAATTTCGGGATAGTAGGAAAACGTGTCCCTAGACGACGATAATATGTCAGCCGCACCCCCCAACTTTTTCGGCCCTACCTAACCGCTCTATTTTTACCCGCCTCGATTATGTCACGCTTTTGTACACTTGATTGTTGGGCTTTTTATTTTCGGCCACCTGGAATAACACGATTAAAACAGATACGGTAACGCCATGCCTAGAGTTTGCGTCCAAAAATGAAATTTAACTAAAAAAAAATTAGGAAAGCGAAGGGTTGTTACCATTCACCTGTTCAGAGTTTCCTAAACCCTTTTCAAACAACATTTAAGCTTTAAAACCTCGAGGAAAATATTTTCAGCTCCCGCTCTTACAAGGTTTCAATCCCCGTCTATTGGAAACGTATCGAAACCGACAAGTTGTAAACCGCCGCAATATCGGGGATTTTATATGGCACTTCCTCCCGCAAATCTGTATCAAATCGACTGTAATTGCTTGGATCTGTTCCAACTGCTTCTTACAAGTGCACACACTACTTGAAACTTTTTGTGTAATTTCCAGTTTTGCTGGAAAGTGAAACTCTTAATGGGATTCAATCCGCGCACGAACTTTGGCCAAGATTATGTCGAAAAGTTTCCCAATCAACGAGTCTTTCCGTTGTTTCGGTCGGGAAAAGTTTCCCTGCTCCGGTTTTTAAGTTGCAAAATATTTGGACAACAGATCAAATTAAGGGAAACTCCGATTAAGTATTCAAAGGGGCCGTGTCGGATATTTGAATAATGGAATTTGAGTTTGTGTAGAAACAGGTTTTCTTGTTTCTTGTTTTTTTTTAATTTTATTTTGCAACCTTGTGCATATGAAGTGGCATTTTCTTGGAAAACAAATGGCAAAATGCATTTTGGAAACTTCAAAAATCAATTTGAATCTACCATGAAATGCCTTTTGAGTATAGGTTTTGAGACTCTTTTCCTTTGGGTTATTTACGTGCCACAAGGCCATCATCGGTTTCCAGTTTTCTATGAGATCACATATGATGATTTTTCTACCCAATTCACTCAAGTACTTCAGTTCCACAGAAACCTCCATAAAATTCTCTCTCTGCCTCCGCCATCTGTTTGCGCTTTTCCTGCCTAACTCTGACGTCCATCTTGGAATTAAGCGTTCAGCGCCTTGTTGCCATTTTCTAAATATATTAAGACGTTTGAAAATTTGAGAAAATCGTTTTTTACACTCCAATTTTTCAGATCTTTTTCGCAATTAGAAGCCAATCCAGCCATAATATATCTTTCGCCAGCCAATATATTTAAATTCAGATTGTTTAAAGAATCGGCGGGTGGTTAATTTCTTTCAAGGATTTCTTAACAGCTATATGCTCGTAATTCCAACTTAATTGATATCTAAAGTGATGTTTTATTGAATAAATTAGACACATCCGGTACTCAAATAATATTTTCTTTCAATATGCCTCTATGAGACAAATTTCGACAGCGAACTGGATAATAGCTTCGTGACTCTGGTCCGAGTAAGAAAGAAGTAGTTTTGTTCTTTTCCAGGCCAAAGATCCATTTATTAGATATCCGTCGGCATTTAAACGAACATTCCCCTCCGGCAAAATCAATCTTCGGGCCCTGGCGAAAGTTCATTGTTGCGATTCCGAATCCGCTGGACGCTGTCCAACAACTTGTCACATCCGACTAATGCCGCGTCCAAATAAATAAACAATGAACATTCCCCGCGAAATTCCTCGCTCGTGGGTGCCAAAATTAGGACGTATGTTGTCACATTTAAATTTTCGGCAAAGGATAGATCTACCGACGTTTTAAAATCATCGTGGAAACCTTGACCCTAATTGAGGAAAATGGAGAACAAATGAGTGATGTAAACATAGTCAAACGTTCGGTGTTTGGACGACGAAATGGTACACTTTTATGAAGTGAAAATTTATGAAATTTTACTTGATGTAAACGCAGGTAAACACCTTGTTCCGGGGTCAAAAATGCAGGACGCCAATATACACATGGACGATTTTTTATTATGCAAACGTAGTCAAAGTTACGTATTTTGACGGTGAAATTGCGCCATTGAGGACTTTAACCTAAATTAATAAAACTATAAGATTTTGAGTTACTAAATCGTGCGATGTAAACGTACCCAAAAGCGAAATTTAGTGGTGAAAAAAGATTTTTTCGTTCAAAAGAAGATAAAAATCTGAATTGTAAAAGTTCTACTTATGTTCAATGTTAACGTAAGCAAAACTGCTACTCCTGAGTAAGAAAATGCTCTGGGAAAACATACCTATAAAAGCCATATCTTTAGCTGTTAAAAAAGGCGTTTTTTGCAGTGAGAGGATTTTTTAATTAGACACTTTTGATAATACTTAATCATATTTTTGCTTCAACTAGTTCCATTCTTGTCTTCTCTGTCATTATTGGCCTTTGAAGTCGTTATTATCTGGCTTAAACAAGTGAAGTGCCACATAGATAACTAATAACACGTTTCAGATTTAGAGAGAATTGCTTTCGCCATGTGTCAAGAAATAGTCCCTTTTAAAACACAGTCAGCACAAATTGGAGTCATGTGCAGTGTATCCAAGAGAACCATCAAAGGATTTTTTCAAAATTCCTTAATGCATCCTTATTTTGGACAAATTGTGTTTATATGTGGGGTAAATTTGACGAAAATTATACAGGGGCGAACTGCAAAAAAAACCCAAACTCTAGGGTCTGAAATATGGTTAAGATTATCCTCACTCCTGGCAATTTTCACGTTTAGGCCTAGGTGTAATATGTCGGATTTATTAGCGGAGGGGTGCCCCTGGGGGGTGCGTAGAGCAAATTTAGGGGTTCAGGAAACCCATAGGGAAAGTCGTAAGCGAGAGGACTTTTCGAGAAATTGCCAGAAAGCAAAGATGTGATTGGATGTGGCAGAGCTACAATCCTCATTCACAATTTCATATACTTGCCTGGATTTAAATTCTTTTAAATTCTGGAACAATCCAATAGGCAATTTCACTAAGTTTTCACACTCAAAATTTCCTAGAAAAACGTGCAAATGCTCGAGGAATGACAGAGATACGCTGCTTCTAAGCTGATTAAAACTGAAGAAGGCTTAGGGCTTCTTAGTAAATGCGTCTCGAGGAATTTTTATGGGGGCTTTTAACGTAGACTTGCAAGGAATTTTAAGTGGTTTTTCACTTGAATTATTCCTACCGAAACCCCGTCGAGAGAGACATGTTTGTTGGTCCTTCCGGTTGTTCGGTAAATGGTCCGCGACTGTAATTTTCGTCGGAAATGGCTCGTGCACACTCCCGATCTACGACTGCTTGGTATAGCTCGCCGATATTAGTCCGAGTCCCAATCCACACCGTGTTGTCAAATTTCCGGAGATTTTCTCCCTGTAGCCCCCACTTTCGCTCCTTTTCCAAACGCGGAAAAACTGTTCAAATGTTGGGGGCAGGAATAGGGGAGTTGGCAATGCGGAGGCGTCCTGGGGAGTGCGCGCGTCCCGACGCCGCCCGATCAATATCGGCAACAGTGCCTGGCGGGCACCTTAGGAGAGGTGCGCTTGGTCAGTGCTGGGAGCCTACGACACCGTCCACCGGACGAAATAAGAAAATCGGGCGCCATTGCTGCGGATTTCGGGCCTGCAACGCAGGAAAACGGGGCTTACTCTAATGCGGATACCCCCAGGGGCCGGTCATGCTGGGCAAGCTGACTGATGGCACCACTCAAATGAGGATTTAATTCTTCGCGGAAGGGCTTATGAATAGTTTAGGCGGAAGCAGAGGTTTTGTGTGAAGCTGTCTGTAAAAAAAAAGAAAATCTGGAGAATCAGGAAAATGCAATAGAAATTGGCAACATTGCCGAGGTGGGATAATGGCAGGTGCTTGTCAGCAATTAAAGAAATAGGCCCTGTTGCCAGGTTGCGACATCATAAAATAGATTTTTTCCTAGGAAATGTCAGAAGTTTTAGGCTCGACACCTTACATGGCCACGTGATATTTGAGAACACGTCTTGTAACCTAGAAGTTATAACACGTTGGCAAAGGCGATTGACAGCCAGATGACACGTAAACAAACATTGTTGTCGGACCTAGTGAAAGAAGCTTCTGTATTGGCGGATAAACCTACGTTGTAAATGAGGTCACTTACAAGCGACTAATGCCTGGTTGCAGCATCTTTAAAGATTTAAGAAAATAGCAGCTTTCTGCACTGTCTGTGACATTTTGTAACATATCACAGTAAGGCAGACCTAAATGCCGAATTGAAAATACAATCGAGAGTGACGATGCTGTCACAGACAAATGATGAATACCTTGTTGCCACATCTTATATTCTCCTATTTATAAGAGTGAAAAATGACAACTTTATAAATGAAGCTTGCACCGTTGCCATGCCTCTTCAAGTATGATAAACCAAAGAGCTGTGCTTTTAACTATCTCGTTATCGCCTTGAGTCGGTCACGGCCCATTTACCCAAATCCCCCGAATAAAAAATGGGCATGCGACTAATGAGCCAGAGAAAGGCCCCTTTAGCTCCGTCCGGCTTAATCAATCCATTTAAAAGGAGGCCCCGTTTAATTTTCATGGAGAGCTGGAGAGTTTAGATTAATTACCAAATTTGACACATTTTCACGTATTAAATATACTAAGCGGCAACATTGATTTAGAGAAGTATTGCTGGCTGCCTGTTAGTCCATTAACAAAACCATTGACGTTGAGAGCACAATTTTAGGCAGTTAAGACAATTTTGAAATATGGAAAATTTAGACTGAGAAATACCGATTTTGCATTGTTTTCGAAGTTATTTTCGGGTGGAAGATAAACGGTTATTTCTAGTCGCCTAACCAAACACAATAACAGAAAGTTCTGCTTTTTGTTACTCAATACGAAACACACACATTATTGTGACGTCAAAATGCGAAAATACCGAATTCTCTCTTTTGTTATTACGACCCTGGATGATTTATTTTTAGAGAGAGTTTAATTAAATTGATGATTTCGACTTACTCGATCTCGTGCGATTATCACGCTGATATAAATCACATTAATTACTGTTTCGAGAAATCAAATAGAGGCAACTGAGAATTCACAAAAGTAAACAACCTTCGCCATTTTGCCCAGATGAAGACTTTAGATCTGGTGGAAAAATCCTGTTAAAACGGGAATCGGAGAGTCCTTCCTGCAAGTGAAGTGAACGAAATGCACCAGTCCGGATGCATAAATGTTGGCGGGCTGATTGGCGGCACACGTTTCGAAAGCCGCCGATGTGTGAAGGCGGCGACCGAGCGGGAATAATTTCCAAAGGCATTAATTAATTCGTCCACCGTCCAATCGATATAGGAAACTACTGTTAGTGTATTTTTCTTGAACAAAAGACTAGCGCCGCGTTGCCAAAATGTGTCACAACCTCCCTCTGTTGTCGCGGTTCTATGTAAAGACTGACAACCGTTGTCACGGACAATACTAGAGAAAGAGATGGGCCCGTTGTGTTGGTGGTTCGAAAGCGGAAACACCTTTCCCTTATCTAACGTGGAAGTGCCTTTGCTAGGGGGCGGCATTGTTCGTCGAAGAGGTGACAAGCTGCGAGATATGCATATGATATGTAAAATACGTAAACTTCTCCACAAATTGAGGAAAATAAGCTGAAGCCGTAAACGCAATGAATATCTAATTTGATTGTTTCATCATCTCTTATCGTTGATTACAGTGTTTTCATTATCAAATGACACTGCGAAAAAACCTCTTACCGACATACGTTAGAGAAATTCAGGACATAGGTGTAACAAAAATTATATTTTTTGAATTATTATAATAAATAAGTTTAGTACGTACATATTATTTTTTAATTAAATTTAAATACAGGTTTCATCATTATTATCATCAATAGAGGCACTATTCATGCTAAGCTGAATAATTATTGAGGCAACACGAGATGATACATGTTACTGATCTTCTTTCTTTTTGTGTAACATGAACTTAAGTAGCCATAGTTTCCACACTATGTTTTCTAATTCACTTATCACCTGCCAAATATTTTCCAAAACTGCGCCACTTAAATTTGATGACTTATCTATCTTCCGTAATCATTTTTTTCTAATCCCCCAATTTATTTCGATTGAGTTAAAAATGCAATAATAGGTTGGTAATCGCAAAATTGCATGTCCTTGATGGCGACATAGTTTCTCAGTTACATACTCCTTTTTGAAATTTAAAGACTTTATTATGTCTAATATTTTTTTGTCTTTTTCTGGAATATATACATTTTTGTCTCTCATAAAGTTGATTGTGTCCTGTTTCTTTGTACCATTATTAGGGGTCTTGACTAGTAACCAGGAACGATAAGGGGCGTTGTTCATTACAATGACTGAGTTAGGGGGGATATTTGGTAGCAATTGTTCGACGAACCATTTTTTGAGTAGATGAGCAGTCATGTCTTCGCGGTAATCAGCAGAGGATTTGCTTGTATTTTTTGCGGACAACAAGCCCTTTGGCATAAATCCATTTTCACTGCCAGCGTGCAGAATAATAATCGCCTCTCGAACATGGAATACTTAAACTACATTTTTTTAAATTATTTACTCAGCTGTATTTAATCAATTCGTGAGCGTCGAACCACGTTTCATCTAAATAAACTATATATCTTCCTAATTGTCGATACTCCCTAATTTTACGTAAACATTCTCCCCTTAAACCAACTATTCATTATGACTCCATTACCACCATGTCATTATCAATTTGTTTATATTTAAATTCGTAGTCCATCATAATGGCTCGCAATATTGCCAAGTGACTATAATGGGAGCAGTCTTTTAGCTTTTCTCGAATTATTTCTAATGTAGGTGCGGTATTTTCTTCATAAAATTTATATGTAATTTTTCGAATAACGTCTCTGTCAAAATCGTCGATTTATTTAAATTTTCGATAAGTTCCTTTCTTTTCAAAGCTGTGATCTATAACATATTCTTCCTTAATAACCCTATAAATCGTTGAGAATGATAAAAATGTAGTCATTTCGCTTATTCGTGTTACAATAGTTCTAACTGAATGATGCTTGTTTTCTTTCTTTAAACAGTCATAAATCTTCAAAACGAGACGTTGGCTCCGCACATGTAAATCTTTGTTTTTAAAATCAGTATTAGCCTCTGCAGCATTCACGTTTGTTTTATTTTCCAAACGGTCTTCAAAGGGCCTTATCTACCAAATCAATACACTCGCAACAATACAATTAATCCTATGAAAATATAAACTATAAATTACTTAATTTAACTCCGTAACACCACAAATGGGCACCAAAAAAATCAATTTTAAACGCTCTTCGTCGGCACCACTGGTTTCAGTTAGTTTACACCTACGAGTACTGGTCTCCGTGCGGACTAGCGGCGCATCTCAAATATTCATCGTTTGGCAACTCAGACCGAGGCAATATTCAGTTTGGTCCGCTGGCTCAGGCTTCCGAAATGTTACAGAGCCCTGTCACCAGATAGTAGAGGAAGCTTGGCAGTTAAGATTTCATTTTTCATCGTGATATTTTTGATCGCTCCTTCTATAGGCGACGTTTTGAACTGATATGAAAAAGTGCTGTACGTTTATACTTCATGTCAGTTTCAAGAGTCTCAATGATCTAAAACGAGCCCTAAAAGGTAATCAATCACGGGATTGAAACGAAAATAGCTCGACGACCGCAGTTTCGTTCGTAACCTTCCTTAATGTGAAAACACGACCCGTTTGTCTTTATAAGATGCATTACTGAGGGCTTGGCAGAAACCTAATAAAACATAATCTATAGGAAGGAGATGGTTTTTGCGCCACGGCAGAAAAACCGTCTTTATCTGCCGCCCTAAATTCCGCCATTCCCCGAATAGACCGTAAATTGCCGCTGTCGATACATTTCCCCTGGAACGACCCACATTCTGGTGATAAAAGCGTAATTTTGCTAATGTCATTCTTGGTCCGTGGATCGATGTTTGTGTTAAGATTATTGGCTGAAATGAAATAATAATCGAAAAAATTGAGGAAATAATGTCTGTTAGGGTGAGAACAAAGAAGTCTCAGACCCCCGTTTCAATGTAATAAGATACCGAACAAATTTCGAGCAGCGGAAATTTGGGAAAATTGGATTTTTAAGTTCGGAAAAAGGGAAATTTATAACATAAATGAGCCTGTTAATGGCCAGAAAAAGGCTCAGGCTAACTCCATCTTTGTCTGTTGCCATAACAACCCTCCCACTTCGCTATCACACGTCAACGGTTTATATCGAGAGCAAACCTCCTCAGATATAGGCAACCAGATAAGCTTCAAATTTTCAAATGTGGAAATGGCAAAGGCGCCGTTTCAGAAGCAGCTGTTGCCCATTAATGCGGTTCATTTAAGCGCAAAATACGTGGAAATTTATAGTTTATGGCTATCTGAATGTGGCGCCCATTTTCGGGAATTGAAAACGTTCGTTTATATTTTGTCTCATTTTCATTATTTCGAATACAAAATTTCCTTTAATTTGAGCGGTCGTAAGCGTCAATTCATGATTAGATTGCGATGAGATTGACAGCTCAAGATTAACAAAATGAACGAAGTTCTTTCCACGATCGATAATTTTTTATTTAAACTTCATTTGTTATCTTGATGACATTCTCAATTTCGTTGTCCATGAATTAATGGGAATTTACGGAAATAAGCATACCCTTATACCGTTAAGAAATCCTAACTCAGCTCCCTTCTTGATACATTTTACAGCACATAGTGCTGTTACATAGCGAAAATTTGCATTCTTCGTTATTACCATGGGGAGCGGAACACAATTTTCCACGGAATTGGGCCTGTCGAATCAATTTTAGAAATCTGCGAGGAAGCGGAGAGAGGGAGGGTCTGTTAAGTCGCGATTTGCATGTAAAATTGAGCTTATGCCGCGGACCTCTACTTCCGGAAAACGGCTCTATTTTTAGTAAATTTTATAACTTTAATAAGTGACACTCACATTATATTTTTACCTTCAAAACTCTTTTTAATGAGTTGTTAGAATGCTTAGTCAGGGCCCTTTAATGAAAAACCCTTCATAAGACATGGCCAATGCAGTTAAAAAGAGGGGAACTGCGGCGCCAACGGAGGCGGATTACTTCCAGAAGAATCCGAGCAATTTGTAAGACGGGAGAAAATGCGAAATATAGATAAAGCTGGTAATAAGGGAGGGATTTTATAAAATTAGACGTGATTTTGCGTATTTCTTAGAAATATTAATTTCGGTTATTTTTATAATTTCGGGGTCTCTTGCTTTAGATTTAATAAAATGACTTTAATAAAAAACCGCCAGATAAGTTCTTAAAGATAGTCTACTGTGGATACACACATAAAGGAATAAATCAATAAACCAACAGGTGTCTCCCTCTATTGGCACCCAACCAAATTCACTCAAAATCTCTAGACTCTCTCTCACACACACGCACACACATAGCACTGTGCCATCCAACCAGGACGTATCTCACATTTTTCGAAAATAATTTAAACGAATTTAAAGCTAATTTGGCCTTGATTTCAGCCTACTTGACTGGCTGTAGGCTCAGATTTGTGAGGCCCCGACAATTAAATTTTCAAAGGTAAGCATGCCATGAGTGTCAACAAATTCCCTCACATTACTACAGAGTAAACTTACCAAAGGCAAAGGTTGTCGACAATCGAAGAGTATCCATTTCTATACTGTGCAGGCCTGAAATACCTTTAAGACAACAATAAGTGTGGCCATGACATTTTATAAACAAAATTGGTAGCTAGGCAACGTCAACAAAAGAGCAAAGGCATTCTACCTTTTCTTGTCTTAACCTAAAATCTTAGGAACAAGTAATGACAAATTCTCCCTATATTATCTCTCTCTCTCTCTCTCTATCTCTATTGGGGCTTAGCCCCCAAAGGAACAAAATCTAGGCATTAAAAAAAAAAGGTAAATATAAGGAAAAGTGACGACAATTATTTAAATGTCAAATATTTAGGCAGTGTTTACGACACGAGGGCCTTAGGGCGGCGGTACAGGGCCCTGGGGCCTCGCGGGGCACTCACGTTTCGATCCGTCTCGGTCGTACCACGCGGCTCGCTAAAACAATCACTTAATTTCCCCGTTAATTATTTATTAGGAATGTTTTCCCACATCGTATATTTAGGCAGTGTGAATCGCCATGTTTGCGGTAGCACGGATGCGCAGGCGCGGGCCCGTATGTCATATAATATTTTTGCGAGCCCGGCTCGGTTGCGCATTGATCAGAATTGTACGGAAAGTCGTACAATTTGAGATGCATTTGTAATGGAAGAGAGGGATTTGCTGTCACATATGGCAATGGTTTCTGCCCAGAAGGCTGTGCGTTTATGTCGCAGTCATGTGTTTGGACACAAAAGAGCAGCACTGTGTTGTCGTTTTTCTAATTGACCACGCTCCTAGATTTCAAGGGTTTTAGTGGTCAATAATGTCCTCGACTCAAAATGCATTTAAATCGAAGTTGTGTGTTAAAATTCATCAAAAATGGCCGCATTTCTGCTATCAAGCTTTGCAGCCATTAAAAAAAACGCCAAGTGCGGCGTTGCCGTTTCCCCACTTACAAAAAGTTCAGACTTTGTGAGTACATTTTTCAAATTTTCTCCTTGTACCTTTTACACGCTTCGTGCGGTTTTGTTTAGCGGGTTTGGAGCCCTCCACGCTGTCCGTTGTTAACGGGACTTTGTAATATTTTTATATCTTCACCGGGCTTTTGGCACGAATCTAGACAGGGGCCAGACTGCGGAATAAATAGTGATCAGTGGCCAGAAGTATATTTTTAGCAAATGCAATTTTTTGATCTATTTTTAATATTAAAAAACCGAGATGAGAGTTATAATGAAAAATTTTCTCATTGTCAAGACCTCTCAGTTATAGAATACTTAAACTTGCCCCACATCAACAAATATGATTCAGATAGAAAAGTCCACTTTATCGAGGCCTTTGCAGCTTACTAAAACATCAATAAAATCCTCAATACTTTAAATGATTATATTTTAAGCTAAATTCTAATGCCAACAGAACTAAAAATCACTTGGCCGCCCTTATTTTAACTGAACCAAAAATTACTCAATTCACTTTTGTTAATGTTGAAACTTTCCTCTTACTTGCTATCTAGCCGTACAAAACCTTAACTTAAAAACCTTAATCTATTCAAATTTTAACGCCTTCCTCTGCCTCTGCCTCGGCCTCTGGGGCCCCCACGTCCCCTACCACGACCCCTGCCTCTAGCAGCTCCTCTGGCTCCCTCCTTCTTTTTAGCTTTGGCCTTTGGGGTGTCATCTATCAGCAGAGTTTCCAACGGTATACTGTCTGGCAGAATGTAATATCTGACATTGTTGCCCCTCACTGTGAGTGTGTCCAGGTTGACAGGGTTCCTGTTTTTCGGGGTCATTTTGACTGCCTTCAAGTGGGTGTTCATAGCAACATCCACCCCGGTGATGGTACCATGCACCTGGGTACCATTTTTCAGCTCCATCGTCACGGTTTCGTGGGAAAGTTTCATTAAAAACCTAAAAATTGTTTCTGTGTAAAAGGGAATTTTTTTCGAGCATTGTGAAGAAATGGGAAATGGAGATTTGCGGTGTGTTTTGAGATAAATTTCATTTTTCCAGAGTAATTTGTGAGGTTTTAAGAATAAAAACCTGGAAATTACGAGTTTTTGTTAGGGATTTAGATTTGAGGTTAGGAGTTTGTTCCGGTTTAAAGGATTGTTTTTCGAGGATTGTGAAGAGTTGAGAGTGGTAAATAGGGATGATGGGAGTGCTTACCGTACTAATTTCATTTTCCTGAGTAATTTAGGCGGTTTGGGAGCTTTTGTTAGGGGAAAACAAATTAAAAGCCGCGGTAGGGATTGAAAAAAAAACACGCTAAACACCGATCAATCTTTTTATAGTTGTCATCTGTAATAACAACATTAGTAGTTTTACTGTGACTTTATGTATTGGACTGATTTTATCCTTCTCTACTACAATCTTTTAAAAAAAGAGAGAAATATATTCTATTTTTTTTCTCCGTCAATTATCTGGATAGGTCTACTCGTGCCATCTACTAATAAGATAACTAACTGAACATTAATGGTGAGGAGCATTTGCTATTATATTACAAGAAGATCACAATTATCTTAATTTTTTTTCTGTTCTTACTATGTTAATTAAAAAATCCTATTTCATCAATTCTTAAATATCTTTTTGTAGAAACTAAAATTTATACTCTTAATTGTAAATATATTCTACACGTTTAAGGATTGCTTATTATTTCTTTTATTTGTTATAAAAATTTGAGAAAAACTTATTCTCTTAGCTTATACTTATTCTGACAGGAAAAACTTAATATCACCCTACAACTAATTTAATTTAAACCTTAGATGTTATCTTAATTTTTTCCCCAATTCTCACTCAAAACTACCATCATCCACACCACAAAGATGACAAGGCCTAGGGTCATCACGAACTTGACCGGTGCCGAGTCATGGGTTTTTAAGTGGTCCAGTTGGTCAGTATACTTCTTCAAGAGCTTCCGCACCTCCTTGAGTTCATTAGCCACAGCCTGTTTGCCTGCGACCGAATTTTCAAGCTTCGAAGAACCATCTTCTAGTTTGGCTTCCAGGGCTTTTGCTTGGGCTTTTAGTTCTTCGCAGAGGCTTTCTGCATAAGCGATCTATGTAGAGTGATTATTAGTATGTAGAACTTTCTGTGAGGGAGTGTTTACTTACTTCCTTCTTTATTTCAACCCTCCTTGGTGAGATCATGTTGTCTAACGTGTGTACGATTTATTTGGTGTTTGGCCGACAACTGCAAAGTGAACTCTGTACATGCATTAATGCCGTACTACTTTCTCTTTGCATCTTCTGAGTAGCAGTCTTTTACCTTTTGTCAAATTGTCGTAAATGCAAATGTCTTTGAATGAATGAGTAATGAACGTCTTAATAGTGAGAAAATTAAATTAAAAATCTCGTCATGTTGCCCAAATTATCTCTATTCTTGTCGGACTTCTATAGATGTTAATGTCTATTGCTCGTCTATAAGGTCTTAAGTCAGTGATTTAAGTTTGACGTTAGGCAACCACCAATAGTTTTTGTAACGATGAAATGGCGAGGCCGTCTGTCAAGAAAACTAAACTTGAGCTCACACATACACACTTAGGATTCAAACTATGTAATTTTTCAATGATAGTCGTTTATTTTATTAACATTTACAAGCGTACAGATCTCTTCAGACGGCAACAATAACGAACTCCCTAAAATAAGGCCTAATCTTAAACGAAATATATTACAGCGGAATGATATGTATTGGCGCTTTATTTTTAACTAAATAAATCCCCCTTTAAGAAGCAACAACTGACCCTGTTGAAAATGGTCGTTTTCAACAACATGTCCTTATCTACAGTTAATTAATTAATTAAACGTTTGGAGGCCGCGTGGCGAACAGCTGTTCCACCACGGAACTGTCCGCCAAAGTGCTGATATCACCTACGTCCCTGTCGTTGACCGCAATTTTTCTTAAAATTCTCCTCATTATCTTGCCACTCCTAGTTTTTGGGAGGGCTGGTGCGTTCTGGATAGTGTCAGGCTGCGCGAAGGGCCCTATTCTCTCTCGTACATGCGACTTCAGCTCTTTCAATAGAGATTCGTCAAACTTACCTTAAAGTTGAGTTTAATAATAAAACGTTTTGGGTATAAAAATAAAAGTCTTACCAGTCTCCGTGAGGGTTATGAAGCAGTAGAGACATTCCCCTTTGACTGGATGAGGTTTAGCTACTACTGCAGCTTCGGCCACTCCAGGATGCTCTGTGAGGACTGCTTCCACTTCCGCGGTGGACATTAAGTGACCGGATACATTGAGCATATCGTCCACTCTTCCTGTTACCCAGAGATAGCCGTCAGAATCTCGTTTGGCACCTACAATAAGATGTATTAAAGATAAAAAAAGCCAAGGCAGTTTGAGACATGAATATACCGTCTCCGGTGCAATAATAACCGGGGAATTTTGAGAAATAAGTCAGCTCGAATCGGTCATGGTTTCCATACAAAGTTCGCATCAGACCCGGCCATGGCTTGGCGAAGACCAAATATCCCTCTCCTTCTCCTTTGACCTCCTTCCCTGCCTCGTCTAGTATCGCAGGCTGCACCCCAAAGAAGGGGAACCCCTGCATAGAAGGTTGTTTTGTAATTTATGTTTTCTATTGTTTGAGGACGCTTATTACAGCAGCTCCGGGTTTCATAGGTTGCGCCCCCGGTAGGGTTGTCAGTACATGCCCCCCGGTTTCAGTTTGCCAGAAAGTGTCCACTATAGAGCAGCGTTCGCGCCCCACTAACGAATGGTACCACATCCAAGCTTCTGGATTTATGGGCTCACCCACGGAGCCCAGAACCCTGAGACTGGATAAGTTGTGCCTAAAAACCAATATGGGTTACTAAAAATTATAAAAAAAAGGGAGATTGCTGCAACCTTGTAACTAACTGATCGTCGAACTTCATTAAAGCCCTAATAGCGGTGGGAGCAGTATAGAACTGGCTCACTTTGTATTTATCAATCACGGACCAAAACCGGTCATTCTCAGGAAAAAAGGGCGTGCCTTCAAACTGAAAATCCTGAACTAAATTAGCTCTCAAGAGCACAGTTTTTTATACCTACCAACACCGACGTTGCCCCATTGGCTAAAGGGCCGTAAACGACATAAGAATGTCCAGTAATCCAACCAATATCGGCAGTGCACCAGTAGACATCACCAGGTTTATAGTCGAACACATACTTGAAGGTAGTGGCTGCGTAGAGCAGGTATCCAGCAGTGGTGTGTAGCACCCCTTTAGGTTTCCCGGTAGATCCGCTGGTATAGAGCATGAAAAGGGGGTCTTCAGCCTGCATCCATTCGGGGTAGCAACTGGTGGAGGCTTGAGGCACTACTTGTTGCCACCAAATGTCTCTGCCCTCAGTCATGGGAGTCTATGTGGAAGTTAACGGAAATATTATCTTAGAGAATGGTGCCAGCAAAAAAAATTAAAATTCTAGTTTTCTTGATAAGCGGATTCGCCATTTCATCATGAATCAGTGAAAGGGTGGGTCAAAACGTTTAATTCTCAGTTATAATTAACGAATACCATGATTTCGACTGTAATACACGCTCCAAAGCTCCTTTTCATTATTTTCAATGTAATAATATTAGTAAAATTGAAGCTTAAAGTGAAGAAATGCTCCCGGCAAAATGATGTCAGTGCATTCTTCTCCGCCATCTGTCAAGAATTTTAATGGTACGCATTTTAGATACATACCCTGTTGGTTTGTCGCTGGGTTGGACCCCCCTTCGGCGAACTTACTCGCTCCAGATGCGACACCACCACACACGTCTCCACGTTGTGTCCCTCATTGGCGCATTTGGTCATAGCTTGGTCACATATACTTTTGAGATGGAGCAGTTTTTCCCCCCTCCACACCCCGTCAGCTGTCACAATGAAGCGGGCCTCACAGTCCAAGATCCGTTCGGCGAAAGAGTCGGAGGAAAATCCAGCGAACTACGATAAATTTTTACGAATTATCAGTATCGACGACTTTAGAAATGTCGGGTTTGTTTGAAAACCGTAACCAGCTGGCAACGTTGGTCGCGTTGGTCGAATCGTCTTTGTCAAACTTCTGGCATTCATTTTTGAAAACAAAAGCCAAGCGCGGCGTTGTCAACTTTACGAAAAAGTAAGCATATTTGTTGTCATTTAGGCCTGCGAGTTTTCTAATGTTATCCGCGATCGCTTACTGTCGTAGGTATATGCAAATTTCTGTCTTATTACGTTAATCCATTATTAACGAAAACCGCTTTCTAATGATCGGTTAAGTAGTTCCAAGGGAACCTTTGGAACCACATGCGAGGTCACCATCCATTTAGAAACGATTTGTGCACTATGTCTGTCTTTGACGTCAGTCGCTTTTAATTTATTCACATTTTTGTGTCCTACAAGAACGACGAATCAAATGACACAATACACGGACGTACTTACAACTAGAGAGTGAACGGCTCCAATTCGCGTGCAGGCCAGCAGCGTCACCACTGCCTCCAGCACCATGGGCATGTAGACGGCCACTCGGTCGCCCTTTTGGACGCCCCTGGACTTAAGTACGTTAGCAAAGCGACACACTTCTTCCAAGAGAGTTTTGTAGGTCAGTCTGCTGTAGTCGTCTGGGTGGTTTCCTTCCCTAGAAGTAATGAAAAAATATAGTTTTTTTGCGTCAGAATAGACACGTCGTTGCGAAGGCCATCAAACTGCAACGAGTCAATCCTGAGATATCGTCGTTTCGGCCCTATAAGCCAGTGGTTCTGATCAGGGAATTCGTACGTTGTTTATCATGAAATAGCAGTTTGGCGCTTTTTTTGTTACCTGCCGCCATACTGTTGCCATGGCCGCGATTTTGCTGTAGCGTTGCCGACACCAAACTGTGCCACCAAAAAGTGTCCATTTCTAAGGGTTCTCAGAAGCTTTTCCGACGAGTTAATTAAACGAAACTTTCGCTTGTAATTTACGCTCAATTACATGTTTCCCTTCTCGTTAATTTGTCTCATCTATCATCGTCAAAAACCGTTTAATTGTTACGTATGAGAAAGGACATATGTAATAGATAAGAATTCGCCGAAGGGGATTCCAAAGTCACGCAAATCGGGCCGACCTCTGGACCGGCGTCTTCTTCCATACGTGATAATCGACCGTCTAAAATTTCCCACGTGCTTTGCCTCGTCGATCATTCGATTTGAATGCATGGACCACGCGCACAGTATTATCGCATCTGTTTTGGGTTCGTTTGATGACCTGCCAACCACCCGACTACTCACCAGTAATAGGCTACTTTGTCCCCGTGTCCGTTCCTCACGTTCCTGTCCAGCAAGTTATATGAAATATTCGTGGTGGCCCCGTCGAGCCATTTATTGTAGATCGGGCCTTTGGTGAGGTCGAAGTTGTAGCGAAAGAATTTGCCATGGTCTATGGGACTTTCCCAGTGGAACTGCTTGGCAATTTCTCCCCAGAACTCCTCGGGGTTGTCCATGGACCTCTTGTACATGTGCTGGTACTCGCCCAAGGAGCCGACGTAAGCGCTCTTGGCTATGGAAGGGTGCGGGTGGAACACCAAATGGAGCGACTCTTCGGAGGGCATGATTCTACGCTTTTCAACATTAACAAATTTGCATTTTAAATTTCGATTGTTCACATACCTGATTTGGGGCTTATGTACGCTCGATTATGGGTCAGCCTGAAACCGCTGTCAATGCCCGCTATTTAATAATAAAATTCACGCTAGAGATCTGGCTTTATTATTGTTTATACATTGCGAATGGGTTTTAGACTAAGCACGTCGATATTTCCGCAATGACAGACGAGGTTCAGCCGCAACACAACTGGAGCGAAATCGTCTTTTTCCGTGGCTGAATCAAAATTTCGCCGCTTGCGCTCTGAGCCTGCAGGACGCGCACGTTTGCAGGAACAACAAGGATTGTTTAGGATTATTCGTTCATATATGCCATCCCCTCCCTTATCGGTCAGATTTTGATGATAATGAGTGGCAACGTGGCCCTCTCGAGGGTTTTTTCCAGTCCGCTCTCGATGATCACAGTGTCCGAAAAGATGACTGTGTGCTGATACTGATTTGGTAATGCCGTGAAAGATTAGAATACTATAGTTCAGATGTCAGGGTTAATTAAGTGGTTCCCTGATAAGTTTTATTTTGTTTTTGCTCGATTCCAAGAAAACTGAGGTCACGAGGGACAGATGTAGTTAATTAATTCCCATGAAAGTACACTTTTTGCTGTGGCGATTTTTGCTTGGAATTATTTTATTAATTATTCCCATGCAATTGGAAAATTTTCCTTTAAAAACTCATAATTTTTAATTTGACGCTCATCGTCTGGACAAAATTACTAACACAGGAATTTCATTAAAGAACCCCTTACTATTTTTTTTTAACCGGAGCAGTTTTTTGTTTCGAGGAAAATCCTCTAAAGCTATCCGGTCTGACACTCTGGCTACCGGATAGTGTGGAAGTCTCCCGAGCGCCTACCCATTAAAATCCTCAGGTTTTCTGTTCCTTCAGCCCACAACGACTGCTGGAATTGTCCCTGGGAGATGAAACATCAGGGTCGAGGGGCTTGGGAAATCGATTGTTATTTTGTTTTTTTTTTGTAGCAAATTAATATGTCGATTATGGCCCATGAATACGACATTAAGAGCGTCCTCTTCGCCGACAATACCTGGTATATAATCTATAGCGGCGGCAATGACGGCTTGGTGAAGGCGTGGGACCGTCGGACATTGCAGGACAAGAAAACGAAGCCCGTGGGTCTTTTGGCTGGTAAGTGCCATTTTCCTTTAAGTCAAGGCTGATTTGAGTCTTCTTAGATTGTTTGGACGAAAGCACATATATCGAGTCAATAGGAAATGGCAGGCACCTTATCAGCAACAGCTAGAATCAGTTGATTAAGTTGTACGGGTATTTTCGAACCATGCTGCCGCCAATGAGCCGCTGAAAGCGGTGCGAAATCAGTCCTGAGACTACCGGTGGCAGAGTGTGCCAAAAGAAGGTATGTATATAATTAACTTTTAACCCATACCTTGTTATTGTATACGCTTCCCATTTATCTCTTTTTTTGATTAGTTTTATCGCTGAATAATTTATTGCGTTACATTAAAACCAGAAGGTTGAAGGTGATATGTCTGATGACCAACAGATGTTACGTGGTGTGAAAAACGTTAATTCGAGCGCAATTTTCGCCCGCAGAAACCACCGGCTAGCGCTTTACTTACATAGGCTGTAGTTTCGGAAGGGTTGTGACTAAGTTTTCGCACTTTTCCATGCGTGAAAAAAACGTCTTTTGTTTTAATTTTCATTCAGTACACGACGTGTGAACCTGCGATATCATCAAGCAGAGAAAGGGCCTGCGTGCGCGACGTGTCGTGGCATCCGGTCATGAATGAAATATTAAGCTCCTCCTCTTACCAAATTTTAATTTTCGTTTGTATATGCAGCAAATTGATTTGTCGAAGACCCATTCAACTATCAGGAGCTAAATATACGTATTCACACTTGCGCTCGTGATACGAAACGTGAAATTTTCAGTAATTTTTTAAGAGATAGGTGGTGTGCGAGTAGTATGTGAAATAATACAATGTTAAGTAATAAAAACGGCATTTTTTTTAATTAAACAAATATTGTGATTCATACATGTTTGCTTAAGAACTATCTGGAGGGGCCTTTGAAAAATAAGACCACCAATTCCCATTTTACGTTACGGTTGGGCGTTCATCTCGGACAAATAAGTAAATCGAAACAGCGTCATTTTTTTATCTCGCCAAAACTCGCATATAGTCTTTTTCGTTAGTCAGTTTTAAAAAGACAACAATGGATCCTAGATTTTTCCTAAGATGAATTTGAATTCTTTTGAATTCTCAGTCACCTGCATCACGCTTCACTCACTCCAGACACATTTAACAAGAACATATAGGGCGCTCGGCGGATACTCGGCTTCCTATCCGATAAATTTCTACTTTAGTCAAACAGCGCCGTATAAACGAACCCTTAAAAGTTTACAATCACATCAATTATTATCGTTTAGTCGCTATACACTACAGGTATGTATACGTAACAAATATTCTTGAGAATAATAGAAATCTGTACAGCTCCACGGTATTCCTTAAAGTTATACACATATTTATATAGCGTCTTACACGTCTAGGGCCTTTAGCAGTCCATCGGTTGCGATTGATAGCGACGAACTTGCTCGCAAAGGTGCATCAAAATGTGCTGTTCCGAGCAAGTGCGTGATTTCCTCGCCTTTTTGTCTCCTACAAACTATTGGCGCATCGATTTGCCGGGAGAAGTACTCAACCGCACTAGTTGGCGTATCAAAAAATTGGACCTTTCATGGCGAAATATTCCTCGAAAAATTTGTACTTGTGTGTGTATTTTTTGAAGAAAAATCCTTCGAAGTCGATCGAGCACTGCCCCCCTCCACCGCGCAGCGGGCGAAGTAGCTTCTTTCCCGGATTATCTCCGTGGCCTACGCGACGTCGCCATTCAGCAGTCTTTGAACTCTTTAATCTTCGTTGCTTGAGCATCGACCTGGGCACCTCTACCATTTCATCGTCCCCTTTTGGTCTTCTCTCTCTTTTCTTAAGTATGGCCCGCAATTCGCCTCGCTTACGCCGTGGTCCAGGGATCGCTTTCTTCGGCGATTGTCCACGTTGCCGTGCGGGTGAAATATTTCTCTTACTATCACTGGAAAATAAAGAGAATATTTGACTTTCTCAATGAACTGCGAAACATATTCAAAAATTCAAACATTCTTGATAAATGGCGAAAAAACCACATGAAAAAGTCAATCTTCTTAGTAAATGGTAAATTCGAGTGAACTCACCTTCTTCGAGCAAAGGCGGTGGGTCGGCGAATCCATTGCCTAGCCCTCGTTCGGGTGACCTCACGATGGGCGACAACAAGGGCGGCTCTGAGTCCAGGCTGGTCAGTCGTTGCCTCTTGACGAACTCTATCGAGTCTGTCGAATCCCGCTTCAGACTCATTCTGATTTCCGAGACCTGCAAAATCATCATTAAATCATTTAAACGCACACGTTCCACTCGGATCGCCAGATGTTTTTAGCAGCAACAGTGACCGAATCTGGCCGATGATGTGCAACATTTTCAAACCTTAATCAATTAGAAATTCTGCAGGAAACTTAACTTTTGCTCAGGATCCTGTCTTTATATCTCTATCAAATTTTGTCGCTGTCACTATCAAAAACATATTCGAAATGGGATTTTTTTATCAATTGGGTTCAACTTACAACGCTCCCCGGGCTGGAATTTGACACCGATGGAGGAAAATACTCAACAACACTTGTAGGCGTATCCAGCGGCTGCGGCCTTTCCTCCTCACTCTCCGCGGGCGGCAGATTCTGCATCAGCTCATTAATGGCCAGATCCAGGGTTTGAGGATCCTCCGTGGTGTCCACCCTTTCCGTTAGAGGACTCGGTGCAATGGTAGCTTTAGTCTTCCCTACCTTCACAAAAAGAGTCTCAGTGCAGTTTGAGAAAAAGCCTCATTAGAAGTAAACTGACAGACACTTCTTCCTGCTCCTCCTCCTCCTCCTCGTTAACCTCAACGATCTTGGCGCCCCCCGACGGCGAGTGTTGTAACTTGACCAGCGACTCATCTAATACACTGCTGTAAAGCCGCCTCATTTCGTTGAGGAAGTATTTGCCTTCCCTCTCGTCCACCAATACGTTGGTGCAGATAAACGACTCGACTACGCCCTTGTCGTCCACCTCCAGACGGCCAAAGGTGCGCAAGTAGACGAATTCCCCGTTGGTGCCTTTGAGCCGGTAGCAGGAACTGCCGAAAGTTTCCCCCTTGTCGTACACTAAATAAAGGAAGAGAGAGGAAAAACGTCGTTTTTGTTTTCTAATGAAACCTACTTTGCCTTAAGGCCATCATGGCGAAACGCACGTCGTCCTTGTGCATATAGTGGAAGGCGCTGTGGCCCTGTACCTCCTCAGTCATATAGCCGGCGATGAAAGAGATGCGCTGGTCGCACCACACTATCTTGCCGTCCAATAAATGGCGTGTCACATATTCCTCTCTGGGCCGATTCAACAGCTTCTCGGTCAGCGGTTTCGGGCGGCACAGTTTCGCGAAAAATACTAAAATCTGAGAAAAAAAAAGAAGAAATGTCCATCCTATTCGAAGACAAAAATAAATTGTATTTTATGATGAATCCTTTTTTTTTTTAACAAATGGCGAAGAAGTTTAAGTTTAATACACGGAAAAATAAGAAAAATCTTATTCGATAGATACTAAACAGCGAAGAAGAAAATAAAGAACATTGAATATGATTGGGATATGTTCGTTGTAGCCATTGGTGTATTATGCGTTGCAGGCTATAGCAGATTCAATTAATTAAAAGTCATTGTTGAGCGATTAATTGCCCGAAAACAATTCACGTGGTGTAATTTACGTCCAAAAATGGTTTTCACAACTTATTATGGTTCAATTTAATGGCAATTATAGCCGCAAAAAAACCCATCAAATTTTCGTTCGAAAACCAGGAAACTTACTTTAGGAGTTAGCGCCGAACTGTGGACGACGGCGGTCGACGTCGAGGGCGACATCTCTCCGCCTTCGTCGGAATCTTCGGGAACCAGGCTTTTGCTCACCCCCATCAGACGGATCACTTCGTATTGCGGAGCCTCGGATTTCGGCCCGGCTCTTCGCATTTTAACATTGAAATCCCGTTTCCAGTTTGTCAATATCTGGAACAAAACCCTCTCAGTATATTCTAGCTCGGGCATCTGGCAACGTTGTTGATTTTCACAAAAATGTCAAACGGGGTGACACGAAAACAAACGCTAAGCACGACGTGGCCACGATGCCGGATTAATTGAATATGGTTTCACGATTTTTGAAATTTCCGATTTTTATCCGGATGTTTCTGAAGAATAGAGGGGATATTGTCTTGATCTTAAAGCAGCATCTCGTTAAACCTCTCTGCATAGTAATCTCCAAAAATAAGATGAATCTCATCTGTGGGGTCCTAATTAAAATTTTTTAACGGTTTTTTTTAATCAAATCGCTCAGAATCGCCTCTGGAGACAAAAAATTATTTCACGCTGAGTTTTGGACGTTTAGATTTACACACTAAAAGTTTCCTACTTTCAATAACATTGCACTGAATGTGGCAACACTGCTTTTTTTCGCAAGACAGAATTTCTGGAAAACAATGCCACATCGCCGATTTGACACGCATGGAAGCCACGGTTATAAAACTGGAGAAGTCTTTATTGTACATTAAAAATTGAAGAAATTCCACTATAAAATCTCATAACTATGGTGAATCCCCGTCCTCATCAGCGGTGCTTTCAATGAGTCCCGGTCGGGGCACTAGATGCGTATATTTCCATCGCTCAGAGATGTTGTGTACATAACGCTTCGACACGCCGTTCAAGGAACAAAACGCCTTTTTGCACACCATGTATTTCTTATCATCCAATTTGACCTGGAAGTAAAAAGTTTTCCAATCTGAGTAACAAATTATAGCCTCAATACGTCAATGTCACTCGCTTCGTGATTTGCTCATTAGGGGGCCGGATTCACTATCAAACCCGACTTACCGAATAGGTACAAGCAACGGTTCTGCGGCTTCCGCCCCCTGTCTTCGGGCGTAACCTTTTCACTGATTTGGCTTCCATCAAACTGGATAAATATTCGAATTTGGTCTCGGCATCCGGCTGACCCTGGGCGAGTTCCAGAACGCGGTCTCTTTCTAGGTACGAGAACTGATTAAAACATCGCCATCTACAGTTGCAAGGTGACCCCAGACGTGGAGTACGGGGCGAGCTGGTAGATGGAGTGCGGGGTGAACTGGTAGATGGAGTGCGGGACGAGCTGGTAGATGGAGTGCGGGACGAGCTGGTAGATGGAGTGCGAGACGAGCTAGTTGATGGAGTGCGGGACGAGTTAGTAGATCGGCTGCGGGACGAGCTAGTAGATGGAGTGCGGGGTGAGTTGACAGGTGGCGTGCGTCTTGTTGACGAACTTCCCGAAGGAGAAGAACTTTCTGGGGTTCTTTCCGGAGTCCGATGAAACGATGGAATTTCTTGCAATATTATTATGTCATGTTGAAGTGCCACTTCCAAATCCGACAGTGGTGAAGATCGAAGATTCTCAGGATTGCTTTTTGGGACTATTCCTGAGATCGTTCCGGAGGCTTCTTCTTCTTTAAAACTAGATGATGGAAGGTTATGCTCCTCGTAAATCTCTGGAGATGAAAAACCTTTTGGAGGAGCGTCAACTGGTGATTGTAGTGGCGAAGATTTATAATCTTTCGGGGAATTTTCCGAGTCTTCTTTTGAGGTTCTTTCTTCTTTTTCCCAAGCTGATTGAATGCCATGCTCCTCTATTTTTAAGTCATCTTCCGGGAAGAGCTGTTGATAAATCTCTGAATGAGTCCTTAACGGTGACTGTGATGGTGAAGGCTCAGTATTCTCAAGAACATTTTCTGGGATTTCTTCTGATGCTTTTTTTGACGTTGTATCTTCTATAGCCCCAGGGAATGTAATTTCACGCAGCGTCATTTCTACATCATGTCCCATAATCAGCTGCTGGTAAATTTCCGAAGTTTCATGCACGTCCGCCTCCGGTTCTTGAAGCGCCTTCTTTTTCTTGCGTGGGACAACTTCGTCGTAGGTGAGGGTGGCCGGGGGCGCTTTTTGCTTGCGCCTTTTTCGTCTTACTGTTTCGCTAGTTCCCGGCCGGTCCCGCATGCATTTTTCCTGAATCTCCTCAGAATCCGACGACGATTCCATTCCTCTTCTTCATTAAACACTTTCGACGAACACAAACAGGCACAAACAACACTCGATAAATGCGAAAAATGCCACCTTTCAGGAGATAAGAATGTAAACACGTGAGGTGTTTTGGGTGTATACCAGGTGTTTCGCATAAGGATGTATTTTTCAAACTTACCTCTCCTTCTGAAGCGAGTTGGGAGCGTAACCGTTCATGATCTTCGGGTGCGACAATAGAACACAGGAACTGCCCCATAAGATCTATCTAAAAACATGCATTTCTTGTTATTCTAAATTTAAAATTTTTGATAATATTGGCGGAATTAAAGATTAAATGCTGATTTGGCAACATTGGCCAGTTCCTGATTAATTTTCTATCAGACTTAATTTTTTTAATTAAAAAGTGTTTCCCGTGTGCGGAATCGAACCTCGAATCATTCGAATAACAACTCGTGACCATATACATTGAGCTATTCTCAAAACATTTTGACATTATGGCGAATGGAATTGGGCGAGATTAGCCGCTCACTGACAGATGACGCCACATCGACAAAGGCATTTAACTATCAATTACGTCATTTCTGACGACAGGTCTGGATGAAGGGACTGAACGTACTTCCACAAAGTGACGATATTTTACATGTTGAGTCAAAACTTTTACTACATAATTTACTAAATTGTTCGTGGCGTGCCAAGAAATCAGGAATTTTCCAAACTCTATAAAACGATTGAATCGGATTATTTTCATTCGATTGCCCTCTTCTAACGTCGTCCCTGATTTCTGATCCATTAATAAATGGAAACAAAATTCGTTTCCGACCCAGTTGAAAAACTCATTAAAGAAATCCGTCAAAAGATTCTTAAAGAAGCAGTTAGCTTAACTGTTCGTTGATAGGTGGCTCTGCGTTAGTAAGGGCTGATCATTTTTTAGGAACAAAATGACGATCCAACGAGAATTTTCTAGGTAAAAATTAGTAGGTTCAGAAATTAAGTTATTCAGTTAGATGAAATTGGTGTAAGCACATGTGCGAAAACAGTGACGCGGAACGCTTTTTTTCAAATATATTTTTTCGATGCTTGAAGAATGATTTCCCTGTATTTATTGCTGAAGAGTTGTAGTCCAGAGTGATCTTGGATTTATTCACTTAAGTTGACAATTTTTGCATCTCGATTTCTCGAAAGCCAGAGGCGCACCAAACTGATTTTTAGATTCTGAAACGTTTCAATTTCTCACAAAATAAACGATTCTTTACGTATACAGGGTGGGTCAAAGGTCAGTACCATTTCCGAGACATTCCGTACACAGCCGACGGGCTGTTTTTGAAAATTGGGAAATGACGAAGCCGCCTATCAATAAAACATTATTCACCCCCTTTTGGGCGTCTTTTTTACTGGAAAGCAGGATATGCAGATCGCCGGTTTTTTTGTTACTCAACTGAATATTTCCATCACCAAATGTTCTCCTGAAACAATAATTAACATTTCCATTGCGCAACGGCCGCTTGTTTACGCACCGAACCGAAATGTCACATCCTTGCGGTCGGGATCGAAATAGATGCCCCTTCTCGAGTCGTCGATATTTCCGGCACACTTTTAAACAAATAGAGAGTGAAAGCTACTAACTTGAGCATACCCCAGCACCGATTCCACCCTGTAGGACACGAACACCACCTTCCCGTTGGGCATCACGATCAACATGAAACCGTCCATGTCGTCCGCGAGGAGGTCTTCCAACAGGTTCTGGTCCACGTAGCTGGGCAGTTTCAGGCCGCTGAATTGCTCCGATTTGCGCATGTTTACGCAAACTGAAATTAATGTATTAAGCGGACTTGCCCCTGGAATGGAAGGTATGGGATTTACACTGATATAGCCTCAGTTCATTCGCGGATAATCGGAGGATGCTGGTTTTGTCCTGGCGTTTCGCGCTTCTGTCGGACAAAGCCAGCAACTGGGCTAACTGATGTATGAAGCTGTTCAACTTATCCCGACGCTGCTTTTCCGCCCTGTTGCGCTGCTCCCGGGTGCTGAAAGGGAAAATGTTAAAATATCATCTGCACGTGAGTCGAGTTAAATTACACGTTAAACTCTCCGGTTAATTACTGAAGAGAAGTTTGACGAGTTTGGCTCAGAGGGGGGGAGGGGGGTGTGCACCGCGCTTGAGGCCACCGCCGCGCACGGAGCGGAGCCCCCCCCCCCTCGAAGCATTGTACGGCAAGTTAACCCCAAGTTATCTAACGGGTAACGTACTTTTGCTCTCTTCGCTTATGAGTTAAAATCGCATTACGATCGCAGTCTCTCCGTGGAAAACGAGCCTGCCTTATCATCGCGAATGTGAGCGATAAGAGAGCAAATGACCTAAGGTTAACAACAATGCAACTTGAAGGAGTGACGTAAGCCGCAATGAAACCGATATCGAAATAATGTCTACACGGCGGAATTTTTAATTTTCTCGCAAAAATAGATGCGCAGCCAACGAAAGCACACATATTGTCCCTTACAACATGGTTTTGTGACGCAACCAAAATTTGAATACATACACGAGCGGATTTCTACATAATAAACCCATATAGAAAGTCTTTTCACATAGGCACACAAATAACTATAATCAGGTTTTTCTTTATGAGGACTCTCCGGCGCTTTTATATGGCCACGTCACTCCCCTCTGTTTTTTTGCAACTGATATTATATCTAATGCATTGTTGCTCGCATCGAATTGTTAGAAAACAATTATGCGCTTTGCGTTTTCCATGTGCAAACGCGTGGGATTATTTTAAAGACGATGTACGAAGTCGAAGATATCGTATCTTTAGTCCTTCTGAAACAATGATGATGATGACGATTATGATTATGATGATGATGATGTCGATGATTATGATGATATGTGGAGGAAATTATTATGAACGCGGGAGGTACAGAGTCTGGGGGTTGTTTTCCTCTTTATACCCATGACAACCTGCCGGAATAAGTAGTGGAAATAATTCCGTTTACAAGCTTTCATTGAGCGCAATAATAGCAAGAGTTTTTGAGTAACAGATGCTCGCATTCACCATATTGTCAACAATTATTATAGGTGACGCCATGAGGTTTAGCGTCGAAACCTAATTAACGCTCCAATGTGGACAGGTACAGTGCGGGGGTAATTTTTGGTATTTCCACAAGGAATCAAAATTTCCATTAATAAGTCATACACCAACGAAGACAACGAAACCTGCAAACCTCACATGTGAACTAAATATGCAAAAAAAAATCGGAAGCAGCACTACGTTCACAGATTGAGCTAAGCTAGCTTAGTAGGCGCTTTCACCATATTGTCAACAATAATGCAAAAAAAAACACATGTCATCCGTTCATCAGGGACGAAGCTAATTACCCTAGGAATATGGCTGATTACGGTTTCTTGTTGGAGGGAAATTTTTCGCTTCAATTACAAGTTTTTCCATTGAACTGCCCGCATATTACATTTGCCGCTTTATGCAACGAGGACAATAAATTTAATTCTCTGCCACTCGATAATTATAAAGGCAGCCGTGCGCGCGATAAACACTCAGACATTATGGGCTAAAATAATGCGGTTGTTTTCGCCAAATTGCTGCTAATTACTACTTTGTCTTAACGTAGATATTACTCGGGAGAACGACACAAGGTGCATTTCCACGAAAATGTCGCATACAGGTGGTATGTCACCGCGATATCAGCTTTCGAGTAATCATTATTACTAAGCCATGCGCACAGTTGATATCGTACCTTAATAAATAAGTAACTCGCCCTCGCGTTATCCCTAAGGGCAAATTACATATATTTAATTATGTGTATAAACAATCATATGGAAATATTGAGAGATCCTCTCCTGCTCCTGGACTTCATTCTCCTCCGCCTCCTTTCAACTGTACCCAGGGCCGTCGTCGCCTGCAAGAGGGTGCAGCACTGCATTAACCCCGAGAGGTGCATCATCCCCGACGCTCTGCCATGGCCGTTGTCGTCGTCGTGGCACGTCGTCATGACGACGACGCTTAGCGTCCCTCCTGAAGGCAACGTTGCCCGACTTTTCCCCCGTCGCGTCCGTTTTCGATTTTCACGTAGGCGACTCGTAAAACGACTCATCACATCGAATCGCCAATTGTCACATTATTTTTAGGGTGGAAGAGGTTCTGGTGACTTGTTGCTGATGCCTGAGTTCGGTATCATCATCTATATTATGGGAACTTTCCTCAGCTTGTGTAAAGCTAAAAATACGAACTTACTTTGTTACCGAGAGCGTTCAACAAATCACTTTTGACACACGAGAGACTTCGAGCTATGTTGATCTTGGTGAAGTTTTGACGGCATTCTAAGTAAAAGTTTACGAGGGGCTATAAACGCCGGCTCTGCGCCCCCTATTTAGGTCACACATGAACCTGTTGATTTCCAGATTGGCGCGGAATTTAAGCGAGTTGTTAATTTCTTAAAATAAAAAACTTCACGTACGTCTGTGATCTCGGAGATGGCAACTTTTAGAAGTTAAATTTATTGCTTTCATATGCACGCCGCCTCTGCCTGATATACAGTGAAATTTTCGCGAATTTAAGGGTAATTTGTGCGAATGCACTCACCTGTAAAATAAATTTCCGGGAATTTTCACTGGATTTTAAGCTGACTTTACACGAATTTTCTCCCTATAAATTCCGTATTCGATCTAAGATTGTCTCTGAATTTCCCCTAAAGAAGACCCCAAAGTTACAGCGCAAACTGCGGTGATTTTATAAGAGAATTTTCGTGAGCTGAGGCTGACTTTTAGAGGGAAATTTTGCCGCCATTATCCGAAAGCGTTTTCGCGAATTTTTTTCGGTTTAAGACGGCCATTTGCGTGAATTTCCCGCTTCGAAATTTCGTCCTAATTCGTATTTACTTTTAACGCAAGTTCCCACGAATTAGTACTGAATTTGAAGCCGACTTTTCACGAATTTTCTCCATCCGAAAATCGGATTTTAATAATTCCGTAGTGAATTTTTACTATACGAAACGCGGTTATTATATCGTGATTATTAATTATCGAATCTCGTTTCCGAACCGAAGATCAAATCAAACAAAACGTCGCGTTTATACAGAGCTGCAGGATTAATACACGTGCCATTCAAGTCTTCTCGCGGCGGTGTTTATGTATTTCCACACGAAACAGGCGTAATTTCCCTGTTAATACCACTTTAGCGCTTTTTTGACCACAATTAAGGGGAAAGATCTCTTTAAAAGCACCGAAAATTGTCGCTTTCTCTCTCTCTCTCTCTCAACTCCTTCTTCGTTCGTCGAACGACATGACAAAGCCGCGATTGGTGCTTGTTTCAATTGACGTCAAATTTTGACAGTTGATCGTTTTGAAGTAAGCATGTTGTCGATGGCTTACTAAGGCAAACGTCGTTTATCAGCATTTGCACGACACTTCGCTCTGATCGACTGCAATTCACGCATGCATAACAGCTGGAATTGGGCAACAACGACAAATATGCATCTATCAAAATAAACTTTAAACGCCGCGTTGCCGTTTCCTTCATTTAGTTATCGGTTTAGCGAATTTTTAAGATTCCCGCCACGGAGCAGAAATGAATTTAAATCCAGCTGCTTTCAACGATGGCTGTTCTTGCCTTTCACCGATACACATAGTCGAAAATGCGTAAAAAATCACTGATTTATCGGATGTCAACGACCCGTGTCCGTGACTTTACGACACACTGTTTATTTCGGGCCATAGAAATTGGTGATTTCTTCTTTACGACCACTAATTTTTTCACCGCACCCAAATTTAAACTCATTAAAGTGCCGTTTAATTTCTAAATCAACTGAGTGTTGTTAATTATAAGAGATTCGCACCTTCAAACAATTCCTACATGGATTTATGGCAGATTTTAACGACATAGAAGTTCGTTTATTCCCATAAAATCCGCACTTACAACTCGATTATCGCCAGTTAAGTACACAGAGGGGCGCTATAGACAACTCGATTAAGCTTATCGCCGCAAAGGTCATGGATGGAGCAAAAAATGCACAATTTAATCATATGTAGTACATATCGCGGGAATGTTTCATCTGGCAACAGCGTTTGTATGCTTTATTTGTTGGCACATCATGACCTTCAACCGGGCTTTTAGCGCTGCCTGCCAGCTCCATATTAATAAATTTCAAGTAAATAACATTTATTAACAACTTTACCGATGTTGTTGTTGGGGTTTTGAGGCCCGACCATCAGGGGCTTAGCGACGCTGTTTTAATGTGTAAATAAGCTTTTAGAAGACGAGGGATGGGACGTTTTTGTGCAGAGCGATGCGAAGGGAAAACGGAGATTTTAAGCTCGGAAGAATAATAATGACAAATTAAGAACAACACTAAAATCAGGTTAGTTGGAAATATTCGAAAATTAACTTCACCATCGGGGTTCTTGGAGAAAGATAGCTGGAAGTTGGTTCTGGTATCGAGGTGTCTACTTTCAAAAATAAAGGAGTCGAAGAGACGCGAAAATGAACGTCACCATCGTTTTCCTTGGAAAAAAGTAGCTGAAAATGAGTACCTCGAGGGGTCTACTTTCAAAAATAAGGGAGTTGGAAAAAACCCACTTAGAAAACTTCGCAAATTTACTACTCACTTCCGACTAATTTTTTCAAAAAAAGGCGAACTAAATTTCACAATACCTCCAAAAAATAAATGTTGAAAAAACTAAATTTTTCTTAGTTTTAACCATAAACCCCTCGACATGGCACTCGTTTCCTACTACTTTTTCCTACGAAACCCAATGACAAGACCAATATTTAAATAACGCCAATCTGCTAGAAGAAAATTTTTATTTGTGCAATTTCATCAAACGCACAACATGCACTTCCTTCCTTATCTTCATGACTTATCTTGTGAATGTACTCATGCCTCTTCACTGACACGTGTAGATAATAATAATATCAAAAATCAGGTGAGTGCGGTGCTTTTCGATCTGAATTGAGCATCACGTCTCGACTAAGTGCTGCTTATCAGTCTGATGCACAACCCCGGGTCAAAGTTGCCACACTTTATTTGCTAATATTTATTTATACATAATACAATCCGATAACACGGTACAAAACCATCTCTTCCTGATGCTGTTTTCGAATCTTCTTTAACTAAATAACGCCCGGAGTGTCAAGGACAAGTGACTGGCCGTTACGCGCACCAGATCTAAGTCCACCACACTTTTATTCAAGTCGCCCTGAATTAGAACGCAATTATTTAACGCTCAAGTTTCTAGGTCGTGCCGTAGGTTCTCTCAATCGGCCCAGATCATCACGCAAGATAACATGAATGTAGTACGAATTATCTTAGGTTAGGGTTACCGGGAAGATCGGATTTAATCTTCCAAAGATAAGCAGAGGCAGCGTCATTTTTGTCCAATGACTAATACGACTAAATAGCGACTAAAACGATTTTTGCGCAATACACAAAGCAGGCAGCAGCAACATTCCTTATAACATTATCCGCACTATAAATAGTACCGACTTAAAACACTCCGACAACGAAAGGATGCAAATTATTCACGTTGTTGTTTACAACTAATTTACCGTGTAATATAGGTGATTTCCGGAGATTTGTCAGCAGATGGCGCTCCGCTTGTAACGTGCTCCACACATCAACAACCCGTTAACAGGTTTGTTTTTGACACGTGCCCATCAAAATGAAGTGCTTCAATGTGGAGAGAGTTCATTGGAATGAAGCGTAGAATTGGTGCACTATCGGAAAATTATGTCTGCTAATTCACTAGGAGAAACATAGATAAAGCACTGGAGCCATCTAGCGCTGAACACGATGCCGACAGTCGCAAAAACCATCTCTTATCGTTTACCATAATTTGCGATTATTGTTTACAGCCCGTATGTGGTTTTTTATATGATTTTGAGAGATTTCATTCAAATATATCCAGTTTCAGTTTCGACCAATTCAGGTGTAAGTTTGATTTACTGCTTGCTCCCTTTTGAGTCATGAATTTGACTGGATTTAAGAAGGTTAAAGTCATGTTTTATTCAGTTCTGGACCGGTCGCATTCAGTTCTTCACATCCGTACTTTCGGGTAAAAAAAATCCTTCCCTTTCAGAGTCTGCATCGAAATCGCGTTATTTCACTCGTTAGAAGTCTGTAAGACGTTGAACCAGTTTCGCCTAGTTCCACACCAGTTGCGATCAGTTATTTGCACCTGAATTTCATGGAATTCAGCAAGAAAATTTGCGGTTTTATACGTCCATTTTTGACCAGGAATTGGGCCAATTCCGATTGTTTCAGAGTCAATCAAGTTTCATAGCGTTTCAGACCGGTTATAGCCAGTTTCGTCCTTGCGAATTTATTGGTTAAGCGTTATCTGGGTTCTATGCAGTTTCATATCAGACTGGATGTAGTCAGGTAGGTGCATCTATTTCCTTGCATTTGAACAAGATATTATATAACTAGAGTTTATTGATCGCTGTTTAGTGCTACATTTGCAATGATTTTGGGGTCAAATTCCACTTGTCTGGATCAAATTTTAACCGCGTTTCATCCGGTTTTGTATTAAACTGGTCCCAAGCAGTCTCGTTGTACAGTACATCTGTTTCTTTGGAACGAGTTCTGACCGGTTGCGACCGATTTTGAGTTTCCGAAATTTTCAGTTCACTGACGCTTCAGTTTCTTTGCGATTTCGACGCAATGCAGTGGCGTAGATTTTTTTTCGGGAAAGTGCAAGAAATGCGCTAAAAAACGGGCAGCAGGATGTAACCTTTTAGGGAAAGTTTCCTTAATTTTGATTCAGATTTATCTGATCTAGTCGGGAAGAAGCGGGAGGTTTCGCAGCTCGACCTTGATGGCACTAGAATCAGCCATTTTTAATCTGGTGTTTGGCCAGGAATCAAATCTCATTGTTTAAGTTACCGCAAGACCTCCAAATTACTCCCAATTATTTTCAAAAAATCAGGGTGGTATTTGGCGATTTTTGTCAGAAAAACATTAGGGCTACAATTCGCACCTAAAATCAGCAATTTTTTGCACCTCTATTTTGCTCCCGACTTTTCCTTCACGGAATTTTCTCAAAAAAAATTTTGGAAATTTTCCTTATGTTACATTTTATTCCAGTTCTCTGCCCTCGAATCTTTAAGCCAACTCTGCCTTCGTTCTGGGTTCTGCCTTGTTCCACTTGGTAACCAACAGTGGCTTTCCTTTTACTTTTAGTGTTATCTAGAACCAACTGAAGTGCTGCTGCACCGTTAGATGGCGTGTTGAGTAAACAGTCAACGTGGCAACGTGGCAAATAATTAAATATATAAAAAAATCTACTGACGTTGTTTTCGACCAAATTGTACCTCAATAATAAATATTCGATTGTTTGATAATTATTTGTTAAAATGGTGATTAATATTCGATGTTTCGAGCGCCATGAAGGACGTCGGTTTTGTTTTTCGGACTTTCGAGATAATTTTTCGACCCTCCAGAAATGACCTAAAAAGTTCAAATTTATCGACCATAAACGATTTCAGCTTCTCCGAGTTATACATTTTTTAGCAGGGGCGTGGGTTATAGGCAAAGCACTTAACCTGACCCATTTTCTTCTATCGAGAAAAATTGCCCAACAAACAACCGACCTGTAGTTATCTCCGGCTTGGCGGTGACACTTTCGTACCTCGGTCGGGACGTAGAAAAGCTCCTTTCTTACGTCCTGATAATATGCGAAATCATGCGTAATATTATTTTTAGTTTTCACGACGATAACGAGCGTTATCTCGAGTGCGATACGATTTCGCAATTATCCGCATTTTCATAAATAACCCAAAGGACCCATCGACAAAAAAAAACAATCTGGCGAAACCGAGCCAATCGGTGACATTTCTACAGTGTCCGCGGAATGCACGGCCACTTTTATTAATAGTCTCCAATTAATGATGCGTAAAACTGACCAGAGGTCAGGCAGTTACCAAGTTCCGGACGATGATAGCGGATTAATGCGTTCAATATTGGATTTCTCTACGATTGGTACCTGCCACTGACCTATTAGGCCCGCAGTATCGGGCCTGGGTCCCCGGGAAAAATAGGTTGTTGTTGTTGTTGTTGGACCGGCCGTTGGCCACCTCGTGCATGGCCGCCACCCTTCTCTGGTGCTCGTCTATCGGCGCGGAGAACCCCGTGGAGCCCTGGCGTACCATCGCGTATTCCTGGTACTGCTGGTACTGGTGGTATGGCTGGCCATTGGGAACGTACCCGTTGGACACGTACCCGTTCGGCACGTAGCCGGACACCCCGACTCCGTTGGTCATGTTCGCGTATCCGTCCTTAGTTTCACCCGGGCCGCCCTGGACACCATTCACCATGGTGGGGGGGCAGTACCGACGCCGTTCGCGTTGTACGACCCAGTGGCCGATACTCCGATAGGAACTAACCCGCGCGGGGAGATGCCTCACATCGGTTCACTAATGATAATAAATAATATTTTAAGGGCAAATGAATGCGTTACAACACTGGAGCACCGCCACGGTTCAACCTGTACTGAATTGCGCGGCTGCCGCAGGAATGAGGAGTGCATAAAGCGCAGATCGGGCGGCGTTGCCGCGTGGCGCAGCGTCGCCGCCGAGACGCCAGGACACTGGATGCACTTTGCGAGGCAGCTGCAGGAGCACGGCAACGCGGCGAGCGACATGACAAATGACACTATCATTAGTTTGTTCCCTACCTAGTTTAAGCAGACTCACAAACGATTTCTAGAAATATTCATAAGTTTTTTTTAAATTTACGGCTATTTTCTTATTTGAATGCAAATGTCCAAGGAGAAATTTGGTTGATTTGCATCTAGGCGAAAACATTCACTGGGCAGCGGACAATAAATCCTTTTGATGGACCAAACATGTCAAGCGGTCTTACGGAGCTTTAGGTTTTAGAGGGGGAGGCACACTTGCAGGGGCAACAAACATCTCTTTAATTTCGACGAAAGGCGAGAACAAATCGCTCGCTGCCCGTAAATGCGGCCCAAAGGGAACCACCTTGGTACATCGAGAACCGCGAGCAAAAGTGAAACGCTCCGAAATACTCCCGTCTCTCTCGCAGAAGACACGCGAAAGAATGGGACGGCGTCCGATCCTCGAAGGCTCCTCGAAGGGCTAGTTGATGCGTATGCCGTGTCGTGCTATGAAAAATCGGAGGTGGCACGGAAATCGACGGTTTTGCCACTTCAAAATCAAGGCCACAGCAGTCATCTAATTCCTACGCATATCGCACC
Organism: Euwallacea similis; assembly: GCF_039881205.1. Classification (NCBI taxonomy): domain Eukaryota; kingdom Metazoa; phylum Arthropoda; class Insecta; order Coleoptera; family Curculionidae; genus Euwallacea; species Euwallacea similis. The sequence goes on along the minus strand of NC_089618.1, from coordinate 5,185,830 downwards.
ACAGTGCATACCAGCATTCCACTTCACAATTACACAAATTCGATTTACAAAACCCTCAAAAAACCCTCAAATATTCCCAAATTTCGAAACTAAAAGCTCTGACGTTTCGCTCACAAAAAACAATGAAAATTGCACGGCCAAATGGCCAACTCCTGCCCAAATTCAATACGTGGGTCATGTGTTACGTGACCGGTTAAGGACATCGCCGAGATGCCAATTTTCCTTTCTCGTATATTAAAGCGCATTTCTCAATTTTCCGCGAATCTCCAGGTGCTTTACGTATAATTTACCTCGTTCCTAGCCCTTGAAAATGCCGCTACGTGAAATCTGATGTTAATATCGCCGAGGGGATAATAATTAGGTGCTTAAGTTCGCCCTTGACACCGCGCTGAAACCCTTACACGTAGCGAATCTGGATATTACGGGGACCGTATGACACAGCACCCCATTGACCCTCTCGCGTCTAATAAGATCATCCCTAAATTAAATTAAACGCTGGCATTTCGCCGGGAAACTTTAATTTCGTCCCGATAATCGAAAGACCTACGTACGACGTTAGGGTTGTTTAGAAGGCGCAATTTAAGCTTAAATTGCTATATCTGAAAATTTTATGTTACAGCCTGAAAAAGGAGCTATATAGGAAAGAGTTTTTTTTTTCGCTTTTCCGCGGCCCTTCGGGCCTTGGAGAGAATCAATAAGGGACAAGTATTAAAAATAGGTTTTAGTTCGACACGTGTCCTCGATAGGGCTGCATTGTATGAATTCGTAATGCGACGATTATGTATAGGAAATGACTTCTAGGACGGAATAAATAAATAAATGGACAATAATAACAATAAAGCGAACTCCCAGTGACCTCACAACTCTCGATCTCCTCATAGATATATTAATGACAAGGATCTTTGTGATGTCATAACTTTCTCCATTAATTGAGGAAGCATTCCAACCTCAGTTACTAACAAAAAAAATTGAAAAACGCGTGTGGCCGAATGGCTCACACATTTTACCGTCACTACTGTCACGTCTCGTGAGCCACCGATGAAGTCACTGAGATGCCAATTTAGATTAACAATGAACTTCTGGAGTTCGTCAGTTTTTCGTAGCAATCACTTTTGTAGGAAAATTTGGAATCATAAAAAAGTACTTCACGTCCAATTTGTACGTAGTTCATGCCAGTTTTCGAAGATAAAATTGAGCGAAATTGACAATTTCGGTAATCTCTGTTCAAATACGATTAACTCACCTCATGCATGTCGCACTGCTGACCTGATTGAGCAGGTCCCTGCCGGTCGAGTGATAGATTTCGGGCATGACGCCCCCCGGGCATTCGCCCTTACCGGACCTGCAACAACAAAAGATTCATTGAGTTCAAGGGGCTACCGACCTTGTGCAAAAAAATTCCCACGTCAAAGGAGGTGAACAAACCGCGTTTTGGGAGTGCGAGAACGCCTCTGACGATATATTTAACGAGGCCACCAACAAAGGAGCGACCGGCGGCATGCCCGGATATCACGCCTAACCCCAAACGGTTTGACATAGGTTAGGTAGGACAAGCCTGTTGCCGAACCCATTCGATTTTGACGCTATGATGCGGAACCTCTCCCGTGTACATCTGTATGTGACGGAAGTATTACGCTTCGGTCAGAAAATTTCTCCATGAATTTCTGAGATATCCACTTTTTGAAAACTGTCAAAAGGCAGGGAAGTTTTTTTTAAAAAATGCTCTCAGAGCTGTCTAGTGACAAGTAGCTGAAAGAAAAAAATAGGGTCGTCAGAGATTTGCGTTGTGGGGCAATTGCATGGAACCCGGTGCATTCATTATGCAGTTTTACGTTGATAGCCCCCGAGCTTTGGATTCGATCGTTTTTCCGCTGGAAAACCGCCAATTTTCACTCGACGTATTATTATTTCAATTGACGTTGTGCATGTTCGTCCTTGATATACGTGTTCCCGTTCTAAGTTTGAACCAATCGATCTTTACGTGAAAGAATTATGATGAATTTTCTTCGTTACTCCCATTTCATTTACACGTAAAAGTGAAAACTAGATTCAAAACATACTTTAAAATGTTGTAAAGCGCTTAGCAGCTTAAACTATCACTGCCATCTGTCGATAGGTGTCATTGTTACCTGGCAAAAACGTCACCGCAAGTGTCAAAATGACGTACAGGTGATGCCAATTTAGCTCCAATCTTTCTAGGGGTGAAAATCGTGCAATTACATATACCGAACTGACGCAATTAGGTGGGATGTTTTTCTCCGAGATTTAATGCATCTCTGAACTCGTATTATTGCAATTAATTGCCCAAATTCGGAAAAAAAATAGCGTAATTGCCGGCAGCTAGTTGGATGGGCAAATAACAAGTCTAAAGTGCAAATCTATTAGCTCGTTTAATAAGACGTCACTGCAACTGCATTAAATCGGTTGCCAAGTAGTCAATCGGATTACGACGAATACAAATCTCAAATGTGTAGTCACCATTCGGGCTTACCCTGATGTTTGCCATTTTTTTACGGTTGTTTACCACAACTTAACTAATTAACTTAAGCACCGTGATTCTGCGGTTTTGCCCTATGTTTACCAAGCAAACCATGCAGTTGGTGTGGTTCTGCACCCCGAACTGTGCTGTTGCAAATGACAAATTTGTTGCTTCATGCATCGTTAAAGCGTAATAACACGTTAGAGACCCCGTCAGGTTTTTTCTATTTCTATCAAACGGTCTAAACGACTAATTGGTCAGAGACGATTGTCGCTTTAAGTGGGATTAAGTCGCAGCGCCATCTCTTGGCGAGTAGCCAAATGTTTATGGCCATGGCAGTGATAGTTGGCTTGAAAAACAAAATTATCTCTGCTGTTGTTTAGCAACAAAACATGGAGTTTTGGCACAGTTAGTTTAAAGCTTGAAAAAAAAATAGCGATGCAATGTTAATTAATCCGAAAAAATAGATGATACGCTTATGACTTTCGATGGAGATTGTGGCTTCTACACAGAAACCGGAACTGACGATTTTCTAGTTGACTAATTAGAATGCGCGGGCGTGTCAGAGGGGAATTTAAAGGGGATCTTTTGACGCTTTCGTTATCTCCCAAAAAGGCCTTCGTACATCTCTTACTTTCTATGGAGGTTATTATTACAGGGTTGCTAATTGGACGGCCAAAACACTTTAAAACTTCTATCAAAAATGTATCAGATTCCCATAACTATAAGCTCTTGTTGAACATACAGTGTCGTTTCGGGCAGAAACTGCTAGCGCCATCTATTGACACATGGTCAAAAGACAGTGCTACATCAAACCAAAATCCCTCAGCGACGCAAAAAAAAGGGGGGGAGTAGTTTTCGCGTAGCTAAAAAGGATTTCTAGAGTGGAAAAAAAAGATGATACGCCTTTGATTTCGGTGGAAGATCTTTTCTATTAAATCGTGATCTGCAGGTACAGATACCACCAAATTGACAATTGAAAAATTAAAAAACAGGGGTGTGTAAGAAGGAGATTAAAGAAAAGTCTTTGACAGTTCCAGCCGATCAAATAACCCGCTTAAAAAGGGCTTGATACAGCACTGACTTTGAATAAGAATTATTAACACATACAATAAATCATTTCTTGACCAGTTGCCAAAAGTCATTTCTAATTAAAACAAATTGCCTGCAGTGTAAATTAAATAAAGGGAGTTTTGGCAACACCAATATGGAACGAGAAAACAGGGGCACGAAGGAGGGGGGGCCTCAAAAGCAATCTTTGACGCTCCCAACGACTGAATCTGGTGCTCCCCAGTGGCCCTCGAGGGGAACCGAATTTGTTGACACACACGTACTCCTCCTTACGAGCATTTTTGACCCACAACAGGCTTCACTGCAAAGTGGATTATACCGTACATGCTCGTACGTAAAATCGTAAGTATCTTATTGACTTTGTAATGACAAAATGAAAATAAGCGCGCGTTCGTCGTAACCGCAGGTCATATGAAAGTCAATGTGGAATATTCTCATCATTCATATGCTCGTATCGCATCGGCATAATGTTGCATCAACCGAAAACAACAATAATGTGTATTTTCATTACACATAACCCGTACAGAAGGCCATCATCGCCGATAATGATATCGTCCAATTAGGCCTGCTGTTTACTGTGGAAACTCGAGGGTAACCTCCTCAAAGTTCCATCATCAATTAGCGTGCACTTTGCCCGGCTGCCGCCACTGGTTTTATCTATCTACCAACTATCGCATTTACCTTGAGATACGCTTATTACGGCATTCGAGCAAACACAACAATGACTATAGAACTCGTTTTCGGCTAATAGCGAGTTACGGTTGCGATAGGACATGGCGCCTCGCAAAACAATGGAATAGAGGGTTAATTCTGGAGCAGTTCCAATTTACCTAATGCGGACTATTTCCAGTTCAATTTTCCCCCATCATCTGACAAAACCCGAAATCAAGACTGGCAGACGAAAATACTATAATTCCGCTAACTACCCACGTCTCCATCAGAGTATTTTGGGATCATCATCATCATCGGGGAGTTTCTAATTTTTTCCGGTCGACAAACAACTTACGCACGCCGATTCTTAACGAGATATGAATGAATTCGTCAACCCCCCGCTAGGGGGCGCTCCGCGGGGGGTGGACTCGTGGCCAAAGTAGTCGGATTTGCAACGGACCAAGATTAAGAAAATACTGTAATAATTCGAATAATATTATTTATTTCCTGTTTTCTAAGGTCAGGCTAGATGACTGCATGAAAGCGTCGTAAACAGTTTCGAGTGGATTAATGTGGATGACAATCTGGCTAATTTCTCAGCGCAAACAAAATAATAAAAATTACTGCGCATCAATATTTCGATTTAAGTAGGCTCCCGATAACTTTAAAATGTACTTCTCTGTACTGTACTGTACTGTACTGTGTATATTTTCAATTGTTTTACCGGCAACTACGCCTCTGGGTTCCGTGTTGTTCCTTGGAGTAAGCGGGAACTTCCTCGCCGCTGCGGCACCTATTGGCCGGTACACGCATTGATGTTTCTGTGACGTAGTCACGCTACTTAAAAAATCTCCTCTATGCAAAACCAGTGGTGTATCGAACGCTTTGAGAGGGACGAATCAGCTGAATGCTGGGCTAAGAGACCCCTTTCAAATGCCCCTCTTCCACGACCCTGTTGTTTCCGTATTAACTAGTTAGTAATTTGCCAGTGCCTCTCCCTATCTTGCAGGAGCCAATTTACTAAGGATCTTCCGTCAAAATCACTGATGCATCAGAGTCTTTTTCGTGCGGTATCAAGGCTTGTTAAACGAGATCCTCAAATATTTGTATTAAAACCTGCTCCTTCGCCCCTGTCCTTCAATTAGGCAGAAATCTATCTATGCAATTGACGCCACTGGCAACTTCAAAAATTCAAAGCCAAACGCTATTGAAGAAAAATCAAAGTCAGAATGCAGAGGCGTCCGTCCCTAAAAGGGCTTAGAGTCGACATAAATGATATTGAAGCATTGAGCGCTTTAAGAAAATTCCAGGGCTCAATTGAACGTTACACTTTTATGTTTATATATAAATTATTACAAAACAATAATACAAATTTTACCTACGAAAAGTTGTGTTGCGGCACTATTGCACAAAATTCAGTGGCGTACTGATGCCTCTTAAATTTAATAAACTTACTTCCTTGTGCCACTTGATAAATCCGTGCGTATTTTAACGAGCAAATGTTGTCCCGCCTCTGGCAACATCCCGCTAACTAAACGCACACAGAACTCTTTTTGCATGGCCTCATTAGCCCTTCACATATACCTTTTTTTACCACCTCCAATGACGTAGGGGAAATGTTAAAGTTCGCGCAAATTATGGCCCAATGCATGGACATTTTACCCCCGAATGAGGGTGCCCCTTACAGGTTGAAACGCCGCCTCTGTTGCCGGGAAAACAAACACCGTCTGGATCTGGAGGCGCGACATTGGGCAAAGTGCCAACAGGGGGCCAGTATGGATTTCCCATAAAGCCTTGGGGTGGCGGAACCCCTCACACATAACTTTCCCCCCATTTGGACCTAGGCAACAAAAAGTTAAGAGGACTCTGCCATTCCCGAACGCCCGGGATAGGTTAGGTCGGGTCAAGGTCAGATCATTCGGCATCCTCACCCCCGTCCCGGGGGCGAGGGGCCTTTGGAGGGAAACGTTTCTGACGCGATTTACAGCTACCTACATACAATACAACGCTGACTGATGTCCGAATGGAAAACCACCAGCTCTAAGTTCATGTATCTATAATTCGGCACAGTGGCTCGATAAGGTCAAGGGCTCGATTAAGGGAGGGATCATGCGTCTGACACCTACTCCTCCTGGAGGTCGCCGGGGGGTCCAGACAGCCCCACGAGCTCTGGGGGAGGACTTGAACGAGGGTTTAGTTCGGCATGGCCATAGACACAAACCTTCATTAGAATGTTTTGTCGTTTCAAAGAATCGGCGGCTTAAAGCGGAACAATGCAATTGCGCAAATTGCCCTAATTGCACTTAATTGCGAGCTTGCCATACGCATTGAAATGACGTTTCGATGTTTCCTTCCAATTATGCAATCGAAAGGGAAAATGCTGTTATTGCCAGATATAATTGGGGAATCGATGGGAACGTGAATCTCTGGGGGACCCAACGAAAAAAAAAAAAATCGATATATCCTATAAACAATAATTAAAATCCCGCCGAAAGCGATAATTACGGCAACGTTGCCGACAAAACTAATTATAATGGACGTCATGGCGTATTTCTCCTGTCATGATTGAGGACACCAACGGCATTGAAAGAGATATTGCCTACTTTGATGTGCTCACAATACCCGTAATAACCAACGTTACTCACTTAGCAATATTCAAAATTATGCAATTAAAAAAACATGTTTTTGCCGTACTTCCCCGACCAAGTCCAATGTTACAGTGTTGTCAAGCCAGTACTATCCTTATTGGCGTAGGGAAATCCTTCTGAAGTTTCATTCAAACCTTCACCATTTTTGGGAAGCATCAAAAAACTTCGTAAACGGCGATGCCAAATTGGCTCTGGTGTCCGCGATTATCCGAAAAATGTAAAAATTGGTCAAAATTTTCGTTTCAAGATATCTCAAAAGTTGACGAAAGAGAGGAAGAGAGATGAACACATATTGAACGTTAAGGCCTTTCCAATGACTTATCGCACATGTATGAAGAAACGGGAAAATTACATAAGAAAATAGGGAATTTCATCTAAAAAAATGTCAAAATCAGCGGTAGCGACCCACTCATGGCCGTGCTGCAAATTCTGTCGATTGCAAGATTGCAACTTTTTACAGGAAGTAGCAGGACATAGGAAAACCAGGAAATAATTAGAAAAACATATCTTAAGACCCTTTATTAGTACAGTTAAAGTTAAAGCAAAACTGATGTCACATGTCTGTTTTAACTTGTCAAGTCGAATTTGAAAGATATAAAAAATATCAAAAATTTTGACACAACGACAAACTGATTGATGCAGATCTTGGAAAGAAGAGACAGGAATGTGAGGTCTGTTAGCCAAAGAATCTGTAAGAGTAGAAAATCAAATTCGATACGATGGCAACGACTTCAGAAAACTTATGACGGAACGCACAGAGTTTTTGGACAAAATCTACATTGAAATTAACGTGCTCTGCCACTGTGTGATATCCCAAGCAATTACATCAAATTTCCCGAAGCGTGGCCCACACGAATCCAACTGAAATCCAAAAGCAAAACAAATATTGTGGACAAATTGGTGGGCACTGAAAGATATTAGAACAATGGCACAGAACTATGACCAAAGCAGAGAAACAGTAAAATATCAAAACCTTGGTAACTTTATCAGTGATATAGGTTGCATGAACACAAAGCAATGAACTAATAATAGCAAAACTGTATCCATTGAGGCATCTATCATGTAAAATCAATGGTTATATATATGGAAATCTTGACAGGACATTAAGCTCACCCCTAAGTAACTTTAGCGGGAGGGTAATTGCTAATCATGGCTCCATGGAACTTGTCTGCCAGGAATTTCACTATTATGAGCTAGATTATTGTAATGTGGGCAAATTCAGCGAAAGATGCTGCATATTCTCAGAAATTCCCTCTCGTTAAATTTAGCAGCTCCTCAATAATTTAGCCCTAACCCATATTAGTCTGATGGAATGTTTCCTTTGAGATATTAGAATGATAAATTCTCAATTTTCAATTCTTCATTACAACTCTTTTGTCACAAACCCAAAACTCAGCTGACAGACCGTCAGGATCAAGGACCTCATTAGGCCTACTTATTATTGGCTACGTTTAGGTAAACGCACAAAAATCGATTATTACTTAACAGGGGTTGACACAAGAACAACCCTGCCCCTTGAGGCTTCAATTATCCTTTTTATAATCTTTACTGAAAAAAACTAGTAAAACCCGAAAATTTGCAGGCAAATAACTGAACCGGGGTCATGGTGTGGGCTCCTCATGCCGAAACCTATTGTACAGTGTCCGACCTCGGATTTTTGGCCAGATGTTGACCAAGGTTATTACCCAAACATCATCGTAAAAGGGGGCGACTTACCAGGCAACGATGGGCGCTGTAGGTGCTCTGTTGGCGCACTGTAGGAACCCTCGTGGGGCTCAGTATTCTTTACTGTTTATGGAAAACGTTTCTGCAAGGGACACTGGAAACAAACACACAACCTCAACTGACGCAGCAGCACCAGCAGCAGGATGTCGGGACGCGTCGCAGATGGTGAAATTTCGGGGGAAAAGACCCGATTTTACGACCTATGGATCGCGCATTGCTTACGGTAGGTCCGGGATGGCTTTTCGCGTTGGCAAACTTAAATTGTTGAGCAAGAATTTGTTTAAAAAGCGGACGCCGCACCTATTTCTGGAACTGCAGGAAATATGGTATTTTTTTACGTAATGACAGATGGGTGTGGCGCCACACGGCGGCTTATAATCGAACCTGCAGAACTTCCGCGGCGAAAACCGGATTTCTGCACTAGCGGCCACATACCTTGGAGAACTACTCCAGAGGGGGCGCCACAGGAGACTTATTCAAAATTATTTCAAATATCTTGTAAGCGGGAAATTAAAAAACATCGACATAAAAACAGTTTTCCGCAAAATTTTCAATCAACGCGAATTTTCACAATTTTTGACAATAAATTAATAGACTTGCACGTTTCTAATGCGTGCTGAGGCCAAGTAAAAAGGGTCACGTTTCACTGGTTTCACAGTAAAACTTCTTCTGTGCATTTTTAGCGAATTTCCAAGCAGTTAATTATTGCATCTCGTTCGCAAAGTCCTTGAGAGGTCTAACCTGCATTTAGAATGTAAGTTTGTTTAAGGCGAACCCAATAATGACACGGTATGGTTATTTTTTTCTATTACCCCAGCAATGGGTGGTTGTGTGCGTTTCGATACCGGGAACTAAAGCAGCTGAAGCTAATTAGTATTCGTTAATCAGGGGGACAAATCATCGTGGACATCTGCATGTTAATGAGACATCAAAACAAAGGGGGAAAAGGCGTAATCGGAATTGTACGGTTGAGCGAGCTTTCTGGGCGAAAAAAATCGATCAATCCGAATATCGATAGTTAGTGAGGCGTATCTTATCAGATATCCGGGTTAAAAACTGTTGCTCAGACAACAGGACTGAAATAAAACACCTAAAAATGAAAGAGAAATTATCGTTCGCATAGTATACACCTAATTAAGAACGTAAACAGTGGAGCAAATATTGCTACTATTACGTTAACAGATAGAGGATTTCATCACCTGAGCCATAGTATGCAAATTTTTGGGTGTACACACGATCCAATGAATGAAATTTTACTACATGTTTTACTACATGTTTTACTACAGTTTGTAGTATATGGCGCTGTTTAAACAATATTGTTGTGAACAATGTCTATTTAATCGTATACGCCACGAATAAAGAAGACTGACGACGAGGTATTGCAACATACCTCGCTGGAATTGCAACATTATTATTTCGTTTTTCAAATCAATTAAAGAAGTTTTTTTTTCAGGTAATTGCACTCGATTATTGTTTGGGATTTTTAATTATAATTCTTAATCTCATGCTATCAAAACCGGATTTATATTGTGGCAAATATGAGCGTGTGTACGAAAAGAATATAACTTCTTGTTTGCTTGATGCGTCAATGCAATCTAAACGGACATACGTACGTACGCATTCGCTTGTACAAACTGGAATATTTTCCGCAAATCACGAGGAAAAATAAACATGATCATATGTAGGTGTCTTGCAGTCATAAAAAACGGCTGCAGAACTGGGAGAAATGGCCCGAGAGGATCGAATGTTTAACAGTGGATGAAAAATACGTACTCGAAACTTGACTGCGGTATCGATTTGCTTCGAAGAAAGTAACCGAAACTGAGTACCGCATCGAGGGGTTACCTGAAAAAAATAAGGGGGTTGGAGGATTTACAATTTCTCCAATTTTTCCAAGCTGAGTTGGAGATACCTAGAACTCGACCTTGGTTTCGATTTTCTTAGAAGAAAGCAGCTGAAAACAAATACCATGTCGAGGGGTTTGACTCGAAAAATAAGGGAGTCATAAAGTCTCTTCAACGTTTCCAATGTGTGAATTGGAGGGAATCAAAGATTGACATCGGCATCGACGTTTTTGGAAAACTTTTACTGAAAATGACTACCATAACAGTCTCCATAGTCAAAGTACGGTAATTGTCGATTTTCCTAACTTCTCCAACTAGCGGGGGAAAACGTATAACTTCCTCACCCTAAGGAACAGACCCTTCGACCTTATACTCATTTCTAACTAATATTTTCCAGAAAACCGAATGGTAACATCAATTTCTCTGCGGCTCTCGCCGACTTCAGAAAAGCCCCAATCCTTCGCATTTCCGACAACTACCTATGTCCATGTGTGTCCTGCTTCGGACACTACCTTCGCAAGACTCGATCGCAGTTTACATAAATATGAACATTTCAATGAGAGAGCAACAAAAAAAAAAACAATAAAACAAATATTTGCACCTGCAGCCATAAAAAGAACGGAGGTGTGTCGTTGGTTCTGCGCCCATACTTAAATCACTGCCAGACTAGCATCAAGAGAATGAACGCTTTTTTACATACAATGAATAAATTATTCACTTATTAAATGTAGCGATAATTGCGGAAAAAAAAAGGAATAGCGAATGTCACGTACGCGCTTCGCATTTGCGTCTCAGCTGAAATTTACGAGTAGCATTGAACATAGAGGGGCTTCACCGGGGGCTTCTAGGCAGGGCCACTTAGCACTGAAATGTGCGGTATGCATTGATGGGAGGGAATTTTCCATGCAATTTTTCACAAATTTATCGGTGCGTTTTTCCGTTAGTAATGCTAAGCGCTTTTTCTAGGAAGAAGAGATACTGGGCGTTTCGCTGCCGGGGAGACACAAACCGACACAGGTGGCGCTGATTTTGCGGCTAATTGGCTGGGGACACGTAATCAGTCAAGGTGTAAAAATGTGTACAGGGGAACGGTAAAAACACATACCGATACGATAATGGGAAAATATAGCGAAAAGGGGAAAAAAATTGATTCACTTTATTGGCAAAAAATCGAAGCTAATTAGCCATTATAGCTGGCCGGTTTTTATGCCGATTAACCTTGAAATTATATTATAAATCTCGGATATCGAGCGTTAATAATAATTTTTGTATTTACATAAAAAGAAAAGGTCTCGGTGCGATCCAATGCCAAGCACTAATAAACGCAAAAAAGCTTTTGTTCTAATGCGGTTTTTTCATGCGTCACATTAACGCCCCAAATTACGTATCTTCGCGCAATTTCCCCGGGTCCCTCGATGGGGCAACCTTCCCCCCCAGGATAATTAAACCCAGATGTCTATAATAAAAATTACCGAACCACAAATATCGAGTCGCAATAATTAATCTCGGACAGCCTTCAGAATATCATGGTAGAACACCTTAACATTGACACAAAATTCCCTCCTGCAGCGATCGTACTGAATTTTAGTTCAGTGTGAAGGTTCTCTTAATCACAAATTTCAGTGTGCGAATGTCCCCCTGCCCGGCTCACAAAGGCTCCCAGGAGATAATTCCCAAAAATCCTTTGAATACATTTACAAGGAGACAAGTACCGTGGAACCTTTCTCTGGTCAACTTTTTTTGTATATATGGGTCACACCCACGTTAACGGACATAGCAGGAATTACGCTTTAATATCCTGTTTGTCGGCAACCTAATGTTTATTTCTGAAAAATGATAAGTGCAAGATTGAATGCGTGTTCACGGATTTCGATGCGGATTTCTCGCTTTCAGGGGAGAGTGGGACCTCGTGGGGAACTTCAGAGGGAGCCCGCAAGAAACGCGAAAAACGCTTCTGCTGGAGGGAGCTCTGCAGGCAGGTGAACTCCGTTCGGGAACGTTCTCGAAATCAGGGAAAAAAAATGAACGAGGGCTGATTTAGCGGTTTCTACAAGATAACGGACAGTCGGGATTTTCTAGGCCCATGTGGAGGTATCTTCATTGTTCAGAGGATGGAATTTCCTTTAATTTGAGCAGTCGCAAAGGAGGGTTCAGGTCGAAGTCCCAAGGGGAGCAGAGTGGATTTTGTGGTTTTCCAGGATGGCGGAGAACTTTCCAGAATCATCTAGAAGTGTTTTCGTTGGTTTAAGGGCGAAATTCGAATCACCACAAACAAGGGCTTCAAGGCGATGACTTTGACGGCGGAGTACGCGGGTTTGTCAAAGAAAGGGGTTGATTGTCCCAGACCGACATAATTATCTGAGAGTGTTCTTATCTGTGCGAGAAGTTCCCTTTGGGCTGTTACGTTGCAGAGCCAGGTGAATTGCAATAGAAGCACTAGACGAATGTCTTTTTAGTTCTGACGACGACGATGGTTTCACAGATGATGAAGGAAAAAGAGATGACGAGGAGAACGAGAGAGATGAAGAAGAGAGAGACACACACACACAAATGAAAAAATTTCCATTTAATTCTGAGTCATCACTAAACGCGAACCTTTCTAATGCCTCCTGGGGTCAGCTTAAGAGGTTTAGTCGAGCTTCCTGTATATATCTAAGTTCGTGCATCATGCGCGTGTCTTCATCACGGCAGCTCAGATGTTCTTCGAAGAGGTTCACCGCCGATCAAAAATCCCCCTGGGCATCACCTGCAGCCGATTGGGAAATTCCCATACCAGCAGAGCCGGTGTAAGTAATTTGCGTGGAAAAAACCCAACGGCGGAGCAAGTCCCCTGCCCCATTTCAGCAGCATTTTGTTCCAGGAAATAGCCGGCAGAACCATATGATTGACACGTTAATCGACCAACCTTTCCCCGACATTTCCCAATCCCCTGCGATTAATCATAAGTTACAGAGTTACACGCACGCTTTACATAATAATGTGTGTAATAAGCCAAGGCCTCCCGAGAGTTCTACCTCAGATTCGAATTTCCTACAGTTTTTTTTTCCTGTTGGCCGCGCAGGTGTATTGTTGTTGTTGTTCTTCTCGTGGCGAATTAAAGCAAGTTGAAGGCCGTTTTTTGCGGCGTTCTTTTTTCCTTCAAAAGTTCATTAAATTCTAATCAAACGCTAATCTTTCCGGATATTAGGCTTGCGCGATATCACCGAAGAAAAAAAAAAATTGTTACGTGTGTTGCAGAAGTTGCCTTGACTCGCATCGGCCATCCTCTTGGCGAGCGAACCAGGCCAGGATACGAAGGCAACAGGAAGCCTTAATTGAAGAAAAAACGCCGAAATTGGTTCATTGAGGATTGGGAAAACTGCAGAAACCTCCTGCAGCAAAAGACAATAAAAATATTAACCATAATTGGCGACCTCGCACGTCAATTATGCACTTTTAACTGCTCTTTACGCCAATTAAAACACTTTGGTTTCTTTGTGTGTTAGAATTGCTGCGGAATGAGTCAATATCGGAGTGCACATACACACAAGCTGTGGTCGAGATCTCGTACCGCGATAAAAGCGATCATCCTGTATTAACCAAGCAGGCATATTATATTATAATCGCCATCATCGAGTGGTGTGTCAATCAAAGCTCTCAATGCCAACTGCAGATCGCTCTCGACACATCAAACCCGTGTCCACTTGTCGGATTGATCGATCTATTCGGTTTGATTTTGCGACCTTATTTGGTTATTTTCGAAGGTGAAATGTTGATAGGCACGTTTAAAACGGTCGACAAGAACGAGCTCGTAAACACTCGGAAAATGACACAGCCGGAGGCCGTAGCTGCAGCTGGGGGGTAATTGAGGTGAGAGGGGTGCGTGTCGAAGATGCCACACGTTTGGTCGGTGGCGCAACAACTTCGAAGGCGACGTCGGGGCCACGCAAATCTCTGTTCAATCAGTGATACCGATCAAAAAAATTGATTTCATACTCGAGCACACTTCCAGATGGCTCTAAACTATTCCGCCATCTTGAAAAAATCGCAAAAACTACCCTTTCCTTCACTGCATTTCGTCCCGAATCCCAGTTCGTGACGCTCGAATTAAAGGGAGTTCCACCTTTAAATCAACGCAAGCACTTCCCGACAATTATAGAAAATTGCGACCTTCCGCGGTCGCGATAAAATCAATTCTCCTTCGCCTTTTTGTCCAAATGTGAAACCCTACTTTGCGGCCCCTCGAATTCGCCATCAATGAGGTGAAATGAAAACGCCTCCAGATAATCCTAGTAAATTCTGACCTTCCACCGGCCCATTCACCTTGAATCTCGCTGGGTTTCTTCTAAAATACAAGGGAAACTCGCCCTCCAAATGGTAAAGGAGGACTTTTCGGAAGTCCAGAAACCAACCGGATTTCATGATCTAAATAACTTGAACCGCGATTTTAATGAATTTACGGCCGCAAAGATATTTCACCGCTCAGCTCTTTTATGACCCATTTCATTGGATTTTTACACATAAATAAGCGACCAGTTCCTATCGGTGGGTGCTTACGTGACCACCATGGCAAACCGTCGATCGATTCGATGTGTTTATGGGCAAGCAGATTTTCTTCTTTTTCTATGACTGACGAATTTACAGTGTAATGGAATATTCCAAAGTCACACATGAAATGGTGTCCTTGGTCGAAGACCGAGATGGCGAAGGTCCTCTTCGAGAGGACGATTCGGTAACAAATCGGATTTGCTATTGTCTTCGATCGATTGACGTAAACGATAATGGTTCGTTAATGTAAAATTCGACAACCGCAGCTATTTCAAATGATGTCGTAGTTCATTGATTAAAATGGATTTTCAGCGATTTTAGTTGTAATTTTATTGGTCCATTAACGGGGCATCATGGCGCTTTCGGGACGTTCTTCAAGGACGGTGGAGACCTCCTGGGGCACCCGAAGTGAAATCTTGAAGGCCCCTGGGCATTCGTTACTAAACGTTAAGCGGAAGTTGGGGATATCGAAGATTTATGGTTTCTGATAATCATCAAATAGTTTTTTTTTGTGTTTCTCTGATCAGTCTGCTCTTCCTCTCACTTCCATCGCTTCTCACTCACTGCACACTCATGCAAGCAAATTAAAATACAGATTATTCAAATGACCATTAAATCTAATCGTATGCAAATGAATTTATTTTTTAATTATCTCAGTTGGTAATAGCTCAATCAATTAGAACAAACATGCCCTTGAGAGGACAATTAAGACTATCACAATCTCTTTTGGGTTAACATGTCTTTAGAGCTTATTCCATAGATCAACAGCAACAGCCTCTCTACTAGCGAAATTAACGCCTTATTACCGCTCACTCTTCGCTCAATTGGGCGCAATTTCCCGCGCTCCAAAACTCTGACCTTCGCGTGACATGTTGCCCGTAATATTCAACCTCTTTTGACCAAGAAAGCTTAATGTAAAGTAGGTTGCAGACGGCGGAGCAATTGCTCGTCATAAAGTCACTTATTTCGGGTTCTATAAAAGTGACTTTAAGTTCCAAA
Organism: Euwallacea similis; assembly: GCF_039881205.1. Taxonomy (NCBI): domain Eukaryota; kingdom Metazoa; phylum Arthropoda; class Insecta; order Coleoptera; family Curculionidae; genus Euwallacea; species Euwallacea similis. The sequence goes on along the minus strand of NC_089618.1, from coordinate 5,169,886 downwards.
GCACCTTGACGCGCCGCATGAGAATTTCCCTCACAAGCAAAATAAATTAGGAAAAACCCCGCTTGCCGTAAAGCGATTTAAGTCGGATTTGATAAAAAAAACTTTAAATTACTAAACGATCTCCTCTAGAAGCAAAATTTACCTTTAAAACGAGAGAAAAATCGTGAACGTTTGTTCACTAATAAGGCCAGCTTGGAACACATACTATGTCAAACCTGCAATTCCGATTCTTTCAACCCCAAAAGCCACAATTTAAAGTCAACATTTTAAGCCAAATAAAAGTGACATTAAGCTATAAAATGCCGAGAGATCTTGATGCAAAATTTACCCTTAAAATCAGTGAAAAATTCTGAAAATTTGTCCACTCATAACGCTATTTTTCAAAAATTATACGAATTAAAGCCACATTTTAGGAGCAGTAAAAGTGGCTTTAAGTCAGATTATTTTAAAGTAGATATCAAAAAAGTGATTCAGAATTCAGCTTAAAATAAGAAAAATTCTGCCTACCACATAGCCATTTATTTCGGACTTGGTAAGAGCGGCTTTAACTCAAGAAACTACACTAAATTTTCAAGCGAAATTTTACATCAAAATAGGTTAAAATGGTCTACATTTGTTTAAATAGTGATTCCAATTTTGAACACTTTGCAGCTCTACGATATCGTTTCGCTATCGGTTTTCCTCATCAAAGCCAGCCGTTTCCTCTTAAACAATTTGAATTATCTAGTCTGATTTATTTAAAAATAGCAAATATTTTCCCAAGAAAACAAGCCACAAAATGTAAATCTTTTGAAGAACATGAGGTATCTTCGGAAAACCCGCTGCGGGGATTTCCGACTTTCTGTGTAGCATAACATTCAAGATTTGAGATGCGATAAATCCCCTTTTGGAACTAGAGAACGAAACCATTGAAAAAGTCAAAAATTATTCATCTAGTTATTTACGTTACTAATGAATCGAGCCGGCTGAAGAAACCCAGTCAAGGTGCAGGGTGGGTGACGTCAGCGCCCACATCTTGGGAGTCCCAGTGATTGTTGGTAAATCCGGTGGACGCATGTAACGGCTACCTGTCTTGGAAACCGCTGCATAACCATTTGTCACAGCTGGACCTACTACGTCGCTACGTTTTTTCGCACAATATCGAAATGCAAAAGAACAAAATCCGGCCTGTCGGGAGGCCTAGCGGGTACGTTTACAACGTCCACTCTTCGGCGACGCGAGCCGTGCATCTCGCACCCCCTCAGTGGAGCCCCCCACTCACCAGGGGGGCTCCCCATGCCCCATAAAAGTGGTCCAGAGGAGCCCCACAAACGCATTCATATTGCGACCGTTGGAGGTGTTTCACGACCGTAGTTGTCGACCAGAAAATTAATTGTTGAGCCTTCGACAGACGTGGTACTGGTCTACCATTGTGGTCGAATTGGAGCAAATTTCTGGGTCGATTTGAGGTAAAGTGAGTGATTTTTTTGAGTGAATTTCGAGGGAATATGGCCGCTGTCGCTGCTGCTCAGAAGAACCGCGAAATGTTCGCCATCAAGAAGAGTTACAGTGTCGAGGTGAGTTTTTATTGAATTTATTTGCAAACACATAACCTGCGGTTAAACTTAACAATAAACTGATTAAACATAACTTGAACCCGAATTTTCAGTCGCGAATAAGGCTTTTTTTTCAATCTCCCTTCCTAGAATGATAATTTTAGGAACATATCTGTTCATTAGCTAAACAATCATTTGATAAATTGGACTTTAGCCTACAGGTCTAGTCCCAAAATGAGCGGATAAATTATCTCTAATTATTTTTTGTAAAATTCAAGTTAATTTACTTAACTTGAAATGAATTTTAATTAAGAGTGCTTGTAATAAAATCGTCTATTTTGAGTTCTGTAAAAGTGACTTTAAATCATCAAATTCGATAAAAGTTGCAAAATTTGCCATTCAATTCAATTCAAGTTACTGAAAAATTGACCAGCTATGAAACCAGTCATTTTCAGGTGCACGTTTGAACATCAAATTTGTTTTAAACCAGTTTGGAAGGGAAAAATTAACTTAAAAAAGTCAAATTTTGTGGCAAAATTTCATGTTATTAAAGTCAGCTAAATCTGGTGCAAAACTAGCCAGTTATAAGGGGAATTTCTGTATTTAATCGATGGGGTTGAGTGAGTTTAAGTCAATATTCCAAAATTGGTAAAAGCAGATGTAAGTAATCAAATTGCTGAAAAGCTAAAAAAAAGCGCCAGAAAGTAGAATAGGATGGGGGACGCTCTGTTTGGCGTAGTCACTTATTTCAGGTTCAGTAAAAGTGACTTAAAAAAAAAGACATTAAATTTTCCTTGAAAGTCAAGCAAAAATTGAGGAGAATTACCTCATCATGACTTTCTTCCCCATTTCGGTTCTACCTGATAAAAACAGCTTTTATTGATTTTTCAACTTATAATAAAATTGAGAAACGCTATTTTCTTCAAAATCCACATGACCTAAATTAAAGTCGATATTTCGAATTCGATAAAAGCTGCTTTAAATCATCAAATCCTGACTAAAAAACGGTGAGTCTATATGTAAAATTTGTCGAAAAAAAAATCTAGAAAGCTCTTTGTGTGGCAATGACTCCCTGTCCATTCGCTACCAGTGGCGGCCGACAATGTTCGGGGGCGGTACGAAGTAGTTCAATGTTGCAGCCACCAGGCAAATAAATCAATCAAAGGCTGCACCAGATACCGAATAAACCCAATCACTTTACATGGTTTAACCTTGCCCGAGAATCGACTTCCTCTTACCCTTTTTCAAGGCCTTGGCCAAGCCCCGGCTTAGCTCATAGGCGTACGTGCCAATTACGCCGTGTTTAGCTTTAATTAGGCATTTGAATTGTTAATTTCAAACGAAAAAATCGTTCATTAGTGCCGACTTTTTGCTCATTATCAGCAATAAATGTTGAATATCTCGAGATAACGAGTTATGTCGGGAGCAGTTTCCGACTCTCCAAAAGCTCAATATGGCTGCGGCTTCCGGGGGATAATGAATTTCCTTTCCCTGTTTCTGGCCTTGCAAAGGGAGTAATTAGGGTTGTTAACATTGCAGAATGGGTATCCAGCCAGGCGTAGATCTTTGGTAGACGACGCCCGGTTCGAAACTCTGGTCGTGAAGCAGACCAAGCAGACGGTGCTGGATGAGGCGAGACTCAGGTCTAATGGTACGGGAAAATGCTTCCGAGCATGATTTTGTTTGAGCATGTACTGTAGCATGATTTTTGTGTTTTTTTGAACGTGTAGATTCTAGCGTAGACCCCGAGTTTGATCAACACACCAATCAACAGGCAGAGGAGCAGTCCAGCAACAAGGACGGTAAGGGATTTCTTTGTTTATGCATGGTTTGAGTTAGGAACCTCAAGATGCACCACTGGTTATATATTTTTTTGATTTGAGAATTGTTTTGAAGGATCGAGACTTGGCAACAGCGCCTCAAAATTAGGAAACAAAAGAAAGTGACAGCGTTGTCAAATAGAACAAGAACTTTTTTAATACTTTTTCTACTCTGGTTTTGATACGCTTTAATGCGTTACGAGATCAGATTTAGAAAATTTAGATGTGGGAAAATTGCTGGATCGCCAAATTTAAGTTCCGTAACGGCGTGATGGGCGCGATTTTCAACTAAAAATCCATCAGCTATAGGAAACAATCCTCGATAAAAATAAGCCCTTAATAATGACCCCTCTCGGGATGATAAAGTGCGGAAAACCTCACAAAAGGAACACACTTTTACACTTCGCAGGAAACTTGGTCGTCCACATAATCTGTCACAATCATTCACAGGTTTAACAGAAAATCCTGAAATTATACTTCGAGCTTTCATAAAATATATAAATTTTCGCCCCCGCGCGTTCACTTCCTCTCTTTCAGTTCCTCCTACATTTCGAGTGAAATGAATTGTGAAAATTGACTTTCCACGTTATTACAACCACCAGAAAAGTAAAAGAGTGCTTTGCAAGTGGTGCAATTAGAGCATTAGCTACTAGCGTTAGTGCGCATTTCTCTGACCTTCAGGTAGAAAAATGGGCATTTGCATAAGCGGGTCAACAGAGCGAAACGCACTTGAAGCTTGGTACGACCTCACACACGCCAGTTTGGGGGTTTCGAACCATTGAAATGACCTAGAAGCGTCACAGAAATTCATCTCAAGTGTAAATTGAAAATCTGTGTGAAAAAAAAAAACAAAAGAACATTGCGGTGTTGCCACGAAAGAGGAAGTTTCCTGAAGGTGTCGGAAATACGCCACTTGTCAAAAAAATTCTCAATGCAAATTCATTTTCAAAAGCCAAAGTTGTGGGCCACAGGGCCCCCAAGACCCACTTCACTGAAAAACCAATCTGTTTTCAACGTACTTTCCGCAATTTTCCAGATGCCAACCTCACAGAAGAAGAAGTGGTTCTGGCCAATGCCATTTCCGAAGATCCAGACTCCGAAAAGACCATCCAAAGAGCCGCTCTCATCCTCTACTTAAAAGAGGGCATGAACTCCCTGTCCCGAGTACTCAAATCAATCGAAAAGTACCAGGGGGTGGTGGTTCACCTGGAAACCCGCCCCAATCAAAAGGACAACTTGCAGCTGGACGTTTTGATCAAAATCGACATGTCCAGAATCAATCTGCTACAGTTGTTGAAGAACTTGAGGCAATCGCAGACCTTGCAACACGCCACCCTCATCGGCGAGGACAACATTTCAGTAAAAAACCCCTGGTTCCCCCGCCATGCCAGCGAACTGGACAACTGCAACCATTTGATGACCAAATACGAACCGGATTTAGATATGAACCATCCAGGATTTGCCGACAAGGTTTATAGAGAGCGAAGGAAGGAGATTGCTGAGATCGCCTTTGGATACAAATAGTAAGTTTTGCTTTGCGTTTTGAGTCGATGCCAATAAACAGAATTTTATCTTTTTAGTGGAGACCCGATGCCGCATATCGAATACACAGAAACCGAGAACAAAACCTGGAAATCGGTTTTCAATACTGTGATGGACTTGGCTCCAAAACACGCCTGCGTAGAATACCGCAAAGTGTTCAAATTGCTACAGGAGGAGGGACTTTTCGTGGCGGATAGGATTCCTCAGCTTGAGGACATGTCCAAGTTCATGCAGAAGCACACAGGGTTCTCCCTGAGGCCGGCCGCAGGCCTCCTCACTGCCAGGGACTTCTTGGCCTCACTGGCCTTCAGAATTTTCCAGAGCACCCAGTATATCAGACACATCAATTCGCCCTTCCACACTCCAGAACCGTAAGTAATTTTTTGCGCATAACACTGACGGAAATCTTACTTACTGATTGAATGCAATGCCCTGTATATTTTGCACTTAACCTGGCTCTAGTTGTTTCCGAATTATAACGCCTCAAAAAGAGCTATACGCAGAAGAATCTGCTGTAAAAAGCCAATTTAGTGTTTTCTAAATAGAACACTCTGTGTATGGGAACTCCCCGCATTCCAGAGCCACGAAGGAACTTTTTCTTTCCTCGCGATAATCATCAAAGTGTATGATGTTAACTCGATTCTGGGACCATTATAAGTGCCGAGGCGCCTCTATAATTGCCATTAAATGGAGCCCAAATTTAATTTTCGGAGACGCCATTTTTCTTTGCTTCATCCGATAGAACTTCGAGAGAATCTTCCGTAGAGGCTTAATATCGCAAGGCTGAACATCCCGGAAACGTAAAAAGTCGCCCCGATTGATTTCACTTTAAGCTCCTTTACAAAATCCTCCAATAATTTTGTTAAATGCCTTATGGCTTGGGAATTGCTTTCTAGAAGCAGGACTTGGCAACAGCGCGTCAAAATTAAAAAACAAAAGAAGGTGGCAGTATTGCCGTTTGTTATGCATTACAGTTTTCCTCAAAACCTGGCCCGAAGAAGCGGCCAAAATTGAACAAAAAGCAATCTTGCCCAATGTTACAAGACTATTTTTCTAAAATATTCTTTCTGCTCTAATTCGCTCAAATTAAACGCGTAATTTTCCAGGGACGCAATTCACGAAATCCTGGGCCACATGCCCTTACTGGCGGACCCCAGTTTCGCCCAATTCTCCCAGGAAATCGGCCTGGCCTCCTTGGGCGCTTCTGACGCAGAAATCGAGAAATTGTCCACTGTAAGTATGCTCGTGCATATCAACCCTTAAGGGCCATAAGCTGATTAAGACCAAATGCATCAAAGTTGTGGCAACTTTACCCATCAGAAGATATCTCCGTGTCGATTTCACTACGGAAAACAATTCGTTGGCAAATTTGCCAGGAATTTGATGCATTGGCCCTTAAGTGGGCATGTTTTTATGGCCCGATACAGAGTGAGTCACTGACCATGTACGCATTTCGCCGCACTGCGAGCGGTCACGCGTGTCCACTCTTGACCATGGCATTATTATGTAAAACCCACATTCTTAGGTTTACTGGTTCACCGTCGAATTCGGTCTGTGTAAAGAAGCTGGAGAGACCAAAGTCTACGGCGCAGGCCTATTGTCCGCCTATGGAGAGTTGCTCCACGCCCTTTCAGACAAACCGGAGTTGAGGCCCTTTGACCCTGCCACCACCGCAGTGCAACCCTATCAGGACCAAGAGTACCAGCCCATTTACTATGTGGCCGAGAGCTTCGAGGATATGAAGGACAAATTCAGGAGGTGGGTGAGCGACATGAGCAGGCCCTTTGAGGTGAGGTTCAACCCCCACACTGGAAGAGTGGAGGTCCTGGATTCTGTCGAGAAATTGGAGAGTTTGCTGCATCAGCTCAACACTGAGATCATGCATTTGGCGAATGCGATCAACAAAATGAAGGCCCCCACGCTCAGCTAAATTATCGATAGTTGCCGCAAGCTCATTTAGGTTGTGTTGTATGTATAAAAAAGTGTTTTTTTTTTATTTATAATTAAATTTTCCTTAAGGTTTAAGTCAGAGTAAAGAGAGTATTACATTGTTTTAGCAGTAGTGAGTAGACAGACTTTGTGATGATGTTGTCTTTAGCGCATATTACAACATAAAAGACAGCGGCTCCAGCCCTTAAGTAATTATTCGTTTCAAGTACAATTAATCGTACCCGGAAACCAACTTAAGGTAACACCTATTCTCCGGGTAAGGTTATCTTGGACTTCAATTTCTCGGCGCCAAGTCAGGGCCGGAGCGGCCCATATTAATGCATAATATACTATATTTATCTTAACTTATATGGCACCACCCCGCACGCAATAAGCTATTTACTGTATATACATGTCCGTATTGAAAATAAACATAAAATTGCAATCATATACAGGTGGTTTGTTTTTATTGGAGGTTAACCGGTCGATAAAGCAGCTGTTTTGGGTTTTATGGCGAAAAAATGCTGAAATCGGTTGTTTATGGGATTCTTAGGAGGTAAATTTAAAGCCTCGGAGTGACGTAAACGGGGGTTTACTCAGAAGGGGGATGAAGTTAATGGGTCAATTCAAGAAGACCTCCCTAAAGGGCACTGATTGACGTAAAACAATCAATATTTTCCCCGCACAATTTTGAAAACTCTGCAAGCATTAAAGAACACGTTCATCCCGAAGCGAATATCGCGAGCTTCTTCTAGTAAAAAATCGGCAAATCAAGATTAGTATAATTTTTCCCACCTTCAGTGAGTGTAAATTAAATAAATTCGTATTGTGCCTGCGTACATACTCCACCCCTGAAATTTTCCTATGTTGCAAAATGACATTTAGTCGATTAATTGCGTGATATTCCAGGGACGTATCCATGTTGCTTTTTCGTGACAAGCTTTAAAAAAAAACGTTATTGAGCCTGCCCACGATTTCTCCAAGTCAGGGCACATTCCGGAGACGCATTAAACTCAATTTATTCAACGATTCAATCAAAAATTCTCTCTATTTGCCCTCCTTATCCTCCTGTCATCCTCTCATCTCCCCACCATCCAATCACCAAGTCTGTCAATATTTTGTCAAAATATGCGAGAAATATTATCAAAACCACCAAAATCCTAAAACAATAACCACTCAATTTGAGCTTCTGCCCCCAAAATTCCAAGTGAAGTGAATGTATCGGACATGGACAAACTCTTGCCGCCCCCCAACGACTCCCTCGAGGAGATCCAGGCCTGGAATAACATGATGGACTCCATAGTCGCCTTCTTTAAAGCCTGCAGCCATTTGATGAACATAATCACTAATAGAGTGAACGCTGAATTTAGAGGGAGCTATCCTAAACAGGGAATTCGTTTGAGTGAAATCATAGGAGGGTGAGTGAAATCAGTGAAGAAATGTGGAGGATCATATAAGAGTGTTGGGAGTAGTTTTGAGCCAGAGTACCAGCTGTGCAGACCTAGATCACCATGCGGGATTTGCGGGAGAGAGAGAAGAGTTCTTTCGAGGGGTCCCTCAGGGACTGCTTCTGAGGCTGAAAAATCTGTCCTCCGGGGTGGAGGAGGTAACAAATGTACCTGCGCAAAAATTAAGGTCAAACGATTTGAAGAGCAGAAAGGTATTCTCCAAAGTATCCAAAATAAAACTTACTATAAGTGGTTGCCAGGTAAATGCAGATCCTCCAGGCACAAACCTTATGAGCAGAAAGAGGATGAACATCCTTCAGAAAAACATCCAGGTTAGTGCAGTAATATTTGTTAAGTACGCTTGAGGTATTTGTGAGGATAGTTGAGGTGATTTGTGGATGGGATGCCACTCCTGGGAGGAATCGCATGTCAATGGTAATGAAAAAGCTGGGCGCCGCCCAGCAGAAAGTCTCGCATTTACAAGAAGAGCAGATGAAGCTGCAGAAGATGGACGCCTCTAAAAAGATAACTCCTCATGGTGGGCCCAACCCAGAAATTCTTTATAGGGAGATTATGAAAGACAATACGGTAAACCTTCGACCCCATAAATCAGTATTAGAAAGTTGGAGTTTTACAGGGTATGGCTGCGAGTCAACGCTCTTTAGGGCCTTCAAGAGGACGGCCCTACCCCCCTAGAATCCCTGAAGTTCTTCCTCCAGGCAGAGAGGCACGGCGACCCTTCCGGGGAGGATTTGATAAAAATAATTTAATCTTAGATTCTTCAACGGGGAGGAGTGGTATGAGGACCCCCGTAATGCCTCTTGCAAGGTCAAGGGGGGCACGAAGATATTGTCCAGCACACTTTTACTCCCCGCATAGCCCGCCCTCCATTGATGCCCCATCACCGTTTGCTGCGGACATCGATCGAATAGCTCTTTCTAGTCAGTCCTCGATGGAATCCTTTAGTACCCCTAATTTCTTCTTTCCAGGGGGTGAGCCACTCACGCTATTCAAAAAACCCTATTAAGCGCTTCATTCCTCAGTTTATCCCTGTATCATCAGGACACGAGAGTTCTATTCAACGCAGAGTTCGACCTCTTCTAGTCAGCCCTCCGTCGAGACTTTATCGCAGGAGTACAGGAAAATCAGTCCCAGTAATTTCAATGAAAAAGATAATTTTGAGAATTGATTGAGGTTTCATATTAGATCCAGCTTACTGGAGCCGTCTTGCAGTCTACGGAGACTCAGATGCTGAGGACCAAATGGGATGTGCCCTTCATTAAAGTGTAAGGTAACAGTTATCTCAATTTATGGGGCTTAAATAAGGGTTAATATAGAGTGAGTTTTAGAATGCCTCTTAAGAGATAGCAATAGATGCACCTCTTTCAGCGTCACCTTCTGGAGGTAAAAAGGAGGGAGAATTCTTGAGGAGGGTCGAAAAATTTATTATTTTAGGTGGCGAGCGCGGCAAGAAATGCAGGATGAGATAATTTTTGTGCGTGTTTTTATGATTTTCAAATAAATCTTTTTTGGTTTCTTTGGTTTAAATTGATCCTGGATAATAAGTCTTTAAAGGTCAAAAATACTAGCAACCTTAGCTGCAAAATAAAACACCCCGTACATCAGCCCTTTCCGCATTCCATAGCCGTGCAGTTACTTTTCCTTTCCTCATCATAATCATCAAAGTGTATGATGCTAATTCGATTTTCGGTCCATTATAAGTGCAAAGAAACGTTCATAAATTCCATTAAATGGAACTAAATTTTTCCAACGGTACAATCCAGGAAATTCCGGGCCATGTTGGCCAAACAGTTTCATTTATTTCGAAATATTCGGGACATTGTCAACTGGAAATACGCATGCGCAGTCCCTTTAAAGACTCCATCCATTAGGAGCCATTATAGTATCAAGACTGCGGTAACTATTCATTAGAAAACATTTTTGCGTCAATTTCATAATGGAAAATATCTCGTTGGTAAATTTATCAGGAATTTGATATATTGGCCCTTAGGCGGACATGTTTTGATCGACCGATACAGAGTGAGTCACTGACCATGTACGCATTTCGCTGGACTGCAAGCGCTCGCGCGTGTCCACTCTTGACCATGGCATTATTATGTAAAACCCGCATTCTTCGTCAATTAATTGCGTATTCTTCCAGAGACGTATCCACATAGTTATTTGGTAATAAGCTATGAATGAAAAACGACTACCGTGCCCCTTCATATTTTTCCAATTCCAGGCGCACTCCTTCAAGGGCGTATGATATATAAATTTATCAGCAATTTTATCAAAAATTTCCTATATTTACTTCCCTCGTCCTCCGTCATCTCTACTGCCTATCCATTCCACCAGGTAACCACCCAATCTGTCAAAACATACGTCATATTTTGTCGAAACCATAAACCTTCATACAATAGCCACCCCACTTCGAGTTTCGGCCCCTAAAATTCTAAGTGCAGTGGATGTATCAGCCATGGACAACCTCTCGCTGTCCCCCAATGGTTCGATCAATGAGGTCCAGGCATGGAACAACCTAATGGACACCGTGGTCGCCTTCATCAAGACCTGCATCCATTTGATGAACATCATCACCAATAAAATGAGAGCTGAATATAGAGAGACCTGTCCTAAGGAGGAGAGTAATTTGAGTGAGATCACGGAAGGGTGAGTGAAATTAGCAAGAAAGGGGGAGAGATTATATAAGAGCGTTGGAAGTAGTTCCGAACCAGAATGCCAGTCGTGTAGGCCGAGGTCTCCTTGCGGAAGGGAGAGAGGAGCTCACTCGAGAGGTATTTTAGGTACTACTTTTACAGCTGAAAAATCTGCTCCCCAAAGAGGAGGAGATGACAAATGCACCTGCGCAGAAATTGATGCCACACCATTGGAAGAGATGAAAAGTACTTTCCAGAGTACCCTCCAAAGTTAAAATTACGATACGGTGATTTTCAGATAGATTCAGATCCTCTAGGAACAAATCTCGAGAGGGAGAGGACGAGGAACACCCTCGAGAGGAACATTCATGTAAGTGTGATTTTATTTGTTAGGAATACTTTATGGTATCTGTGAGGGCAGTTGAGATAATTTGTGGGTGGGATGCCACTCTCGAACACCGCGTGACGATGGTAAGAGATATAGTGGAAAAGCTGGGCAACGCTCAGCAGGAAATTCTGCATTTACAAGAAGCCTTGGTAGAGCTGCAGAAGATAGAAACCTCCAAAAGAATGGGTCCTAATGGAGGGCCCAATCCAGAAGCCCTGTGTAGGAAGATTATGAAACACGATGCGGTAAACCATTGTTCCTATTAATCACCATTGGAAACTTGAATCTTTGCAGGGGATGGCAGTGACTCAACACAATTTAGACCCTTTAAGAGGACGGCCCTATCCTACTGGCGCTTCAAGTATTTTCCCTCCAGGACGTGAACCACAGCAGCCCTACCAGGGAGGATTTGGTAAAAACAATTTGCTTAATTATCTTTGAACTGATTTGAATAAAATCTTAGATGTTTCGATGAGGAGTGGTATGAGAACCACAGTCATGCCTCCTATAAGTTCAGGAGGGGCACGAGGGTTCAATCAGATGCACACATTCACACCTTGTAGTCCGCCTTTCATGGAGACCCCATCAGAATCTGCAATGGATATGGATAGAAGGGCTATTTCCAGTCAGTCTCGCATAGAAACTTATAGCACCTCTAATGTTTTCCCTCCTCGAGGTGACCCAGTCACACTTAAAAAAAACTTTCTAATCCCTTCATTTGTTAGGTTGTCTCTGTTACATCAGTTCACTCAAAAGCCCTTCGGGGCCTTACCGAGGAGAATGTGGTAAAAATAATTTGCTCAGATATCTTTGAACCGATTGCAAAAAAGTCTTAGATTCCTCAATGGGAAGAACTAGTATGAGGAGTCCAATAAGATCCGTGGCAAGGTTAGCGGAGGTAGGAAGATTTTCTCCGAGGCAAAAGTCTTGGGTGCCTTGGAGAGGATCCCGAGTGGACCCTTCTACCCCTAGTCAGACCTCAGTGGCGACTCCAATAGATAGATCAGGCTTTTCCTATCATCCCTTCACAGAGACCCCTTGCGCCCCTAATGTTTTCCCTTCAGGGGGTGAGCCACTCGTGTTTTTCTAGAAAACCCTCCTAACCTCTTCATTCATCAGTTTGTCTCTGTCACATCGCTTCAATTAGAAGCACTTTAGAGCCTTACGGGGGAGGATTTGGTAAAAATGATTTGTTCAATTACTCCACAACAGGTTTAAAAGAAAGTCTTAGATTCTTCAATGAGGAAAAGTGGTGTGAGGACCCCTGTAGTGCCCCGCGCAAGTTCAAGGAGGGAACAAGAGTCTTATTCGGTAAACACTTCCACCGTTTCTAGCCCGCCCTACATGGAGACGTCCTCACAGCCTGCAGTAGACATATATAAAACAGCCCCTTCTAGTCAGTCCTCTTTGGAGACCCCTAGCACCTCTAATGTTTTACCTCCAAAGGGTGAGTCATTCACAATTATATTTGAACTGATTCAAAAGAAAGTCTTAGATTCCTCAATGCCCTGGAGTGATAAGAGGACCCCTGTAAGGCCCCTTGGGGGCTCAAGGGTGGCCCAAGAGCTCTCTTCGGTGCACACCTCCACCCCTAGCACTTCTAATGTTTTACCTCCAAGGGGTGAGTCATTCACGATTATATTTGAACTGATTCAAAAGAAAGTCTTAGATTCCTCAATGCCCTGGAGTGATAAGAGAACCCCTGTAAGGCCCCTTGGAGGCTCAAGGGGGGCACAAGAGTTCTCTTCGGTGCATACCTCCACCCCTATTGTTCAGCCATTCATGAAAATTTCCCCAGAGTCCGCAAAGGAGATGGAGAAAACAGGCCCTTCTACTGAGTCTCACATGGAAATCTCTAGCATCCCTAATATTTTCTCGCCAAGGGGTGAGCTTCTCACCTTTAAAAAACAAATAAAGTCACTAATCCCTTAATTGATCAGTTTTTCCCTCTGACATTAGTCCAATCAGAAGCTCTTCTGAGGCCTATGGAGGAGAATTTGGTAAGAGTGATTTCCTCAATTACTTTTGTGCTGTTTTAAAGGAGAATTTTAGATTCTTCAGTGGGCTGGAGTGGGAAGAGGGTCCCTGTAATGCCCCTTTCACGTTCAACGGTGGGCACTTCCATGTCTTCCAGTTTGCTCGCGATAAAAAGCTCTGCACGGGAGGACAAGGATACCACTCCCGGTAACTTTAAAAAAATTTTTTTTAATTGAATAGTGATTCAGATTTTGTCTTGTAGATGCAGTTTACTGGAGCCGTGTTGCCAAATTCGGAGACCCAGATGTAGAAGATGAGCAAAGGGAGACCAATGTGCGCCCTTCATCAAAGTCTAACGCTCCAGGTAACTTAATAAGTGCGGATTAAATGGGAGCTAATTCGGAGTGAGTTCCAGAATCTCCTCCAAGCGGAGAATGATTGTTGCGCCTCCTAAGACGCGACCTTCAGAAGGCAAAGAAGAGGAAGAACTTTTGAGGAGGGTTAAAAATCGGTTATTTTAGGATGCAATAATTTTGCGCATGTCTGACTTTCAAATAAATATTTACTGGATTATTAGTTCTAATTTAATTCTGGGTAAAGAGTGGTTGGGGGCCGAAAGCTGTCCTCCGTAACTTGATCTAGTGCGACCAAAAGGTAAAAATTCGTGTGGACAAATCTACCTGAAGTCCGAAACTTCAGACTTCAGTCATTCTTAATGAAAAAAAAATCGAAATTAGCAGTGACTTTTTTTGAGTAAATGGGGTCCAAACGTAAAGGGATGTCAAAATCCTTCAATGGTAAGTCGGCTTTCAGCCCTTAAACTTGAGTTACAACTTGGAGACTTTGCAGATGAGATAAACCTCTTAGAGTTGCAGCTACAGCAGACGATGGAAAGGGTCTCCAAGAAATTGGAGGAGAAGCGTAGGGAGATGCGCCAGCTGGAAGCGCTGAAAGTTCTTCTTCTTCGTGTAGGATGATTGAAAATTTTTTCCTTGGGGCTAATTGTTTGCTGTTGCAGAAAACTGTTAATTTAACGGGGAGAGCCTCCAAACCGGCCAGGGCCTCTCGAAGATCTCCCATTCCTCCAGACTTCCGACCAATAGCCACATCGAGTCCGACAAAGCAAATGGGGTATTCAGGCAATTACGACATGTCTTATCCTGTTGAGAGTAGTGCAGGCAGCAATAGCTACTGGCCCTCCTCGGCGTACTCCTCTCCTAGGTCGCAGTTGACCGGCAGCTCTCCCGGAGGAAGATATTCCCCATGCTCTCCTGACTGCCAAGAATACTCGAAGGTAGTCAAGCTCGGGTGTTATTGCAAGAAAACTATCAAAAATCTTAATAGGGCTCCTCAGAACCTTATCAAAGCTATGGATCATTCGACTGTGGGTTCTGACAACCTTTAACACCTTTCGATCATTAAATCATCTAAGCGGATGCCCTAGGGCCCATAAACGGTGCAGATGTGCCACAAGAGTATTCCTGTCTCCCACTGACTTTAATGCCAGTTTCCAGGTCCAGGTGGGAAAATTAGTAAGTCTTGAGAGGATTTGTATAATTTGGCTTTCGTTTAGGGCTATTTATTCAGGGCGGAGGGGAGAGTCCATGATGGGAGTTTGCATCGTGTTTATGTAGCACTAATAAAATTCTTCTTCAACTTTTTAGTGTTTTTTTTAATTGTTCCGTAAAATTGGTGAATTAAAATGTGTTAACTTGTAAATTAAGCCGAACGTCTGACGATGTTATTCTGAGTTACCTGATCCATGAGCTGACAAATTTAGAATTAGGATAGTCAGAAGATGTTAACCATGCGTTAAACCGAGGCGGTAGCTTTCTGGCTTCCACTCTGGTAAAATTACCTTTAAAAACAAGACATTATATTTTGATAATCGAAGATTTCCTGGCGCTTTATTCTTTACAGAATTCACGTAGAAATGAGCAAAGGCCAGCAGCTGCCCAAGCAGGCGCCCAAAGGGTGAGACGACGAGAAATGGAAAGCCATGTTCGATAGGTTTTGTTGAGGATTTGTTGAGGCTTCAAAAATCATGCTGCACGTCCTCAACCTGTGCCCCAAGGAGAAAAAGGCACATTGCCACCATTGAGAAGCCGAGAGGCAGGACACTGGAGGAAGGGGCGGTACGGGAGGGCAAGGAGAAGAGCAAAGAGGTTCTTTACTATGGCATTACTGGCCTTGACTAAACGACTGAGATCATTTTGTATAACAGATATACTAAATCAATCGCATTGTGGCAACGCCTGACACTTCTGGGGCATCAGGCAAACGCGTCACGGTCACATATACTTTTCTTATATTTTTATCGGCCTCATTTCGGCTTTTTTTCACGGCTAGATTTGTTGTCCATCCCGACATTGACCGCTTTAGCAAGGACAAATTTTCTAAAATGTACAACGGTTGTAAAAACTCGAAAATACTCGATTCCTGTCTGTTACTATCTCGGGAACTATCAAATTTTCCAAATTAAAATGGATATTTTTTTTGTTCGTAAAATGCTTCAAGCTGGAGGCAGGACTTCAAACACGTGAAGACGCACGTATAGATCCCTCAGAAACGGCTCTGAAGACAGCCATCGAAGAGTTTGGAGGCACATATGATATGGAGAAAACGTGAGCTCAGAAGGGTTTCAGACCCCAAAGGACAGATTTAAAAATTTTGCTGAGGGTAGATTCACATCAGGAATTCTCTCCTTGCTGCTGGCCAGTTGCCGCGCTATCGCACGTGCAAAATCTCTAGGGCACAGAACTTTAACGAGAAAAGAGCTAGAACTGAGCGATTTTCGGAGATATAGAAGGGTTTTTTGGTGAAATTTTGGGTGTGCTCTTCCAGAAGAAACCTCAAAATGAACCGGAAAAGAGCCTTGCTCACCATTAGCTTGCTCAGAAGGTCCAAGGCCACATAGTTTCTTATTGTCTATTGCAACAAATTTCTTCCACATTGACGCTAATTTTTATCCCGTCTACCAAGTCTGCGCATACGCACAAATCTAAATTTATTCTTCCCACCTGTACACAGGCGGTAAAATCCGACTTTTTGTAGCCCCCCAATCCACTCGGTTAATTTTAGAGGGACTTCCGATGGGATCGACGAGAGTGCGTTCAAACCGCTTGACCCATTGAAAAACGCGAAGGGAACTGGTGCCGGAAAGTACTTGTTACAGCACTAGTGCTGCATGAGGCAGATTTAGTGACAGAATGAATTCGCGAGTGATGAAGCGCAAGAAGTCTACTCTTTCTGAGGTGAAAGTCGCTGTTATTGGGGCTCCAGGGGTGGGGAAAACTGGTAGGTAAATGTAAATTTCAGGAACAATATGTTACAGAGACCGAAAGCTTAAGCTACAGATTTTACTTACAGTCTAATTATGGTTTGTCACAATCTTGAGTTTAACTTCAGGTGCATTTCACACACAGCTGGGCCTTAGATTTATCTGTGATGTAAGGAAACCCGGGCACTGATCAGTGACAAATAACTATCCTTCTGTTAAAGTTATCTGGAGATTAAAAAACTGGCCCTGAGGTAACACATAGTGTCGAAAAATATGATCCGCGCGTGTAGTCAAAAGGACAACGCGTGACCATTTGTTCATAATCCCAAAAGACGTCATTTATTATTTTTGTTTACGCTCCCGGTATATTTAGATTAAAGGCTTAGAAAAATACGGTTTGTTTATGTATTTGTGGTCGTTTTTTCATTATGCAAACTTTGCCAAATAGATGAAAACATCAGAAACCTGGAACAAAAATCGGACAGTCAAAATTATGATCAGTTCGATTTGTCAAGAGATTCGTTAATTCCTTTCAAACATCTCTCTCTGAAAGATTTTTAGCCAATGTTGTCCATAAAATATACAGGGTAACTTGGAAAGTGTCTTCATGATTTTTGAAAAATAGGCTTAAAGCCTAGATATGCTACTGACTTATTTGAACATTTTCAAGCACCCTAGAAATGTTGTGACTGACATAGAACTTACAGGGTGATTCAGGAAACAACGAACTCAGTCTTCGAGAAGTCTCAGTCAATTTTTGAATATACTTGCTGAGATCGCGGAAACAGCTAGAGAGGTAAATTTGGTTTTCAGTTACGCTCAAAGACGGCCCAAAGTACCTTGCATAAACACCAGAATTTGCTACGTAATTTTAACGTAAAAGAAAGAAAAAAACCATTGAACCTGAAGATTACCGCATTCAAAGATGGCACCACATACACTCTTTCTCTCTATTGCGAAAAATTACCTTCGACTTAACATCAGATCTTCGACTTCTAAATGACCCTCGAGAAGATCCTGCAGCAGCCAAATAATTATTTTATTAGTTGCCTCATCATCGAGTAATTCAGCGTTTTTGCAGGAATTTACAGTTCGATCCTCCATTAAAAATCCGATGTCCTGCTGATGTTTACTGCATAATAAAATTTTATATTTCCCGTATGTTAAATTACGATGAAAGGAAGTTAGCGTTGTTTCAATCAACAGGGCTGCCCAATTTAAAGTTTTAAAGAGTTTATTTAAAAATCTCCAAAAATGGCCGATTATGGTGTGGAAGGGTGCGTTGTGACTATAACGGGGATTTCGGGAAAAAGTCCGTGGAGCCATATTTGACTGACATACCTATAGCAAATGTTAAAAATATTAGATAAACCTAAAACAGTCTTACGGTGCTACCCTCATGTGGCTTGCAGGGCACAACGCGGAACGCTCCCATGCAACCAAAGACGTTTCGTAATTGCTTCTGATACCGACGTTTCATCTAATCAATGAGTGCTTCATTCAATCGATGAAGTAAACACGAAAATAAATCGAAATTTCCGCATAAATATTCCCGAGACTCGAAAACAGGTAAGTAGCAAATGTACGCGGTGCCATCTTGGATACTTGTCAAGTCCTCGCATTCTTGGCACGAATCCGAGCTTTTGGTTTACACATTGAGGTTTTAATTAAATTTTAATTAAGTCGATAAAGCGCCTTTTTTCCCGAGATTTCGTTGGCCCAATTACGCGCGACGCGAACCATACTGTTTCAATAATTTAAATGTGAAGCTGAAACAACAGAATGTGAAGCAACCGATGCCTGATGATGATGGCGAAGGAAAACTGAAACGCGATATAAACACCATTTGTCGATCTATTTTTGCTTTATGCGTAATGGATGCGAGTAATCGGTGTTGACAAGGAAAAAATGTGTGTTACTGGGTCTAGATCAACAAAGGTACTCGACTCGGATCAGCACTAGAGACCCTGGAAATGTAGTTTATAACTTCCGTATTTTTCCGATTAAATTCTGAATCTCGATATATAAAAAGCAGGCACTCACAGTCGCCTGTGATCGTAAAAAATCAAAGGCGTACCCTGTGGGAGGGTACCTAGAGGGAAAGTTGAGGCAGTTTAGCAAAACAGATGCGCCAGTAAAATTTGGAGCGTCGGTACATCGGGGGCCAGTGAAGCAATTAAGTTTAAAAAATAACTCAAATTCAAAAAAGGAATGCGATTTCTCCCCTAGTTTTCGAGATATAGACGCTTTTTGAAATGCCCCAAATTGCTTTTTCAGGGTCCCCTGAGCTTCGTTCGCTGCTCAAACCTCAATAGGAGCCAAATCATGTGCTTCGCACTGAGATATTAAAATTCCAACCACGTTAAGTTGCAGAAAATAGTGGAAACCTGAACCACAAACCGCGATCACTCAATGGTTTATAGCATTAATAACCAACGCAATACTAACAGAAGCAATAAACAGAAATTTCAGCTTAAGCCGACGAATGCTTAATTACACAGATTCATTATTATTTCCCGTTAAATAATAAGATGGAATTCGTTGAAACTCGCTTCTAGAAAAACGAATTTGAGAGCCGCACTGTAAAAGACCATGTGGGCGCCCACTTTACCTTGCAGTAGATATATTTAAAATACCTATTCGACATTGAGTGATACTCATTAATTACTTGTTTGTTTTGGTTTCAGCGCTTTCAGTGCGATTTCTCACCAGGAGGTATATCGGAGAGTACGACCACAAATCAGGTATGAATTCCACTATTATAATTGCCGCAAATAATCAGCAAAACATAGTGGAGTATTTCTGGCACAAATGAGTTTGTTGTGTTCGATATAAATTGGAAATTTTGTTTGCAGATACCAGATACAAGCATGAGGTATTAATAGACAACGATCCTATTTTGTACGAAATTCTGGATACGTGCCCCAAAGTAAGTGGCTTTTTACTGCCGAAAAGCTTTCAAGCACTTAACAGCCTCCGGTTATTACTAAGTGAGAATGAAATTTGCCAGGACTATAACGACTTTCCAACCAACGAGACCCTCAATTGGGCCGATTGCCTTTTGCTGGTCTACTCAATATGCGACAGAAACTCCTTCAGCTTCCTCAAGAAAGTTGGAGCTCTGATACCAGACAACGACATTCCACTCTATATTGTAGGCAACAAGAACGATATGGTAAGAAACCCCCTCTAAAAAACTCTATTGTAAATGTGAAAACTCTCCAGAGCCACTTAAGGGAAGTGAGCGTAGAAGAGGGCGCCATCTTGGCACGGAGTCTCGAATGTGGATTTTCCGAAGTTGCTGCAGCGGAGCAGGTAGCGCCAGTCGCGGTGGTGTTTCAGGTAGGCGAGTGTGCGGAAGAGGGCGCCACCAAGTTTGTTTCGATTTTCAGGAGGTTTGCAGGGCTGTGCTGGCTTCAAGGAGGAAATCGAAGCATTCTCTGCTGGAGAGAATGTTGGGCACTAGGTCTTCAAATTTGAGGGTGTATGCGAGGGGAAAGAGCGACAGTGCTTTGCCCAAGGACTGATGAAAATTAAGAACAATTATGGTGTAATTTAAGTTTTTATGTATAGGCAGATAACAGGGGATTATTGTATTTTGTACCTTTTATGTAAATGTGAATAATGCAGTGCAGCGATTAAAGGTTCTTCAGACTGCTCTATTAGTGTCCCTTTTGAGGATAAACACTTCGAATTTTGAATGATAGGCTAGCATCTTTTCCGTTTAAATTTTTTACATTTTTGGGTACGGCCCTGATTTTCTCACAAAAAATAAAATTATGAACTGTAACGATGACAATCAGTGGCGTACTCAGTTAATATACAAGGTTCTCCAGAAACAACGGTACAAATAAGTATTGGATGATAGAGGGTAAAAAATAGGGTAATTCAGCTGAACTTGGCGTTCAGGGAAGATGCGTCTTTTCATTCTACAGCGGTTCAAAGCATTTTTTTAAAATGAATTCAAAGCTTAGGAACATTTTATGGAGTTACAGAGCAATTTAAGCCTTTAGAAAGAACAACAATTCTCACTTTCTGCATGTTATGGTTATTGTTATTCAATAGTCAGCAGAGCCCTTAGTAACGATTTGATGCGATTTTCGGTTATTTTAACTGAGAAATTAATGCCATCCCTACTTGTGTGTGGGGTCTTATTCCCAAATACAATAAAATTAAAAATCAGGTTGTTGCATAACAACGATGGATAAGACATTTCTTCTAGTTCTAGAATATTATCTTTAAATTTAATTTCTTAACTACGCCATTCACCGGCAAATTACTGTACTTTCCGAGTTGAATGCTGAAAGAACCTCCCCCCGAGACCTTCTCTACGACGGCGAACCAACATTTACGATTGTTTGCCCGATTGAATTTCCTATCAATCATCATGGCCGTCCAGAGCCACTTTCATCAAATTCGCCAAAATACCGGTCATTGTTAACAGACGATGTGCAAAACCGCATTTCTTAGGAATCGCTATATTAAATATTTTATGCATTGCGATATTTCAGTGTGTCAATCCTTATACTCCCTTAATTTACTTCGCATTTCGCGGCAAATTTATCGACTATAATAGGATTTTACTATTCTCTTACCCGAGTGATGGTAATGAGACCCCCAGCATCCAAGCCAATTTCCCGGCTTGCGGGCGGCAATCTCGCAGCCACTCCAGCGAATGTTTGATAATTTAAGTCCCAAAATTTATTAATTGCGCGCAAAAACCGGCAAAACACTGTTCAATCGTCGAAGTTAGGAGTTTTTTCGCGGACACGACACGATTTTGAAATATATTCCGCCACGATTCTGTACATAACCAACAAAAAAAAAACAAAAGAAAAATATGACAGATTGCCAGGAGAGGATTTCATTGGGTGTAGGGTTGTCATTAAAGAAGGACAGTGATACACCCTCCAGCTCCCCCCCGCAACTAATAAACCGAAAATGGAATGCACTGGAATTCCACGGAATTGAACTCCGAATGCATCACGTAACGTCGAACTTCTTGGAAGTTTTGTACTGGTGTGACGTCACCAAACTTAGGCGGCAATGGCTGCTGTGTCATTAAATAATCAATTGATTTCTCCATATTCCCAAATTCCCTTACACATCTGTCCTGATGACGTCCATCATGATATTATGGTAATGGACCATGACTACTGATTGGGTCCTAGACGGATGAGACCACTTTTTCAGGTCTAAGTCACCCTGCCCCGGACCACCAGACTCCCTTTTTAGGGCTTGGCTGTGATTATATTATTATGACGAACAAAATTAATTACCACAAACCCTGTGCCTGTCTTTCATCGCATTTGCCACAACACAGAGTATTTTATACAAAAAGACGCCGTTTGGGCAGTTTTAGGGCCTAATCGTAAACTTTGAGCCACCCTGTACAAGGCAGATCCCCTTTATCCACATGGGGCAAACGTGTCCCTAAAATCTCAAGAAACGAGTACACATTTCCTTTCCCGGCCCTGCTCAGGACAAAACCGCGCCACCGGACAATTATTATCTTATTCTCTCCCCCAATAATCCCTTAACTGGGGATGAAAAGCAATCGCGGATAAACGTGCTGCGACTGCGCAAAGGGCCAGGGCACGCCTCGAGAGCAAACTTCATCCTCAGCATCCCCAATTCGATCCACAATGGGGTTGTTTTTAGCGCTATTTCTCATCTTCTCGCTGGATTTCAGGGCATGTGAGGGTAGTGTCAGTGAGAAAATTCCTCTAGGTGAGTAGTTTTTGAGATAATTACACTGGTTTGAAGGTTATAATAATCTCGACTCAAACCATATACAGTGTGACCAAAAAGAATAGACACGCATCTCGGAGAATGTTACAGGAGAAAATTCGGTGGTTAGGGGTAAATCAGTATTCGGTGTTGCTAGTCGGCTATTGAGAAAGGTAATGCTGCAAGTAATGATGCAGGATCGTGGAAATGTACGCCAACTGGCAACATCACCGATTCATTATGATTTTTTCAAATCTCCCTCAAACCGTTCCGACATTTTGAAAGATAATCTCCATCTCACTTTTTGGGCATATACAGGGTGAGCGATTTTCAGGCGCCATCTTCGAGCAGGGTACCGATGACGTGCAAACCGCCTTCAAATTCGCCATCGCGCAGCACAATCAAAACGACTCAGGCCGACGTTTCGAACTGCAGGCCTACGTGGACGTCATCAATACTGCTGACGCCTTCAAGCTCTCGAGACTCAGTGAGTGTACCGACCAAAAAAAAATCTTCTCTCTCTATCTAATTTCTTCAGTATGCAACCAATTCTCCAGGGGAGTCTATTCAATGGTGGGGGCAGTCTCCCCGGACTCCTTCGATACCCTCCACTCCTACAGCAACACCTTCCAAATGCCGTTCGTCACTCCCTGGTTCCCGGAAAAAGTCCTGGCACCCTCCTCTGGGTTCCTCGACTTTGCCATCTCCATGAGGCCGGAATATCATCAGGCCATCATCGACACCGTCAAGTATTATGGCTGGAGGCGAATAATTTATCTGTATGATTCCAACGATGGTTTGCTGAGGCTGCAACAAATCTACCAGGGCCTCAGCCCCGGCAACGAGCAATTCCAGGTGAGGACGGTCAGGAGGATCGGCAACGTCACGGAGGCCCTGCACTTCCTCAGGGGGCTGGAGGACAAGTCCAGATGGGAGAATAAATATGTTGTTTTGGATTGTTCCGCGGATATGGCGAAGGAGATTGTAGTGGGGCATGTGAGGGACCTGGCCCTAGGAAGGAGGACTTACCACTACTTACTGTCAGGCCTGGTAATCAATGTTTTTTTCATTTGACAATCTTCTTAGCTGAGATTTTTTTTCAAGGTAATGGACGATAGATGGGAATCAGAAGTTGCGGAATATGGGGCCATAAATATCACAGGATTTCGGATTGTAGATGTTTCACGCAAACCTGTTAAAGATTTCCTGGAAGGGTCGGTTCCTTCAAATTTTTATTCGTTAAAAAATATTTTATTATTTAATTTTTTTTTAACTTATTTTCCTTCTTTTTTCAATCCTTTTCATTTTTTAAATTATTTTTAAAATGTTTGTTTTATGTTTTTTAATTTGTTTTCAGGTGGAAGCGCCTAGACCCAAGTCAGTCCCAAGGGGCGGGGAGGGAGACCATCTCAGCCCAAGCAGCATTGATGTACGATGCAGTTTTTGTACTGGTAGAAGCTTTCAACAAAATCCTTCGCAAAAAGCCAGACAGCTTCAAAAATATCAACACACGCACTGGGAGGGGGCAGTTTTACAACAATGGGAGCAAAATTCTGGACTGCAACCCCACCGGGGGGTGGGTCTCCCCTTGGGAACATGGAGACAAGATTTCCAGATACTTGAGGAAGGTTAGTTCTAGTTTGGAGGAGTGGTGTGCTCAGACTTAAAATGGTCTTTAAGAACAACGTATTTGGAAGAATTTTATGTGGAGAACAGAAATAGTTTGATTTATGATGATTGAATTGATGATGACTGAAATAGTGACAGTGTTCAGATTTGACAAGTGTATGAGGTTGGAAATGTGACATTGTCAAAACTGTTACTGTCACAAATATCAAAATTAATCAAAAGAAAATCTATATTTTTTTAAAGAAATCCGAGATAGCTCTAAAAGGTGCCTCTAATCACCACGTTTTCGCATAGTAAAACATACTGTATGAAATAAAAATAAAGAGAAAAAAACGTTTTTAGGTGGAAATCGAGGGTCTTACAGGCGATATTCTCTTCACGGAAGAAGGAAGAAGACGCAACTACACCCTACATGTGGTGGAAATGACCATCAACAGCGCCATGGTTAAGGTAGCCGAATGGACCGACCAAAATGGCTTCAACCCAGTGGCAGCAAAGTACACGCGACTCAAACCAGCGGCGCACATTGAACGCAACAAGACTTATGTGGTGACCACCATTGTGGTACGCGTTCTTTTACTCTCTATTATAGTCACGTCAAAATCGTTCCATCTTGCTATATGGATAACATTAATACGTCTTTCAGACGTCATTTATAGGTTTGATAGTGTTCGCATTTGACAAGTAAGTGAGGTTAGAAATGTGACATATGCGGAATTGCTAACCTAACTTAATAACAATTGTCAAATTCGGGGGCTGTCACTGTCACAAATAGCGCACCGAGATTTTTTTATAAGTTGTTTGGAATGTTATGTGTTATGTAGGAGGAACCATACATAATGGTTCGCAAAGAGGAGCCTGGGGAGCTGCTGATGGGTAACGATCGGTTCGAGGGGTACTGCAAGGACCTGGCGGAGCTAATTGCCAAGAAACTGAATATAAATTGTGAGTGTGTGTGTATAATTCAAACGGGAAAATCAATGCCCTGCCGTGGAATTACACGGTGCAAGGGCTCGAACCAACCTTGGCACAGTTAATGCCATTAAGGTTATGAATAGAGGCGAGGGCTATGCAAGGTACATTAGACTCGCTTTTAATTTTGTATTTATTTTCGCCCTAAACCCTGGAAAAGGACTATTTTTACCATCCAGAATTCAGGAGAAATTACTCTTGAATTCTGGATGGATTCGCTTTTGTTCCAGATGAGTTGCGCATAGTCAAAGATGGGAAATACGGCGCAGAAAACGGGGATGTCAAGGGCGGCTGGGATGGTATGGTTGGCGAGCTCGTGCGCAACGTAAGCTATAATATAGAGGTTGGCCCAAATTAGGATTTAACTACCCTGCTTTAGGAGGTCGATTTGGCCATCGCTCCCATCTCCATCACATCCGAAAGAGAGAGGGTGATCGATTTCAGTAAGCCTTTCATGTCCCTAGGCGTATCCATCATGATTAAGAAGCCCATGAAGCAGAAACCAGGAGTTTTCAGCTTCCTCAACCCACTGTCCCAGGAGATCTGGGTACGGACATCTGGTTTCTTCCATTAACCAACTTTAAATTGCCATTCTAGATCAGCGTGGTGTTTGCCTTCGTGGGGGTGAGCATTGTGCTGTTCATAGTCTCCAGGTTCTCTCCCTATGAGTGGAGGATCCTCCACCATAGTGACGAACCCGTAAGACATCCCCCGCATCTCCACACCAACAGCGGTGGTACCATGGCCAATGATTTCAGTCTACTTAACAGCTTATGGTTCTCTTTGGCTGCCTTCATGCAGCAAGGAGGAGACATATCACCCAGATCCATATCCGGGCGCATAGTGGGTGCATGCTGGTGGTTCTTCACCCTTATCATAATCTCAAGCTACACCGCCAATTTAGCCGCATTCCTCACCGTGGAGAGAATGGTGGCCCCCATTAATTCCCCTGAAGACTTGGCCTCTCAGACTGAAGTGGAGTATGGGACATTGATGGGGGGAGCCACATACGACTTCTTCAAGGTACCGACCCACAAGCATTGCTTCAAAACTTTGCCTTAAAACACACCACTTTCAGCGCTCTCAGATCACCCTCTATTCCCGCATGTGGGAATTCATGAACTCGAGAAAACACGTCTTTGTCAAGTCCTACGATGATGGTATCCGAAGGGTGCGCCAGTCCAAAGGTGGGTGCTAGGGTATTCCCAAGGGTGATAGTTTTAGTGACTCTTATACAGGAAAGTACGCCCTGCTCATTGAGTCCCCGAAGAACGACTACATCAACGAGAGGGAGCCCTGCGATACCATGAAGGTGGGTAGGAACTTCGACGCCAAGGGATTCGGGGTGGCCACCCCTCTAGGATCGCCTCTCAGGTAAACCTAGAGTTTGCCTCGTTCAGTAGCGTGGCAAGGGAGTTTGCTGTTTTAGGGATGCAGTGAATCTGGCAGTGCTGAGCCTCAAGGAAGATGGGGAGCTGACTAAGTTAAAGAACAAATGGTGGTACGATCGGACTGAGTGTCTTAAGGATAAGCAGGTGAGTAATAGGGCACCACCCAAG
Source organism: Euwallacea similis (assembly GCF_039881205.1). Classification (NCBI taxonomy): domain Eukaryota; kingdom Metazoa; phylum Arthropoda; class Insecta; order Coleoptera; family Curculionidae; genus Euwallacea; species Euwallacea similis. The sequence goes on along the minus strand of NC_089618.1, from coordinate 5,143,423 downwards.
AGAACATGAATCAAACCAAACGGGCTCAAAATAAGTTAAATTCGGCAATTTTCATACTAAAGGTGGTAAAGCATCATACCCTCTATAAGTGGGCATAACGTGTATCATGCTTTGCTTGATGAGGGCGCCTCAGCTCACAAGAAAACTGGCATGTTTGGTATTAGGCATGATAAATACTTGATTTTGCCATGCGTGATGCCCTCTGTCAACTGAAGTATCATGCCCTGAGATTAAAAAAAAAAAAGAGTGTACTTCCAGTATCGGCCTTAGGGAACCGAGGTTGCAATGGCCCCGGATAGTAGACCAGGAAAGGCCACGGACTCTCCTCGTTGGTTTTTCTAGGGGGTAGTGGGGCGGTGATTTAAAAATTTTGTTCAGCAGAGTTGCTGAGGCCTGCCCTGTGCAAGTGAACATAGAGAGGCAAAAAATCGGTTTTGTAGTAAAATAAAGAGCATTTCAACATCAGCGTCTACCCCCCGAGCAAACACGTGCACTTTCGGTACAATTTTAGAAGGACTGCTGCGTTCCATTTTCCACTGACTGACTACGTTTGTTTCGCTGCAACTCAACCGTGTCGTTCCGCCCACAAGCAGGCCAAATTTTCCCATGCAAATGCGTGAGGAATATTGATGGATCCGTCGAAATTCCGGTCAAGGCTTCCCCGGGTTGTTTGCCTATAAATAACAAGTCATTCGGACCCCTTTTTCTTCCACCTGGGGGATCGCGTATTGTCAACAGAAGCGATGTTGCGCCCAAGGGAGCGAGCGCGATTCCGCGAGACCCGAACGCCACTGTTTATCTTGTAAATAAAACACGAGGGCCGGGGATTTTCTGGGCGGAAAATTGCTTTAGTGTGAATTTCCATATGCATAATCGCCTGCGAAATTATCATACAGATATCTCTTTCTGCACGCAAGAACGCCCCCTCGTAACCAGGTAAGTTGGTAATTTACCGGGGCAAACCGTCATGCAAATTGGCGTTAAATAGTGAATTAGCGCAGATATGTGTGAAAATCCTGTGCATGTAACGGGAAAAATGATTAAAGCGCTTTATTGCTGCGTTTCAGGACTCGATGAGGAACGAGCTCTCCCTCAGCAACGTAGCCGGGGTCTTCTACATCCTCATTGGCGGGTTGTTTGTGGCCATGGGCGTGGCCGCTCTGGAGTTCTGCTACAAGTCCCATTTGGAGGCCAAGAGGGCCAAAATACCCATCGGAGACGCTCTGAAGAACAAGGCCCGGCTCACCCTCGGGGTGGGCAGGGACTTCGACAATGGAAGGGTGAGTTGTTCCCACCCCTTAACTCTTATCTTCACCGACAGTTTCAGCCCTCATACAAAGTACACAAATCGCAGTCTCAGCAACAAATTAACAACTATCACCATCATCACACAAATAATACTGCCACTCTGAATCGGTGCCCCAGACACGTAGCTGGTCACATGACAGTTCACGGTAACCTGACCACGCCCAGAAATCAACAACACCCTGCTTATCAACAGCAGAGACTGCACTATGCGAGGGCTAGCTTGACCGAGGGGCTGTTAGCCACCACTTGAGTCGCTAGGTAGCGGTTTATTTGCTTGAATGTATCCCTTTGCACTTAGTGGTAGATCGGTGTTGTCGGCACCCTCCTGGACATTACATGTACTGTGCCTCGCTGCTGCTTGATGTATCAGACCTCCTTCAGGTTAATATAATATGAGTCATGGTGCGGATAATAGCCAATGAGTCACTAGCAAAAAATGACTAATGGATGAAATGACCGCTATTCATGTCAGAACTGATTGTGTCTTATATTATTCTCATTATGCTCTGTCGTTTTTGCTTGGGGCAGAGCTCCGGGCGATGGCCCCAATACTTGCACTGTTTTTTCGAGGGGAATAAATCACTCCTACTTCCTTCAGGACACGAAGCGGCACTCTCCAACCTGAAACGATGAAAAAAATAAATTATCGTCGCCCTTCCACGTCGAGAAGAAGTGAAGCCGGCGACCTCAATTTCCTCGTCGCTTTTTGAGGCCTCGAACCAATTTCGCTCGATCCGACTCTGTGTGATTACCTTCGATTGACTTCTGCGGCCGTTTGACGTCCCCGTCTTCGGTTTTTGAGCGATTCAAGAAATCCAGGAGGATTCGTCGCGACCCTAATTATACGGTCAAGGGATGCTCGTTTTTAACGATCCGAAGGACAGGAAGAGGAGAGCCGAGATGTTTTTCTCGCCTTTTGACCTTTTTTCATTTGCGGGCCCTTCAACGGAGAGCGGAAGGTCTATTATTTGCGAAGGATTTAAGTGCAAGGGAAATAATAACGTTTGATGGAAAAATCTCGTGGGGGTGAGAAAGTTGGGTTTGTTGAGGCGCATGGGAACAACTTTAAATTTCTCTAGGAGGTTTAGGTTCTATTGGGAATTTCTATTAGGCATCGAATTTATTGGAGAAAAGTAGCTGGAAACGAGTACCACATCGAGAGGTACATCTACGAAATTAACGAAGTTAGAAAATTTCGGGTTTCTCTCCCATACGGTTAGAGATAGTCCAAAATAGACTTCAGGATGAATTTTCTTGGACAAAATCAACTGAAGACGAGTATGATATCAAAGGGAATAAATACAAAAATAGCGAAGTTACACATTTTTTTTATTTCTCCAATTTCTCCATTGTGATTGGAGATACCCCAAAATAGACGTCGTTCTCGATTTTCTTGGAAAAAATTGGCTGGAAACGAGTACCATATCGAGGAGATTATCTACAAAAATAACGAAGTTAGAAAACGTGAAATTTCTCCAATTTCTCCATTATGGTCGGATACACCCCAAAAACGTCGCTCTCAAGATGGCACAAACTTAACAAAATAGCTCTGTCGTCTAATCCAAAACCTAATAAAGCCATCACGGCAAAGCCTCAAGAAGGAAAAATCGCATAAAAACAATAACTTTTCGAACTATAGGGAAACTTTCTAAGCGAAATCACCGGAAAGGCAAGTTTCCGATCCCGTTAAACTTATGACAAGCAATTAAGACTTTCCGTGGTTTACTGCTATCAAGGTAATTACTTTAAGCGCTGCAGTTCCGCGAAACTTTGCCACTCTCCTTTATACGAGTTTTTTTCGCATCAAGAGAGGGCGTTGCCTTCTACTCCCTCCCATTCACTCAACTAATATCTCGTATTATTTGCAGTATTACACGCCAGCCAATCAAATAGGACCCACTACTGATAACGAGGCCCCGCACAGTAACACGCACACGCAAGTATAATTTTTTACCAGTCAACCGAAACGATGGTCTCAAAGTAATAATAATAATAATAATCAAAACAAGGTCTAAATTACCAATTAATTGCACCTGAGTTGTCTGCCAGTTTATTCACTAGTCAATGTTGATTTTAACAGAGAGTTTTCTTCTCGTTTTAGATCGCCGTATACGCCATCGTGCACGGTATAAAACGTAATCTGGAAACTTACGGAAGCCATCCATCAAACAGCATCGAATGTGAATAAGCTGGCAATTCATTAAGGTTGGTGTTCAGTGTATTTCCTACTATAAAGTTTACCGTTGTTGATTGCGTAGAGGTGTTAGATTAAACTTAAACCAACACTGTTTTCAGTTAAGTTTTGTAATCAGCGAATAGTCAAAAAACCACCACAAGTCTAAAAATATAATCAAATAATTTTGTACGTATATTATGATTAAATATGTACTCGTGTATGTTACATATCTGTAAATGTCTGCATAGATTAAACCGATAGTTAATTTAACTGAAGAGTTATATCCATGAAGATGCCTACTATTGGCGCCATGTTGGGCAGGACCGCCGGAGAACTGAACCCTGCAACTCCTCCATTGGTCCCGAAACCGTTCAGTCTCCCGGCCGGTCTGCTCAACATGGCGCCGAAAGTGGTCCAAGGACAAAATAAGCGTGATAATCAAAGCGATTAAACGCAATTACCACGTGTCAGCAGGATCCAGCGGAGCTCGAATATTGCACCGTAATTAAAAACCTACCGCTAAATTCTTAAATGATCGCGTGCCTTGTCCACCGTATAATTTCGCGACGATAATGGATTTTGATTAGGGCCACTTCAAGGCCTCCGGGCAGGGTCATGCGAGAAATGTCCATGGATTGAACTCGCCGTGCTGCTAGTTTATTACTACATTTAAATGTTAGTCCAATTTATGGTTTGTTATATCGCCATTATTAAAACATTTTTAAATTAATTTAGCGTTGTCTTATTTCCCCTCGACAAAGCAACTTAGGGGGTGTAATGACTCGGCTCTTTCACAGAAATTGCCGTGTTCCAGTACGTCTTGACTGTTAAATAAGTAGTGATAAACCAAGGCTTTTTTTTCGGCCATTAAAGTAGGAAATTTTCTGGTCGGCAACTTTTCAATGAAGGAGGAATGGCGAGCGACACGCCACTACTTCATTTCTGCTAATTTTTAAATCGCTCGACATGCAACGCGTCCGTTTAGGACCGAGTTTTTAGTTTTTCGATCGCACTTTACTGATAAAGCACGCAAATTTACAACAGTGAATAATGACTACTACCAGCGCCATCTTGAGCGGCACTGCAGGAGAACTGAATGATACTTAAAACTTCCCAAGTTTGGTTGGTTCAAGGACCGCCACTGCAAATAATTTGCGAATTCGTTATTTTGAGGGATAGACCCCCGGACATGGTACTCATTTTCAGATATTTTTTTCCAGAAAAGCGAATGCTATAGTCAGATTGAATGTACCTGTCACCCATTTCGAGAAAATCCCGACATTGTCATTACGAAAGGTGGACCCCCCGACATGGTGCTCATTTTCAGCTACTTTTTTCCAAAAAACCGAATGCCATCGTCTGATTTGACGTACCTGTCATCCAGTTCGAGAAAACTCCAAACTTCGTTATTATGCCATTTGGACCCCCGGACATGACTCTCATTTCCAGCCACTTTTCTCCAATAAACTGAATGTGATCCTCAGATTTGACGTACCTCCCATAAAGTACTCAGCGAGAACTCCTAACTTCTAACATGGCCATTCAGTCGAAACCCACGTAAACCTCGTAAATAAAGTAGGCTTTCCCGTGGAAAACAAACATAAAGCTCGAAAAGAAGGAGCAAACGTCCAATCTGCCGCGACATCTCGCGGGATGATCTTTTATTTAGGCAGTGCCCCGCTCCGACAGGCGGGCCGGGAAATAATAAAGTCAACACTGTAACTCCGCAAACGGCCCAATCTTTTATATATTGCGGTCACAGTTCCCGGCATCGGGAAGATCGTTTAGAAACCCGAGGAACGCTTCTCTGCATTTTTTATGGGAATTTCGGCGACTCGGAAAACAAAAGATAATAAGTAAAAGTCGCAGGTGAATAAGTAAAGCTGCTGCCGCGAGCGGCAGCAGCATCGCTGAATTTTTCACCTTTATTATGCTCAGGTCCCAATTTCCCGGTGACACGTGAAAAATATGACCAGAGTGTAAATAAGCGGATGCACCTATCGACCATTCGAGGATATTTTTAGACAAGTCCATTAAGTATCGCACGAGAATTCAGATTTATGACGTTGCCGGTACTTGGACGAAAGGAGGACTGAACGGGTGCCCATCGCCGATTGGCCATGGTAACGTTCAGTCCTCCGACCATTCAATTCTTCGCGGGCTGATTGGTTAATAAAGCGGTTAGTCCTCTGCATTAGCCCCATTGAATCGACTGACAAGGGACACGAATTTTCGATAGTGAAGTGATAAACGCGCACTTTAATTGAAAAGAGCAACATGTTGAGTGTCGCTTAAGCCGCGAGGATAATTAGCGTGAAATCGCCTCGTGTCATGCGATCTCCGGAAATTTGAAAAGTTGTCTGCAAGGCGGTTAGTGTCGTGTAGAAGAACATCGCAATCTTTTCCTCGGGATATATACATAAAGATAAAGATCTGCGGGTGATTGATGAACGAATCCAACCTCGGTTTGTTGGCCTTTGTCGACTCCATCCCCCGTTCGTCATGAATCCCATTAAGGCCGCAACTAATGTTTCCCAAAATTAAACTCGCCCATTTATCTTGCGGCCCCAAAAGAACTTCCGATCTTTTCGGGGGCTAATTACACAGGCAACACGTAGCCCTCTTTCGAATCAATGATGCTCCTCATCGAGGAGAAAATTCAAACCACTAAACTCGATGGGCTTTCCAACGATAAACGAGGAAATATTGGGAATTCCCTTTGAAGGGCCTCTCGTTCCCTTTTGTCTCTCTGAGTGGCCCTTTTTCATAGACGTAGAAGTCGCAATTGGCACTCAAGACGCCAATCCGGCAACAACAAAGCGTCCTTCTTCGAGACGGATTCGACAGACACAGAAAGACTGATAACCGATCGCTCTGGATGCGAGTTCCTGGATGTCGGTGAGGCTCCTCCAGACCCGATCCGGAGCCGAGTCCGGCGGGTATCGATCCGGAGGCCCGGAAAGCGGCCCGGGCTGGAGCCGCTCTGCGCGAGGCCGATAGTGCCGTCCCTGTCTCGCTGGGCCCGAAAAGGTAAAACCTCGGCAGGCCGGTGAGAATTTGGGATATAGTCCGGGTGCCCATGGAGCGACAATGCTCTCGAAGAACTATTCAAGATCTGGCTAGATGCAGCTGGAATTTGCTGCCAGAACCGCTAAGCAGAGAACTCTTTCTCAGTTCTCTACGATTTGGCGCGACATTTGACGGGTCTCTTGTGAGCGCTATAGAGGCTATAATGATTTCAAAAATGAAGCGTGAAGTCCTCAAGAGCTATGAGCCAAAAACCCTCTCTCGTCAACATTTCATACTGATTTTTACGAATTTTTTCCGGGGCAGCGGCTGCCGCCCTCAGAGTTGAGGCGCCCCACATTCGATCTCTAACTTTTTTATTATGAGAGCTAAACCTCTCGACACGGTACTCATTTCTAGCTATTTTTTTTTCAGAAAAGCGACCGCCGCATTCAGATTTGACGTAACTCACACCCAGCACGAGAAAACTCCCCGCCGAACTATCAAACTATCCAAGGGGAGTAATCCCTAGTATTTCGACCCCATTGAACGTGTCCGTACATTTGATCTGGGACTACGTTCTTCCAACCAACAGCGAGTGCCACCCATTGGGAGCATGCCCGCGCACCTCTCGTCGCACCCGGCCAACCGACCACTCCTTGAAGAGCTCGGAATACGTAGAGGAGGCTGCAGCGCGAACACAAACTTTCAGCCCTCACGAAACCGCAACTAACCCGACGAGGCTCCATGGCCCAGAGTTAACTTCGATTTCGGTGCAACTGCCGCGAACTCCCCTTAAGTTCGAGTCGTAGTGGTACCGCCGCACTTTTGAGATGAGTACAGTTCTTTGGGAGTTTGACAGTGCCCGGTCTAGGATAGAGCCCGAGAACAGGGCCCCACTTCAAAGGTAAGAGGGACTGTTTGTTGTTGGAAAACTCTTGGCCCTGATCGGTCTGTTAAAGCCCTGAGATCGGTGAGGGCTGCTCTCCTCACTAACCTTTGACATTTGCCCCTCCGGGGATGACAACATTAACGCATGATTCTTCACTGGCCCTCCCTATAATGAGGGCTGCGGCCCGTTTAAGGGCTCAATTTATTATTTACCACCGAAACGCGGCAGCGCCATTACAACTGACAACGCCTTGAATTTAATTACTGCAAAGTCCTGTCGCAAAAAATCCACATATCAATCGATGCAAAGGGCTAATTTTAGAACTAATACGATCTATTTCGGGTATTTACACTGAAAGGGGCCCCTTTATCGGCGTTGAAAATACACGATTTCAAGGTATTGCTGCTATTGAGCTACGTGCACTTCTTGAAATTGTGGCGATGAACTGATGACAATGGTGCCAGGTGTTGAAGTTGCGTAATTGGGGCCCGCAATATTTAACCCCTTCTGGGCCCAATTGAAGCGATTGCGATCGTTTTTGTTTTTTTTTACGGGAGAAGTTCCGGAATGAGGAGGCCTAAATGTCAAAGGTTCTACGCAGACAAATCACCCCCAAAATCCAAAAATTAAAAAACTAATTTGCCCATTCGTCCTGTTTTCCGTTATCCGGGCAGCTGGGATTAATCCCCTTCCAGCCCTTCGCAGGAAGGCAATTTATACATCCTGATACTTCCATCGATCTTATTCCCAAATTGTCTCTTCGGCCCTTTTTTCCGATTTCACGTTTCACCCTTTGGCGGTTTCGGTTTCCAGGGGAGGATAAAGGCCGTCGACACGACGATCGCTGGGCTGGCCGAGCCCCATCAGCGAGATGGGGCCCCATGGGGCCAAGCCCTGGTACAGGGCTGGCCCAGGGCCGTGGCCCGGCTGCAACCCGATACTACTACCGATTGTGATACTGATGGGACTGCTCAGTACGACCGCAATTGTACATGCCGGGTAAGTACGTTGACACATACTTTAGTTGCTTATGGTTAAAACGACGTTAAGGTTAATTCGGGATAGTTTTGGTTAATTTGTAACTTGATTTTCACGAAAGGCAGACCCCCGACATGATACTCATTCTCAGCTACTTTTTCCCAGAGAAGCGAATGCCATAGTCGAATTTGACGTAGTTTTGACTCACTTTGATAAATCCGGAGAAAACTATTTTCCCCCACGATGATTCGAAATTCTAATGTCTTCGACCGATGGGTGGTGTCGGCTCCGAATTCCCCTTAAAACGCTGCGCTGATTGTCTGTTCTCCTGGCAACGATCTGCAAATGAAGAATGTTGTGTGATGTAATTCATTTTCCAAAATTCCCACTTAGGTCTCTATCTCTCCGCTAACAAATTAATAACTTTTTTCAACAGAGCTACTACAACCTCGTTTTGTCCCTTTAGATTGTCCAGCCGAGCGAATTTCAAAGGGCCATGTATCACGCGACATCCGACCTGCTGGAAACTCATAATTCCAAGAATGTTTCAACAGCTCGGTCCGATCTTGATTGCGACCACTGCATAAATTACCCCTCGGCGGTATAAATTGAAATTTGGCGTTGATTACTATTAGAGGTAGATCATTAATATTCCCCCCAAAATGCCATATTTGTTTACTAAATTTGGCATTAGCGCCCTTTCCATTGTGCATCGCACAAAGCGTCTCAAGAAAAAACCTTTCCCAAGGCAAATTAGGGCCTTATTTCCATATAAACTGGAACAAAAACGTTTAATGCGAATCTCCCGAAGCGACAAAAGAGGCTTAAAAGCTGCCTACAGGGTGTTCGGAGCATTTGCAAATTTCCATTACGACTCACGCTCGAGGTAACTCGGTTGTTCTCCCATTAAGAGAAGTGATTTCTTGCCAAAAAATTCCGTTCGCTTCAGGGCTTTATACACCATTGAGTCGCCCGTTTGGCGGGCGTCGAAACTCGTTCCCTTTGTCCCCCTTTTTAATTTAAAAACAAGCTCGGATTTCATCAAATTATCGATTCGGCATGTTTTTGCCGGGAACTGTGTAATTCATAAAGTACACTGTGCTCGACAGACAGCAACGGTGACTCGTTAGTAAAACAAACCGAAAAGAAGCGTTGGATTTGCTTCATTCGAATGTAGACTGGAGAGATCAACGAAAATGGCCTTCCGAAATGAATAACTGTGATTGGACGCATGAGGGGTTTTGATGTAACTGCTGAATTCGACAAAATTTGTAACTTTGTTATTGTGAGAGATAGACCCCTCGACATGGTACTCGTTTCCAGCTAACTTTGCCCAGAAAAGCGAATGGCGAAGACGGATTTAATGTAGCTGTCACTCAGTTCGAGAAAATTTCTAAATTTCTCATTGTCAAAGATAGACCCCTCTAGACGGATCTCGCATCCAGCTAACTTTTCCAGAAAAGCGAATGCTGCAAACAATTTTGACGGATGTGTCACTCAGTTCGCGAAAATTTCTAAATTTGTTATAATCAAAGATAAACCCCTCAATATGGTACTCATTTCCAGCTAACTCATTTCCAGCTAACCAAAAAACTTTTTCAGAACTGCGATTCTCATAGCCAGATTTGACGTAGCTCTCATCCCCAAGATTCCCCAAAACAATTGACTAACACTTTCCGCTTGTTTTGCAGCAGAAATCAAGGAGGCGGCAGCTACTTGGGCGACGTCAACGTTTCGGCCATCCTGGACTCCTTCAGCGTCAGCTACGACAAACGCGTAAGACCCAACTATGGAGGTGAGTCACATGACTGCATTCGACATCGCTTTGTGTGTCACTTTTAACCCTCTCTCTCTCTCTCTCTCTCTCTCTCTCTCTCTCTCTCTCTCTCTCTCTCTCTCTCTCTCTCTCTCTCTCTCTCTCTCTCTCTCTCTCTCTCTCTCTCTCTCTCTCTCTCTCTCTCTCTCTCTCTCTCTCTCTCTCTCTCTCTCTCTCTCTCTCTCTCTCTCTCTCTATCTATCTATCTATCTATCTATCTATCTATCTATCTATCTATCTAACTATCTATCTAACTATCTATCTGTCTCTCTCTATTCGTTTTTCATTTGGTTTGGTTTGTTGCGACTTTGAACGTGTTTTTCTTTTGGTTTCAAATACGTCGGGCTCGTATGCGTGTGTTGTTGAAAATTGTCTCTGAGGTACAAGTGACGTCATGTATCAAAGCCGACCCGGTCACATACGAGCCCGGCAGCTGAGCGGTCGCCGGGCTGTATAGCGACGGGTGGGGCCCGGCAGGGATCGATGCTGAGCGTCGCTAAGCAACCAGGAGAGAAGGAGATCAAAGCGGGATGTGTACGTTTCGCTCGACGCTCGATTTCGTTTGTTTCCAGGTTTTTCGGGAAATCTTAAGGGGGGAGATCGGATTTTGTTTTTCTTCTCTAGGAGAGGGCAGCGCAGCCGACGACATTCTTTGTTTCTAGCCCTAAGCGACTTTCTTGAGAACAACCTAACTGAGCTAGTTCTTAATGGAAGATTTCGGATGCTGGTTAACTTTAACTTCCAGCAGGAAATTCAGGCTCAGCCCGTCAAACGCAACAAATAAGTACCGACTTGAAATTGGCGATAAAGTCCTTTAATGATCAACCACCCTATATAACACTGCATCAGAGGCGGACTGACCCAGTTGGCGAAGAAGGGCCGACAAATTATTTTCCAATATGTACGCTTTTAAATGAGAGTGAGGCCAGCACCGATCCAGTCCGCCCCTGAACTGAACACAGTTTCCTTCGCAGCACGCCACTGACCTTCAACCCAGATACAAATCCTTTTATTTTGACACGAAAATATACAGACTCCGCAATATTTTCTCTAGAGCCACATAGAGGTCAGCACCATAGAGACTAGAATAGCGCTAACTAGAGCCATGAAAATGGTCTTTACTGTTGTTCTTTCAGGGGACCCAGTTGTTGTCGGAGTCACCATGTACGTTTTGAGCATAAGTTCGCTCAACGAAGTCCGAATGGTACCTGAATTTTACCGTTTTAGCTATATTATTATACTTATTTGACATTCTTTACCGGGACGTAGCCCTGTTTTTCTTGTTGGTTTGCATGGTTAAGAGACGTTTGTATTTACACTAGAAAACACAGTTCTGAATAAGAAGCTTTTTGTTACGCGTGGCGCCACCTATAGATCTAGTAATCGCGGAACGTGGCTCCATCTATTGAATTGTGACAGAGTTACGTCCTCGGTTTTTTGTTTTTTAAAGAGAGAGTCACTTTCGCACCAACAGATGGCGTGCGATGCTTCTTCGGCAAGCTTGAGGCGCACTAAGTGAGCGTTTGGCGGACTGAGTTCTAATCACCGGCCTCGAGATTCCAGAACGGTTCTGGGGACGGTTCTGGAACCTCGCGGGAACCAAATCACCATGCATCTTTTGTTTTTTCGTTGAGAATTTTGTGTACTTTCCAGGCCCACCGGTTGACGTAGGCGTGACCATGTACGTTCTTTCTATCAGCTCACTTTCCGAAGTGCAAATGGTATTTATCCATCTTAAGAAATCCCCAAGTGTTTATGCCGCAAGAGGGGGCGACGGCCCCCCCTGAAAACTGATCAATTAGAGGGGCTGGCGCCCCTTTTTCACAGGCATTTTTAGTCGATTTTAGTGTTCGGTTCGTTGAATTTAGTGTCCCCGTCCCCCATATCTCCAGCCCCTCGGCCAGTCCGGGGGGCTGGGCTTTGGACAGGCCCGGGGTTCACGGTTTTTGATTTGGTTTTCACCTTACCAAGCGCGAGACCACTCTGTACGAACAATTTTTACAGGCCCTCCAGTTGATGTAGGAGTCACCATGTATGTTCTCAGTATCAGCTCAGTGTCGGAAGTCCAAATGGTACTTGCATCTTTTACGTATTCACACGGGGATGATTCACAGAAGCCATCAATCATGTTCATTCATCTGTGAATCAGCCCCAATTTGAAAAATGTCACAGGGCCATTCATGCATCTCATCGTTCAACGCGTCTTAGCATGAATGGTCGGTGGCCATGACTGTCCTATTTTATTAGGGTGGAGTGAAGACTGTATCTTTAGCGTATATGAGGAAAAGTTGGCGTGTGTACGTTCAAATCATAATGTAATTTTTATAGAACTGTCTTTGGCTGTACAGAAAAGAGCTTCACTTGTTATCAGAAGAGGTAGAACCCTCGACGTGATATTCAATGTCAGCTATTTTTTCCATAAAAACGAGTGCCGAACTCAGGTTTGATGTACCTGTCACCCAGTTCAAAAAAGTCCCAACTTTGTTATTACGAAAGGTAGACCCCCCGACATGGTACTCGTTTCCAATTACTTTTTTCCAGAAAACCGAATGCCATTGTCAGATTTGACCTACGTGTCACCCGATCCAAAAAAATCCTAACTCGGTTATTGTGAGAGACAAACCCCTCGATATGGTATTCGTTTCCAGTTAACTTTTACCGGCAAAACGAATGCCGAAATCAGTTTTGACATACCTGTCACCCAGTTCAAGAAAGTTCTTAAATACGTCAAAAATTGCAATTTTACGCTCTCTTGACAGCCAACGACATTGTCCGATTTCCGTGACATTTCCGGAGGCAGAAAATGTCGAAGAAATGCTACATTTCACTCCATCCTACAGACCTGTGTACTACTACAATTTTACAGTGACAATATCAGTGTTTTTTATTTAAGTACTTTAATATGAAAAGTATGTGCGTGTATTTTAATTTCTGTGTTTAATCAATAATCAAATTGTCGATTACATCCGGGCCTCGACGTACCGGACTTGAATGTGTGTTTGTGATTGGTGCTGTCGCCATCTTGGATCAATCCGTTTGATCAAAGATGGCGCTGGCGGAGCCCTCTGCGAGCCTTCAACCTCCCTCACAGAGGGCTCTGCTAAAATCGCAGTCTTGAATACTTGGACTGTGTGCATGAGACGCCTCTTCAAAAGCTTTTGTCGTAACTCTCACTATATCTGGTCCTTTGGGAGGAAAAGCAGTAGTTATTGTTAACCACGGAGGCGAAACCGAGCCCTAAAGCTATTTTAATAGTAAATGGAAACCAAATCAAGGTTGACAACTAAGGTCACACTATGACGTGACCCCCTCTGGCCTGGCCTTGAACCATCACGATAATTTTTGTGGTAGTAGTTATGTTTTTGATGGGCTTTACGCGTTTAAGGACCTTGTAAAGCTGCATTATTTCAAAACTGAACAAAACGAATTTTTATTATTTTTCTTCGAAATCATGAACTAACCTCAAGCACCCCCCACCCCACCCACCCCCACCCCCTAAGAAACGCATTTGTGTGATCGATGGATGCGCAGGCGCATGTAGCACGATTTGTCATGTTGCTTTTAATGGCTGATTAAGCTTCTTTTTACCATTATTATACACTTACATGCATGGGGGTAAGTATTGCGAAACCGGGTGACGTCACCGAGTATGCTCTTTAGTGTTTTCGCAGCAGTAAATCGTGTATAAACGATAAATAACGAGATTCGCGAAATGGGAACGGGGCGCAGCATCCGGGCTTTTGGCTTCAATCCAGAACTTGCAGGGTCAGGATGTTTGGGTGTGTCTTTTGGGGAAAAAAATACATGACACTTAGGAATTGCAGTAAAATACTCGGCATTTATGGCAGCCACGAAACACACAGGGCGTTGTGGAGACTTTGAAGGTGAAAGTGAAGTGCAGTAAACGTAGTCAGAGGTCAGTAATGAAGTGGTGGTTTTAAAAAACAACGAAACTTCAGATGCTGCTGTAGAGCATCTGTAGGCAAAGCGCCTTGCTAGGGTGTCAAGAAAATGTTCCAGATATACGCATTCAAAACCCCGTTTTAGCCAGTAAAATGCTCTCGATACTACCTGGGGTTTTTACTCTCAAAAAGACTCAAGTGTAAAGGAGAAAGAGGGTGTAATTTCGTTCCAATAAACGCATTCAAGAGCTGTGCCCCAGAATTAAGGCCAATTTCAATCGCCAAAAGAGTGCGTTTTGACTCAATGGAAAACACGATCATTCTTAACTCACAAATTTTGTCCGATGTAAACGAAGTTAAAAATTTTCTAAACATTGAACAAATTGCGAGTTTGGGTATTCTTAATGCAAACTTTTCAATTACTGCCATAACTGCCGCCGACAGTTAACCAGGGTCGTAGCTTCAAGGGGTGCATAAAAAATCAGGTCGTCTCGGTTCGGAAATTAATTTGCCGCATTTTATTATTTACAACTTCCCCCCCGGTAAATCGATTTGCCCGTTATCGTCGTGAATCTTTCGGTGGAGGCGAAGGACGATTTTTTAAGTTACAGAAAAATCGCAGGGGGGCGCTGCCGCGCCCATTTCCCACCCCCGAAACATAACCTATAAATAACGGTTTTGATTAAACTGGTGCGGAATTGCGTGACTTCTAGAAGATTAAAATTGCACAAGTTACTTTACTGCATAATAGGCAATGCATGTTTGCGTTTAACTGATGCTTAGTGCCGGGGCCGAGGTATCGACCCCGGGATTCTTGCGTCAGGGTCAGGAAGATACTCTGCGGTTCGTCTCAGTCGGTATTCGTGTACTCAAAATCCAGGAAATATGCGGGAATCGTCTCACGAATGAAGTTGCAGATTGCGAAGAAATAGAATAACAATAATAATTAATTAATTAATTTTTGCCATTTAACATACGTGCACTTGGACTAAACCTGTGTGCGCCAATGGTTTTTACTAATAAAAATCCAGGAGCGTAATTAAGATTATTTTTGGGGGAACTTTAAAAAAACATAAACTCAAAAATTTTGAACTCTACTTGTAAAATGTCAGAGACGTAGGTATTTTAATCAAATATTGCAAAAAAATATATTGGATCGAGAAACGCATCAGAGGAGTACCCATGGAGCAAATGAATTTTTTCTTTCCGAAAAGACATCGATCGTGGAAACCTCCAGAATTTTCCGCACAAAAAATCTCGCTTCGAATGCAAATGACAATGTCACCAGCCCTCGGACTACACCCAACTGCACCACCATACTTCCAGCGATTTCCGCAAATCGATTTGCCCTTAGCCTAGCTACATTCCCCCTCACCTTGAGCCTATTCTGTGACCCCCATACCGCACAAAGCGTTTGCAGCGACCTTCTGCAACGATGGAAAATTTTTAAAAATGCTCATGACATGCACTTTCAACGGGGGTAGCAGCTGCCCCCCTCCCCAAATTTACGTAGGTAAATGTCGTGATAAAAAGCCGTACAATTAACTGTGCATTTCTCCGTGATCGAACAGTCTCAGCGACCATTTCTCAGCTACGATTTGCATTAAAAAGGCATTAATCGCTCCGGTAAATATATCTTTCTAGGCCCTTTTAAAGCTCTTTTCAGAGGCCCCTTCCAGGTCCTCGTCTAAAGGGTTTTGTGATTAAAAGGGCGCGGAGGAACAGGTGTTTTGGGGGGTTCTTATGCATGCATGTACTGTTGGAGATGGCTACAAAAAAGGCTTCTGCATATGCCTTAGCGAATGTTAATTAATCTTTGTTAGTTCCTTAGCGGTCCCTCAAGGACAATCAAGTAAATTCCTCATTTCTCTGCAATAGGATTTCACATTGGACTTCTACTTCCGGCAATTCTGGACTGATCCGAGACTTGCATTCCGAAAGAGGCCCCAGGTACTGCCAACGATCGCCAATTACATCGAAACTTATCGGTCATTTTCCAGGTGGAAATGCTATCTGTAGGCTCGGAATTCATCACCAACATTTGGGTACCCGACACGTTCTTCGTCAACGAGAAAACGTCATCTTTCCACAAAGCCACCACCTCAAACGAATTCATTCGGATTCACCATTCGGGTAGCATCACCAGAAGCATTCGGTAAGACTCGCGATAGGTGCTGGTATGATGCGACACATTTGGCGATTTTTTATATTGTAGATTGACGATCACTGCGTCCTGCCCTATGAACCTGCAGTACTTCCCGATGGACAGGCAGCTCTGCCACATAGAGATTGAAAGTTGTAAGTAGTAACCTTGAATTTGAGAGTGTCACTAAAGGGGCATCAAAAGGTACCTGTACATGTGCTTTTTCGTTGATTTTTCAAGGAAAGTTCTCCTGAAGGAGAGCAACATAAAAAAATCGATTTTTGACGACTTTACTTTGGGTGGCCTCCAAGACCACCCAACCTAGTGCCCATCGATCGGCACGTAAAATGCAATTATTACAACAAACATATGTCATTTTTCAATTATTTTAAAATACATTATTTATACAAAATTTGGGTAAGCTTGCTCTGATGACTTCCGAGATTCTTCATAAATAAAAACTCACTCGGGCAACATACAAAATCTAGAAAAATCAATGCATGTGTGTGTGTGTGTGGAGTTTTATTCAACGCTATTAATATTTAGCTGATTATCGGGACACACAGTTCGCTTGATTGGATACAATACAGGGTGTTGCAAAGGAACGGGAGCAAAAAATATACGCAGCCGAGCGGATTTCTCTCGCAAATGGCCTGTTTGTAACACCCTGTATGAGTCAAAGCAGCCTCAACTAAATGTTTTCCTAATCAGAGCACCAATCAAGCTATACACAGGCAACAAGCACTGACAGATAGCTCTTGATCTCGGTTAATGTAAATAGGAGAAAATCAATAATTTTTTTATTTCCTTTATTGTGTTGATCTGTATGTTTGGATGTCTCTCTCAGATGGGTGGCGGAGCATTTGTAATTTATGACCGAAAATCTACGTCGGACCTTCTCAGATACAGCAAGGAACCGAGGGCTTTTTTGTTCGGGGCCTAAGGCCGGACCTGGAACTGTGACTAAGACCGGTTTTGATCGAAAACGCTGTGTTTTCAGACTCTCCCCGCCACTGTTTTTTTTTCAAAGCATGATCCCCATTACCAAAAACGAATTGAAAGGAAACGATCACGCATGCACTCTGCACGACCTCAAAGGCGAATTTGCTTCACCCACACACATATCAAAACGCTTTCGCTTCACCATTTATTTATATTATATATTTTAGTCAGTGTCGTACCAACTTATTTTCTTTCCTCACCGTTATTTCATCTATGATTCCTAAAATTTCCATTCACCCCCTTCTCTCTCTCTCTCTCTCTCTCTCTCTCTCTATCTCTTTTTCTCTCTCTATCTATCTATTTCTCTCTCTTTCTCAATGGCCTCCCCTCTTTCGCATATAGGCGGAGGTGTGGGGGGAGGGGGGATTTCTGACAAGTGACAGCTTTTATTGTTTTGATGGGCGGGATAGTCGGGTACACGATGAAAGACATACGGTACCGGTGGCATACGGGGCTGACAAGCGTGGGAATAAGCAACGAAGTCGAACTGCCACAGTTCCGGGTCCTGGGCCACAGGCAGACCACGAAATTTATCTCCCTGACCACAGGTAAAGCCATTTTTGTGTGTTTAAACTGGCGCGAAAACTCCTTAGCCTGCGCGAAAATATCTTGGACTGCACCGCAGCCCCCCGAGAACATACAGGTCGGCACAATAAAGGGCTCCATCGTCACGTACCGGGTGGACAAACACATAAAAGGTCGCGGAGAAATTCTGCATTGAAACCTGTTTTTCGTGTTTTATTAAGTTTTTCATTGGTTTCGCGACCTTTCTTATGTACACCCAGTACGAACTGGCACTACTATCGCCTTGATTGCAGTCGGTTACACCATGCGCGACATCCGGTATAAATGGAACGAGGGCCCCAATTCAGTGGGGGTATCGAACGAGGTGTCGCTGCCCCAATTTAAAGTCCTAGGCCACCGACAGAGGGCCATGGAAATATCGCTGACCACAGGTTTGTGCCCTACCGATGATCGGTGAACACCCTCAACATATTATAACGTCTGCCCTTCCTCTGTAATATCAAAAACTTCGAATAATAATTATAGCAAAGTACTCTCTCTCTATCGAACTCGTTTCGAGCAGCTGATTGCGGTGTTGCTAATGTGCGCGTTAAATCCCTCTATTCAAGGAAATAGTTATAATCCTGGTTTGGTTTTTATTAATTTTTAGAGGCAATTTTTCAAAAATATCGATTGGCTCAATTGATTTCCTAAATCTTTAAATTCTTATTTTTAAAGATATAAACAGCGAGTTACTACTACTAACTCTAACCATTCGCAAGTTACTTCTTCAAATTCCTTATTCTACGACTTCAATATTTTTCACAATAGAGCTATCGAATTTAAGCTCATTCGCAGCTCCATTTTGCCAAAAAATACAGGCATTCACTGAGCATGTGCAATTGGAAGAGGCAACACCGCAGTGGATTAATTATATCTAACGTTCATTGATCTATTAGGGAAGGTAACTCGACATTTAACTCCTGTGTGGTGCCTCAATTATCGTACTATAACGAGATGCTCCCACAGGGAACTACTCTAGATTGGCCTGCGAGATCCAATTCGTGCGTTCCATGGGCTACTACCTGATCCAGATCTACATCCCGTCCGGGCTGATCGTCATCATCTCATGGGTCAGTTTCTGGTTAAATAGGAACGCGACCCCTGCCCGCGTAGCTCTGGGAGTGACCACCGTGCTCACCATGACCACCCTCATGTCCTCGACTAACGCAGCCCTGCCCAAGATCTCCTACGTGAAGTCAATCGATGTGTATCTGGGGACATGTTTCGTGATGGTGTTCGCCAGTTTGTTAGGTAAGTTAATGGACACATGTCCGACTCAGTTTGACGCCACTTGAGGACGCTTTTCTTGCAGAGTACGCCACGGTGGGGTACATGGCGAAACGAATCCAGATGCGCAAGAACCGCTTCCTTGCCATCCAGAAGATCGCCGAGCAGAAGAAACTGAACGTCGATGGAGGCCCCGACGACCACATGCCCAAGCAAACAGTGAGTAATCGTCCAGTCAGGCCCTTTAAGGGCTGAAGATTTTCCACAGATTTTAATATGAGTGACGGGACTTGATTGTCCACACAATTTCGGATTGGATGCTTCTTAGTAGGGACGTTTGTTCCAGGAGGCCGTACGCTTCAAAGTGCACGACCCCAAAGCGCACAGCAAAGGGGGCACCCTGGAGAGCACAGTGAACGGTGGTCGCGGAGGCCGAGAGGGGGGGCCCGACGAGGAAGCGGGCGGGCCTCCTATTCCTCAGCACATCATGCACCCGAATAAGGACATCAACAAGCTGTATGGCATCACCCCCTCGGATATCGACAAGTACTCCCGGATCGTGTTCCCCGTCTGTTTTGTTTGTTTCAATCTGATGTACTGGATCATTTATCTGCACATTTCGGACGTGGTGGCGGACGATTTGGTGCTCCTCGAGGTCGACAAATAATGGGCGCAAGCACCGCAGGTCTGGTTCCCACGGGACACCTGTGATGACTTCACCTTGATTTTAGGGAGACTAGCATACTTCAAATTAAGGAATACTAGTTTTTAGCGGTGGACGACGGTGTTGTATGGGGCTGGTCGGTGGTTGGTTAGCAGAGCTGGTAACGTCACTGGAAGTGACGAACACGTCATTATGTGTCATAGAACCGTATTTGCAGTACTAGTAAAAAAGGTGAATATAATTTCCATCAAAATCGGCCGAGAATGAGCGTTTGCACTGGTGGGCGCAATAAAAAGTCACGGTTAAAGGCTGAATTATAGTCTGCTGTTAAACTTAGCGTCAAGCTAGCTTTCGTAGAATCTGCTAAGTAATACTAAAGCTCTGTTCTCACGTTTCTATGGCGATTGGCTTGAAATTAAGCTCAATAGCAAGTTGATTTTACGGCTCTAAAAGTCACAGTTAAAGGATCCTATAGAAGCACTTTTACCAGATTACTCGCAGATGGACGAAAGTTGACAACATTTCAAAATCGGTATATTGCCAACATCCTATACCGATCAGCCCCGTACAGGGTGTCTTGTTCAGGTGCGCCCGTTATTGCTATCTCCAAAACGGTGAGAGCTGTAACATGGGTTGAATGGTAAAAAAGCTACCATTTTTGCATAAACAGCGTTGTCAAATGGTTTCTGGTTTCCAAGATTTTACGAAAATTGACGTAAACTTTTAATTGAAAATATAGCGAAAACTGATGACATTCGCGTTGAAGGTCTCAATACCGATTAAGTTTTTTTCAAATATGGACCTGGCTTCTTTATTTGATGTCTCGAAAGCCGTTTTCATTCCTGAAAGATCAACGTATAATTTCCGTTTTTTTTTTTAATAGTAAAATCCATTATAATGAAAATGAGGATTTTTGAGGTATAGTAGTACTCTGGAATTATGATATAAAAACGCCAGATCCGTATTTAAAAAAATTGTTAGGTTGGTATCAGTATCTTGAAGATCATATGTCATGTGTGTTGAAGTGAGAAGACATCTAAGTTATGAAGAAACTAGCATAAACACGTGTTAAGCTTTTTTTGATTATACGGGGGCCAAAAACGATCTGACAACGCTGTTTATCCAATAGGAACAAAAACGGTATTTTCTCTAATTTGCCCGCTTTGATAGCTCCCACCGTTCTCCAGCTAGCGACAGTGGACACGCCTCCGCAGGACACCCTGCATAACCAGAAAACTATTGAGTGAGTACTTCACGTTATTCTTTAGTCTAGGGCCCGGTTTATCAACCCTTGTGTGTCTATATAACTTTACCCAGAAGATAATTTCCACGGAAGTGACGAGCTAACTAAGGGTCAGTTTCTCTAAGGGCGTCCACGGAAATTATTTCCTAAGTACAGATAAAGTTGCCAGTACCTTTGATCAATCGGCCCTAATCCGGGCCTGGTTTTCGGAGCGGGGCTACCGCGCATCCGCGCAGCCTGCCAACCAACCAAAAAACAAAAGCAAAAGCACTGTCAAAATATATTTCCATTATTGAAGTAATCGGTAAGTTTCTGTTATGCATTTTCGATAGTTTATCCGTTCGTTGAGTATATTTTCGTAGTTTATAGCGGGATTTTTTAGGGATTATCGTCTAAGGAGATATGTGGGTATAGCGCGACAAACTTATTTATCGCCCCCACCCACCCCCTCCCCCATGTAAATACGACGTTCCTGTTTTTATACCTATAACTAACGCGCACCTAATACACACACACACATTATTTAAACAAATAATGCAATTATTTTTTAGATTAGGAATTATTGTAGCCCTTAAACACACACACAGAGATTATACAACAAATCCGATATTTACATAAGGGCGCCGCCGCCCTTGACCGCGTTTTATAACCAACAATTATTATTGCGCAACGGCGCGACGCATGTCGCGCAGAAACGAAATTCTAAATATGTAAAATAATATAATATAATGTAATTAAAGAAAGTATATTATACACTCCCTTGGATGAAGGCCCTTTTGGCTCGGTTCTCACCGATGCGCACGTTTTCCCTTTGTCCTTTGGACGCACTGAAGGGCCCGAGGGCGGCGCCAAAAGGGCTTTGAGCGACGCGCTCGCAGCCCTAGAAAACACTCAAACAACCCAACGAGTTTGTACATAATAGAGCTCACGGAGATAATTTATAGTACTACCAGAGGCAGGGCGTGCTCTTCGTATAGGAAAATCGACCTTGTTAAGTACCTATATAATTAATTACGACAACACGTACACACCGCGTTTAAAATCTTTTTAAAAGTATTAAGAAATTTAGCACGTGCACAGAGCAAGAGTCTGACTGAACCGAGCAATACTTAAAAATTATTATTATCATTATGATTATTATTGTATAACTAGTGCCGAAATGATGCTTCCTTCTTTTCGTCATGAGTCGAGGTGATTTGTGGTCCGTGAAGGGTTCTCTGTTATAGTCGTCGTGTTCGAGGAAACCAGCTGAAAGGGGCTAAATGGGGCGGGGAGTGCGGGGAACCTGAGAAAATGTTTGTCAGAATAATTAGGGCTGATTGTCGAATATGGCTGTGCATCCTGCGTTTTGCCGATAGAGCACATCTTCCAGGCCACCCGCCTCGCCGCTCATGCTGCGGCGAAGCCCCATGTAATAGTCTCCTTCACCACCTCAGAAAGGGATTAATTTTAACGGTAATAAAACTACCTATAAAATTGTTATAAGCAGAGTATAGAACACTAAAAAAGGTCCTAGAAAACGTTAATATAACCGATAGACTTATACTATATAGACGATTTTCGGGTGAAACGCGAAGAAACAACAACTGTAGTTAACTATGGCTTTATCACTAAGTTTTCCCATGACTCTCTTGAGTGGTTTAACGATTATTATTGTATTATTAAGTTCATCAGGCAGTAGCGTCTCATGCGATTATTACCCATGCAACCATTTTTCGGACGTTCCGGTCCAAAGTGGCGTAAACAGAATTAAGGGCCACACCCCCCTTTACACCGCGTTGCGGATGACTTATTGCTCACTTACAAGATATTCTAAATAATAAGGGAAAGTTGTATTATACCGCGAGTGATCGGGGAACCATTCCTGGGTTCGTTTATACGGGCGTGATATGGGGCGCAGCGGCTGTGGTTTTAATGAATGAAAAACGGAACTGAATCCGGGCCAGTTCCCCGATAGTTAGAATTATTCCAATTATTTAATTACTTGTATTATTATTATTATTATTATTATTAAAGATGAAATAAGGACTACGTATTGCGTAGATATATACTGTTTGGCGTTTTTATTTGAATAAAAAATTGTAAAAAACACCTTTTACGCAGTTTTAATTCTTTAAATTAGGAAAAAAATAGATAAAAAGCGCCCCTTTCGATGACCACACCGGGGACTCTACTTAATGCCTTGTTAAGACTGCCGCAGCTCCGGTTCTCCCCTCAATCTCCTTATACAGGAGGAGATTTTTAATCATATCGCCGAAAGAGGAGGACCTCATGAACAACTAAGACTGACGTATTCTTTGAAGTGGATATTCCAAAAAAGGAGAATTTATGATACAAATTTTTTACTCACCATCTGTCAAGAATCGGGATTGGCATCATGTAATGGATGACTAACAGTTTGATGATGAAAATAATGATGAGTGGTGCTCAACGCCTTGCTGGATCAAACCCGTAGCGCCAGGCATCGTACTACCGAAGAAGGAACGCCACGTGACCAACTAGAAGTGAAACATTATTTGGAATGAAACTTCAGTCGCCATCGATCAAGAATTAAGAGCCGCATCTGGCGGATCACAAATAATCTCAAGAATAAGAAATATATCCTTAAAGGCTCAATGGATGCAGAAAATTCTTTCCGATAATCTTTCACATCTATTGAATCCCCTAAACTGAAAAATAATCAAATTCGTCATTATTTTTAATTTGATACTATGTGGAACTGAAAATAGCCACGCTCATGCACTGACCGTCGTTTCATAGAAACGTCAAATCTGACGTAACGTACTAATGTAAACAAAGAGTCAGCCTTGAGGTGCGTGTGATAAAGTAAACAATAAATATGTCGTTAAATAGCAACAAGAAATTAGAAAAATAACTTCCATAATCTACGCATATTCTCTTCACAAGTTCAGCACCACATCAAAGTCACCTGGCAAGTAAAATGGCCCCACCAGAAGCCATCAGAAGCAGCCTCTCGCAGCGTTATGAAAAGGAAATAACCCACACTGCTTATGTATCAAGAGTTTTTCTCATAGTCCTACAATGCGCTGCAAATATTCTTATACCAGACCACAATGCCGAGGCCTTCGTTTACGTTGTTGACAGGAACAATACTACCATAGCAGACAAATTCATTAGCACCCTCCTTGGAGGATTTGTTAGATGGGATGCCCAATATTTCATGCACATCGCCAAATATGGATACACTTATGAGCATTCTCTGGCTTTTTTTCCATTCTACCCATTCCTTGGATCGATAATTGCTAAGGCATTAGCCCCCTTTCTATATTTTATGTCCATCGACTCCCTTCTTTTAATCAGCTTCATTGTGATCAACACTTTCATATTCAAGCAAACCTCTTTAGTACTTTTTCGCCTGACTTGCCTGTTCTTCAATCAGGAAACTGCATATGTTGCTGCTAGGATTTTTTGCTTTAATCCAGCTTCGGTGTTCTTCTCTGCTCCTTACACAGAGACAGTTTTCAGTTTCCTATCCTTTACTGGTATGCATAACTTGGTGATGTGGTATAAAGAAAAGAAAAGTCTTATAGCAGTGCTGGTGCCTATCCTCTTAAGTGCAATCACTCGCTCCAATGGGGTTTTAAATGTCGGGTTTTTAGTGTTTTTGTACATTTGTTTGGCCCTTAAAGGTGATTTTAAGGTTAAAGTGATTTGTGCCCTTAAAATAATTGGAAGTATTACAATATGCCTTTCTGGTTTTGTGTATTTTATTATTTATTCTAGAGGGTTGTTTTGCACAGGTTCAATAAATGTTCCTATAAGTAGAGACTTGCAGCAGCAAGCACAAAAGGAGCACTATGTGCTGCCTTATGCCTGGACCAACCAATTGAGGCCTTGGTGCAACTTTCTGAAGCTTCCTTACACATATGTGCAAAGTTACTATTGGAATGTAGGATTTTTGAAATATTTTCAACTGAAGCAGGCTCCGAATTTCCTGTTGGCTCTACCTATTTTATACATAGTAATTTCTAGCTGTATAGAACATTTCTGCATCAACTTTCTGAAGAGGAGAAATCGAAAGATTTTTACCTTTGAAGGTGACAGTCCAAATGATGATTTATGGCAACCAAGGCTTAATGTGTTCTATGCACATGCCTTGTTTTTATCAGTATTCTGCCTATTCTTTGTTAATGTGCAGATATCCACAAGGATGCTTTGCTCGGCTAGTCCCGTCTTTTATTGGATATGTTCATTTCAAGCCTATAAGTCTCAGGTGTTGCGGAAAGTTATACGATTCTATATTTTGGGATATTTTGTAATTGGGACTGTGATGTTCTGTAATTTTCTGCCTTGGACGTAAACCTATCTGTGATTATGTTTGACAAGGATATGTACTGTGAGGAAATAAAAGGGAGTTTTCTGAAATAAAATTTTTTCATTTCAACAATAAAATTGTTTCTTACAAAAGAACAACATACACTGGAAAAATTGATTATAGAGGAATGTCTAAAAAACAATAAAATACTGTAAAAAAAGGATTTGTCTCCGGTTAAAAAACATTTACTAAAATGAAAAAAGTACCTACTACAAGAGAGAACCAAACACTGCCAGCTCTCCCTTTCCACCCTAACTCCAACATCATTTATTGCTATTCTCTTCACACAAATAATTATCAAAGAGAACCAACTGGAACTCAAAGAGAAACACTACTAAAATTATACATTTCCAATATTCATATGGGGAATTAAATTAATCTGAAAAGTTGCTATGACATTTGCTGTGGTGGCTGCTGCTGTTGGTGATGGTTCTGATGCATTCGCCTGCCCCAAAACGCCTCTAAATCGAACGGACGAAAGTCCTACACATCACCCCAATTAACCTCCATAAAACCACCTGGAAACCTAACCTACCTTCAACTGATGATTCTCAAGCTCTTGATAATACACCACATTATTGGACCCTCGGTCCAGTTCAACTTTTGACCAAGAATCATAAATATATCTTATTAACTCGTCATGCTGTGTGTGCGGTGGCACATTGTTATGAGCCACAGATTGCTGCCTGCTTTCATATGATCGAGAATCATGGGATCTACTGAAAGTCATGGGTCTATGTGCCACAGTAAAACATTGTTCTCTGTAACGTTTTACCTATGATCGTGCTGGCGCAAGTCGTGCATGTGAGGCCTATTGTCATGCTGTCTCCCCTCATAGGAGGACTGTCTATGCTCTTGGTAGGACTGCCGGTGCTCCTGGTAGGAGTTCTGCCTGTTCTCATGGTAATTCATCCGGGATACGTTAGGCCTACGATTGCCGTTCATCGGCCCCATATTGCCCATTCGCGGACCGCTTCAATAACAAGTTTTTAGGGGGAAACGTTTATGGCTTTGTATTATGTTGGAGCGGGGTTTTAGGGAGAGGGGTGGGGCTTACCTCATGGTGTTAATCCACAGCCACAGCGTATTGACTCGGCAACGAAATTAACGTGGCTTTTTAAAGAAACTTAAGGGGAATTTAGCTTATTTTTAATAAATAAATAATAGGAGAAAAGTAAATAAGCTTCTCACGGAGGAGGTACGCAAACGCGTGACGTCAAACACATAGACAGTGACAGTCTTACAAACGATAAGAAGAATGACAGAATACACTTGACGTCACTCAGAATACTTTCGTATTAATTGCATAATCTATAAAAATATTAAATTTTGATTATTCTTTTCTTCACTTATTCAATGAAGTTCTCACAAATCTAAAAGCAGAACGCAACTGAAAAAGAAAAAATTCAAGAAAGATCTCTTATCAAATCAATTCTCACGTGGCACCATCTATCAGCCGCTCCCTAACATAACCTAAAAACAAAAACGTGCTTTTGACAACTTCCCCATAAAAATGTAAACAAAAATCAATCCCAAGTTAACTCGTTTAATTATCAAAATGGTCCGAAAACAGAACAATCAACTACCGGAGAACCTGCCTCAGCTGCAAAATCTCATAAAACGCGACCCGGTCTCGTACAATGAGGAATTTTTGCAACAATACCAGCACTTTCAAAATACCATCGAAGTATTCCAGTTGGCCCCCGATCAGCCCAACAAGACCCTGGATGAATTAGTGATGTTCATGGCTCAAGTGGCGCAGTGTTACCCTAAAGAGCTCGAAAAATTTCCTCAGCAATTGATCGATTTAATGCAGCACCACAATACTGTGCTTGACAACTCAATTCGCATGAATTTGTGTAAAGCCTTGATTTTGTTAAGAAATAAGAATCTTTTAGCCCCTACTGATTTACTAGAACTGTTTTTTCATTTGCTGAAATGTCAGGATAAAGCTTTGAGGCAGTTTTTGGAAACCCACATTATAACAGACATTAAAAATTTAAATACCAAGCAAAAAAATGCAAAGCTAAACACTACTTTGCAGAACTTTATGTTCACAATGCTTAAAGACACTAATGCCAGGGCTGCAAAAATGTCACTAGATATTATGATTGAGTTATATAAAAAAAATGTGTGGAATGATTCTAAAACTGTTAATGTTATTGCCACTGGATGCTTTTCTAAGGTTACAAAGGTATGTGCTTCACTCTACTTGAACAAATAAATCATGTGCTAAATCCTATGTATTTATAGGTTATGGTGGCTTCCTTGAAATTTTTCCTTGGCAAAGATCCAGAGGAAAAGGACTCAGATAATTCTGACTCTGAGGAGGAGGTCGACCCCAAGGAAGTGATAATGGCAAACAAGGTAAACAAAAAGACTCGAAAAAGAGCTAAGGAACTGAGCAAGGTCAAGAAATTAGCAGCCAAGGCCTACAAGAAAAAAAGCCAGGCTGCCACTTTCAATTTCAGCGCCATACATCTGCTGCATGATCCTCAAGGTAAGCTCAAAACCCATCAAAAAAACTTCAGTTGTTAACAAAACATTATCCCTTTAGGAATGGCTGAAAAGCTCTTCAAACAAATTGAGTCTAGCAATCAAAGATTTGAAGTCAAACTCATGACTTTGGATGTAATTTCACGCCTTATAGGTCTGCACAATCTCTTCCTTTTCAACTTTTACTCATACATTCAGCGCTTCATGCAACCTCATCAAAGAGAAGTGACACGTATTCTGCAATTTGCCGCGCAAGCTAGTCATGAACTTGTTCCCCCTGATGTGATTGAACCACTACTTAAAACTTTGGCAAACAATTTCATTACTGAACGTAATTCTTCAGATGTAATGGCCATAGGACTAAATGCAGTCAGAGAGATTTGCACTAGATGCCCTTTGAGTTTAAATGAAGATCTCCTAAGGGATTTAGTGCAATACAAGTCTTATAGGGATAGGTCAGTAATGATGGCAGCAAAAAGTTTAATTCAGCTCTTCAGGAGGTTGCGGCCAGAATTGCTACATAAAAGAGACAGGGGTCGCCCAACTGAAGCCTCAGATGAAATTGAGCAATTGCATTATGGTAAAGTTGAGGCTAAGGATTACGTCCCTGGAGCCGAGGTACTTGTTACTAAAGAAAAAGGAGTAAAAGATTTGGAGATTAACAGTGAGAGTGAATCGGATGATGAGGAATGGATTGATATTGATCATTCAGATAAGGAGACGCCCAGCAATGAAGAAGACGAAGAAGGCAAAAAAGAGAAAAAGTCTAAGCAGGAAATTCTGAAGGAGAAAAAAACTCTAGCTCATAAAGCAACATTAGAGAGAATACTTACTGACGAGGATTTTAAAAGGATCGATATGGCCAACGTTCGGAAACAGTTGCAGAGCACCAATAAGAGCCAGAAGCGCAAGCTGGATGATTCAGAAACACTCAAAAACAAAGAGGACTTGGTCAAATTGGGCGATATAGAGAACATCTATAAGAAGAGGAAACATGACAAGCAGACGAGGATAGAGAGCGTAAAGGCAGGCCAGGAGGGAAGGGAGAAATTTGGGTACAAAGACGGCAGACTCAATATTCATTGTTCAAAGACCAACAGGGAAAAAAGGAAAAAGAAAAATTATCAGATGATCAAGCACAAAGTACAGGGGAAGGTGAAGAGAAGCTTTAAGGACAAACAAATTGCCCTTAGGAATCATCTGATTAAGTTGAAGAAGATGAAATGATTTTATTTTTTATTTATTAGGATTTTTGAAATAAAGTAAATATATGTTTAATTAAATTTTTTATTTTATTATAAAAATTTAATTGGAGATTATGAGCAAATCCCTCTACCATCCAATGTTGCTAATGTATAGATCAAAACATAGCAGTTATAAGTTCAAAAAATTGAGAGAAATATATGTGTCACTTTCTATTAAGTGGCAAATAAGAGAGATGACACGTTATTCAATGGGTGTTTGATGTTTCAACAATCTCACATATACATACATATTAGTATATCAACCAACTGGCAAAAAGATTCAAATGGCGGCATGTTTACTGTTTTGATTAAATTTTCAACAATTTCCACAGTTTTAACCCACATTTTCTTGCGTTTTACATATTTCCACAATGAGCATTAAAGAATCTGATGTCGACACCCTATCGGCCGCCCTAAAATGCACTAAAGTTTCCCCGAGTGGAGTCTCGTTCGCCGGCAAATCCCTCAAATTAAACTCGGAATCTGACGGTAAGTGACTTTGAATTATTCCGCAAGTCAGCAATGCCGAAGCTCCTCATCAATCCCTAGCTAAACCAGTAATTGAGCAAATTAACCAATGCTCCTTTTTGGAATACCTAAACCTAGAAGGGAACACTTTGGGAGTGGACGCTGCCAAGTCTATTGCAGAGTCCCTGGAAAAGCGTCCAGAGTTTAAGCGGGCCCTATGGAAAGACATGTTCACTGGTCGAATGAAAACTGAAATTCCCAAAGCCTTGGAATTCCTGGGGGCAGGACTGGTGAAGGCCCGGGCACGTTTGACTGAGCTTGACTTGAGTGACAATGCTTTCGGTCCTATTGG
Organism: Euwallacea similis; assembly: GCF_039881205.1. Classification (NCBI taxonomy): domain Eukaryota; kingdom Metazoa; phylum Arthropoda; class Insecta; order Coleoptera; family Curculionidae; genus Euwallacea; species Euwallacea similis. The sequence continues at coordinate 5,113,603 of NC_089618.1, read as the reverse complement.
CGTGGAAGGCTTGGCGGCCTTGTTAAGAAGCCCCACTTGCTTTGCTTTAGAAGAATTGAGACTTAACAATAATGGTTTGGGGATTACAGGAGGAAAACTGCTTGCTGGTGCCCTTACTGAATGCTATGAGCAAAGCAAGAAAGAGGGTAAGCCCTTGGCTTTAAGGGTGTTTATTGCTGGAAGGAATAGGTTAGAGAATGAAGGGGCTATAGCCTTAGCCAAAGTTTTCAAGGTAGGTTTTCATGGTGGTAATTAAAAGAAGATTTAAAAGGGTTTTTAGAGGATTAAGACCTTAGAGGAGGTAGCAATGCCTCAAAATGGTATTTATCACATTGGAATCACTGCTTTGTCCGAGGCCTTTGCCCAAAACAAGAGTCTGAAGATTTTAAATTTAAATGACAACACTTTTGGGGAAAAGGGAGCTGAAGCGATTGCAAAGGCATTAGTCACTTTACAAGATTTAAAAGAAATAAATTTTGGAGATTGCCTGCTGAAAACTAAGGGGGCTTTATTGATTGCTAAAGGTATCATTATTATTCTTCCAATTTTTTGCTATAGTTAACCTTACATCTGGTTTTAGGGCTAAAGGATGGGCATAAAAACCTTGAGGAACTAATTCTGGAGTCAAATGAAATAAAAAAAGAAGGGGGTGTGGCTTTGGCTGCTGCCATGATAAATAAAGAGAGGCTTAAGAGCCTCATGTTGGATGCTAATCAGTTTGGAGATAAAGGTGTTGAGGATATCCGAGAAAAGCTTAAGGAAATTGGAAAATTGACTGCATTGGGGTCTTTAGAGGACAATGAATCTGAAGGGGAGTCTGAAGAGGAGAGTCAGGGTTGTGAAACTCAATCTGAGGGTGATGAAGAAGAGGATTCTGAGGGTCATGTAGAAATTGAGGAAATTGTTGATGATGCTGAGGAGAATTTGAGTGATAAAGTCACAGTGCAAGAATTCCTCTCAGAATCTACTGCTCAGAATCTATTGCTTCTGGGAGAGAACAGAGAACAGCTACTCCTCGAAGAGGCAAGGACAAATAGAAAAATTGATGTGGCTAATTTCATCATAATCCTCATGAAAGTCTCCTCTTTAAGTGACAACCCCAAAGTTGGAGGTTTAGCATCGAAAATCACTGAAACTCTGTATAGGGAAATTTTCATGTGGGCCCAAAAAAACGATTCCATATCAATTGTCAATAACTGCCTTTTGGTCCACTTGGGCTTAATTAAAGTATATTCAAATACTTTCAGTTTTCAACTAATTATTCAGTTGACATTCATTTTTAGAGTGAAGACCGTAAATTTAAACCTGATTGGAACCTCACTGGGTGCCTCAATTCCTTAAAAAATGTCTCAACAATGAATTTTGTGCCTGAGAGCAGTAGAGATGCTCTGAAAGTTTTTATGGAGCGGCAAGTATTTTGATTTAAATATAATAATACAGGGTGAATTTTTTAAAGTGCTACAACGCAATTGTTGGTGGGTTGATAAATTTACGTTATTCAAATTTAGATAGAGAAACGACGTAGGTGAAGCAGGCGCACTTTCGCACCTGCAGAAAGTGTTTTTACAGCTCGTATGTCCAAAAATGGGTAAGCTTTTTTATCCATTTATTCCATATGTTGACTTTGATTTATTTTTTGCATAATTTCTTTCAATTACTCAATTGTGTCCCCCTTAGTTGAAAATATGTGTGTTGAATTTTATCAACCCGCAATAAACCGGTTTGGAGTAATCGCATTATAACTCTTTAAAAAACTCGCCTTGTATAATGGTTAGGTTCATAATTAAAATGCCTTTTACTTCCCCCGTTATATTTTAGGGAAATTAGCAGGGACGGGGACAATTTGCCTTTGAAGAAAGAGATTCTGGCTGGTTTAAAATAGTTGTATTTTTTAAAATATAATGTTAATACATAAAAATTAGTTTGATTGAAACAAATCAGCCCTAATTAACTTGTTACGTATTTGCATAGTATCACAAAATACGTTTTTTGATAAAGCACATGATTTTTTCAGTGTCTGATAACCCCTATGGTTTCTTGATATATTGGTGGACCAAAAATAGTCTTCTAGATAAAGAGCATCCTATGACGTCATCTTATTTTTTATAGTTTGTTGTCTATTAGTGACGGATGAGAGACAGAACATAACCTAAATTTCTACCAAAACAATTTTCAGTTATTTTATCAGCATAATTGATCAATATAAATGAAATTTTGACCAGTAAAAGTAATGTTTCTTAGTAATAATGCTAGAAAATTTAGTCTCCCTAGTGAATTCCGTCAAATCTACTCTCCACTACCTTTTATACGGAAGTTACAGAGCGGGACAGTTTCTTGTTAATTGTGGGAACCTCTTCATCCAAGGGTCGTGCGAGGGAGCCACGACCCTCCACACACTCTTCTTAACCCTCTATGATTCCGCATCTATATTTCTTCAAGACAATTGGCAGTTTATGCAGCAATCTATTCATTTTATCGTTTCTACTTTAGACACCACTTTCAATAGCCTCATTTCAATAATCGGCAATATTGCAACATTTTTGCAAGCCTCCTTAAAACTGTTTTTACTTATTTGCAATGATCTAATTGCTGCCCTATCCTTTATTGCAAATTCAATATATGGGATAATTTTTGTAATGAGGAAAGTGGTTATATTATTCGGTTCTGCAGTTTGGTTCCTCATCACTTTCATACCAGTGACAATCTACCATTCCTGCATTTTTTTTTCAACCCTAGTGACACAGTTTTATCAAGAGATACCTCAGATCTTCTTAATGGGACGTAAAGGCATAACGACCTTTATTAATAAAATCATTGACTTTGTCTGGGATATCCCAATTAAGTCCCTTGCAGGACTGACAATAGCCACCATCTTAATATACATTTTTAGCCAGTATCCTGTTGCAATTACCTCATACTGCAGGGAGAAGCTACAGCTAATTGGAAGTCTTTGTTGGAGGAAAAAGCCTCAAGTAAAAGACCAGACAGCAGATGAATCACCAGAAACTGATAAAGACTGTGTAATTTGTCAGGAAAGGGTGAAGTGTATTTTGTTATTGCCGTGCAAACATGTCTGTCTCTGTGAGGAGTGTTCAGAAGAGATGAGAGACTATAAGGATGAGTGCCCAATATGTCGAAGTTACATTATGGATGCCATGAAGATTTATTTGTGATTTATCTTCATTAAGAATGATTTGCTTAAATAAAACTAATTTTTTGGTATTAACATTTCATATATAAAAGCAAACCCCTTATGTCCCCAACATTTCAATCATTTTTATGCAGTATGTTTTATAACTACTTTCTACAGTCCTCAAGAAAACGTCTCTAAACTTTTCCATTATTGACATTTTAATGATTTGTTCGTAATTTATAAATACTTTGAAGCGGAGCAATGTCACACATGTATCAAATGACGCTAATTTTAAAATTTTTCAAGAACTGATTGTTTCACAGATTTAAAAAATTTTTGGAAAACAAATATTTCCGATGCAATAGTTTCAACTCTGAGGTTGTCAATTTAAAATCCTCACTTAGTCACAACCACGAAAACCTCAGTTAAGTGTTATCCCCTTCATTCACCTATTTCTCTAAGCAATAATCACCCTTAAAGCCAGTTTCCTTGCTCTGCTTGTAGTACTGAGTACCCCCCCATATTATTTTCAAGCTCTTATTAAGCTCAACTCTTCTAGAGTATAGCAAATAGGACCGAAAGTTTTATCTTTCAAGCTCGAGAAATAATTAAAAATTGTTTTGGAAAAAAATTAGGTTATAATTTTTTTACCTGTCTTCAGTCATTGATTCGATAACAAATCAAACGTATCATGAAATTAGATAAATATGGTGACGTCATGAGATGCGCTTTTTCCTAGAAAACGAATATATTTCTATGAAATTCATAATCCTGTGAAAACAGCAAAACTTGGCAAACTAAGATCGACGAAATTTTAAAATTTACAAAAAGTTCAAAATTTTTCACGCATAAAATCGTCTTTCCCTTCTTATTGGTTTATTACAGAACCCAGAAAAAATTCTATGTAAACTCAAAAACGTCCTTCACCAAAGGAAACATCGTTACTTAAAATGAGTAGGTCCCAATACTTAAAACGATCATCATGCATAAAATAAATCAGCAGTTCTCAACGAAAACGAGCTTTCACGGTATTCACCTTTGCGTCGTCGCCGATTACTAACAACAGGTGTATAATACAAAGTGGTAACAAGGCTGATAAATGTGGTTCACGTTATCATGAAACGCGAGTAGTACCCGGGGGGTACCACGTTGGTTCTCAGTCAGTTTACATGGGTTTACGTGACGGTATACTTACATACACCAGACGGAATTTCAATTGGCGGTAAATGTGTGCAGTTCGGGGAATATGATCGAATCGGACTTTTGTTCTGGAAAAGTGCAAGGGCTCTGGCTTAAGCCTGAATCGTAATGAAGGAAATTTGGGATGGGAAGGAGCAGCTGCCTAGATTGAGCGACGGACAACCGGTGAGCTGTGAAATAAAAAAAAAAATTGAGTTCAAAAATCAATAATTAAATCAGAGTTATCATGCTAATATGTCCTGTATTTGAAACGTTACAAAATTCGTTTAATGGTAAAATCCAGTTAAATGTGAAATTTCACTTAAATTCAGGAATCTAGCACTTCCTGGCGATTATCGCTAATTGACTTTGCTAATTTGCATCGACTGCCGTTAGGTTGTATGCCCACTATCACCACCAAAACCTTAAACCAACCCGTATCCTTGACTTCCAATTTGTGCGTAATATAGCGTAAAGTTTGTCAGAAAACAATCTCACGGCAACGCTTTAATGCCTTATACTGGCTGCTACGACCTTGCTTCATTTTAATATCATTCCAATGCAAAGCTTAACTGTATAGGGAAAACTGTTAATCACATTATTCATAGTACAACGTAACTGGCGATTAATAAACAATAAACGGAGTGACTCACAAAGGGCTCAATTATACCGCGAAAGCGTCATAAACAGTACTACTGACGATATCTAGGGAATAGATTAGATAGCCAACTAGGAAATTTCTGCCGAACATCATCACTTCGTCCTATATCATAACCAGGTGCTAATTTCTAGCTTTCTGTATGGTGAAAGTGTTCAGTTTGCTGGTAAGACCCCCAATAAAAGTTTCATCAAGTTCTCCTCAATAGGGCTTAAAAGTAAAAGTTTTCTGAGCCTGTATTAAAAGTTTCTTATATAACACAATTCGCACTTAAGGTCATCAGGTGGCAGCAATAAATCGTGCAATTATTGGCCATTAACAGGCCCACCAAGAAGAACGTTTCGGCATTAAGAAATATCAATACGTGATTAGGTTAATGTTCTATGTGCTTATTCGACTTCTTAGGGATTAAGGATCTATTCGATTCATTCAGAAGTAAAACAATAAATTAACGTATCGCTTTTAAAGTCAGCGTAATGTTTATTAATAGATTTTTTTCGGATGAAAGTTGCAGTAATTTCTATTATTTAATTTCCGAGTGCAGATTAGATATCAGGACAATAAATTTGTTGGTTTTTGATGATAAATATTTGCTAGTTCAGTAGACGAATGTGCTTAGTTGAAGTAAAATATGTTACATGGGTTCAAAAAAACGAAAATTAGAGGTAAGTCGCCTTGGTGGCCATGACACCCCAAGGATTTTTTAATTATTTAATTGGTGGTTTTCCCATGACGTATGGGAAACGTCTGGTTAATTGTGCATACTATGATAGACCGATAGATGGCCTATTTACGTAATAATAGCGAAATTTGGACTATTCTAATTGTTTTCAAAAAATAGCTATGTAAAAACTCTCTTGTTGATATCACTTTGCGCGGCCCTTAGGATCGGTTGATCGGCCCACTGTGAATATATGCGATTTTCTACGCTTTAAAATGAATATCTCACCGAAATTTAACATTCCCGCTCACAACGGCAATAATCTATCGTTAAATTATTATTTTCTTAGTCGATATGGCTCAAAAACTATGAAACAAACGTAGTGCGTTGAAATTAAAGCTGAAAATTGCTATAATTGAAAATTTGATTAAAACCTCAGAGAATGGACAAGAGAAATCAAACTGAAATTAATTAGAAAAAAAAAGTTCTTGAACGAAGCTTTCCGGGCGGCCATGCCGACCAAACTCCCTGTCGCTCGGCGTCCGTGTAATAAACAACCGTGCTTCATCCAGGAAACTCATCGAAATTACCTTGGGCTCACCTCTAAATCTCTTACGCTCGTTTTACCTCACATTTTCGCTGGAAAAACCCAAAATATCGCAAAAATTCGGTCAAGAACATGAGTACGCAGACAACGTTGCGGAGCTTCGAACTCCCGCAATGGCGCGGCCTGAAAAGGGCACTCGCTGATTGGCCCGAGGCCGGAGGGCGCAACGTCAGAGCGTTCGCGAAGTATTTTGTCTTCGTATGCCCATCTCTCTCCAGCTTTACCTTCGCGGTGTACATGCGAAACAAGGCAAGATTGATAATTAATAATGAAGTGACGTATGAAACAATTGGAATTCGTGATGTATTTTGTTTATTGTTGTTTATTTTTATGGCAACAGGGTCTCCTGGGTGGTATCAAAGGAACCCAAATATTATGGTTCTGGCAATATCAATAGCCGTTACGATTGATTTAAATTTCAATTATTTATAATAAACTTCCGGTTGGCACTTGCTTTAATCGACTGTTGCTGAGAATTGAAGTGGGGGGAACGTCTTCAATTACGACAACAAAAAGACGAGGAAAAGTTGCGACACTGCCAATTTTCTGCATAAGATCGCTGCATGCGCCAGCAAAGGGAAATTATTATAATTAACGCAATTGTTTACGTAATTTCGTCCACCTATGGTGAAGGAAAGTTGCAAGGATTTTCCCACAATACATTAAGCTATAATTACTTCCTATCTGCATTGTTCCCAACACATATCCACACATTATGCCTGTTTTTACTAGTGTTAATTTGTTATACTGCAGGTCCAGGGTACTAGCCAAGGGGCAAGGTTCAGGGTTGAAGAATAACTGGGTAATTATTCATAACGTGGCCTGAATTCGCTTATGCGAAAGGCCATCAAGCAGCTTTTTTTGATTAACTGACATCATCAGATTGTTTCCAAGAACAATTCCTCGTCATCATGTAATAAATCCCTGATCAATGACTATTATCATGAGGATCTTCATGACCTTGACTGTTAAGACTAAAGATGTATATAAAAATAGTTGTTTTGCCTTTTACTAGCAACTTCAATTATTACACTGTGTAAATTGGGATTTTTTACATTCAACCTGTGTCTTGCTCATGGGAAATCATGCAGTTTCAAGGCTGATGATCAAGATATAATATCATCAAACACCAGTTAGTGTGGTATGCAGTTTTTTTCACTTTCACTAGTGTGAAATTCTCCATTAAAAGTGGATCTCATTCCCATCTAAAGCTGTTTAACTTTGCTCTTGAGCTCAAGATAATTAAGTCACATTCAATAATTATTGTACTAACATAACTGCTTCCTGACTAAAAAGGAAAACCTTACTAAGTGTGCATTAATATGGCTTTGTATGGTCATATTAAAGCACTATTTCCATTAATAATTAAAATACTAATGCATCCCCGGATTGATAAACTGATAAGTATTACTCTTCAGTACGTTAATTTATCAAGAATGTGATTTTTCTGCGCAGGTCGCCAAGAAATGGAACATCACAGACACTCTGCCCAAACGAAAGGGACTGTCCCACTCACCATCTTTGCGCGCCATAAGGAACTACATCGATCTCCCCATTGATCGAAATAGTGGAATTGAGAATCCCGGATATGACAACGACTACAAGTATGAGTACTACATGCATCCCGATTTCAGGTTGGTGCTGTTTTTCTCTGACTAAATTGTTGTTGTATTAGAAAAGGGCATAACAAGAACAGTAGGAGAAGATTCCCAATTTGGTTTCAACTTCCCTGCCTGGGAAAATTCCTCAATTGTTGGGAAAAATGAAAAAATCGCAACTTTCTCATGCGCAGAAGGGGTTATAGCCACTCTTAGGTGATCTGCACAGTTTGTTGCATCTCACACATTGGTGTCTACTCTACTTGAACTCAAAATTTTAAATATATACTATTATTCCTTAAGTGTCAGGAAATTTTGCCATTTTTGTAACTCAAATACTGTAAAACCATAATTTTTACACCTTACAAAGGATGATTTTTCTCCCTTAATCAGAGGTAAGTGATCCTGTGTAGTAAGTTGCGTCTGATGCACTATTGCCAGATCGAGTGAAACTCGCATTTTTCCTAGGTTGGTTCTGCGCAATTGGCTTTGTCTGACGCACTGTGTCCAAATCTACTCAAACTCAAAACTTCGAGTTTTTTTTCAGCAATTTTCCGACCGACTTCGACTCGAACTCGGCTGATTTCGAGTACCCAACGATCAGCACCAAATCGATCAACACTTCGCATTCCGGAGGGTCTGAAGACTATGCCGACAACGAAATGGGCTCTTCGGTCAAATTGGTCACCGAAAAAGTAGAGCGGGTAAGTGTGTATCGTACAGATTTAGTGATGGTGTTGACTCAAATGGCATCACCGTTTGCAACATGCTTGTTCAGTGGTTAATCAGCATTATTACAATGTTGAACTTGTGCTAATAAAAACACCGGTAGAAGGCGCATTAAGTTACAAATTGCCAAAGGCGTTACCTATTACACATTTGCATCAATATTTACCACTGAAGCTTATCAGCAATTAATTGCGTCGAGAAGATGTAGATGATGGTAATTGTGTGAGAGAAATGGCGCTGAGTTATACTGAGTTAAAGGTGCTAGTTTTGGTTCAAGTATGTGTGTTTTATTAACCTTAAAAACAGCGTGTGTGGCCAAGTAGAACCCCTGTTCGCCTATTATTTTGGACCGTAATTCGGCTTGGTTATGGATATTTTAACGGAGCTTCGACTGTATAATTGATAGCGCTACGGTATATTTCGACATCTGGTTGCATTTCGTTACAAAAACAATGAATTAGTACAACGCAATTAGACCTTCCAAAACTCACGGAGGTGAGCGGCAAATTACACCTCCAAACGCCTTCAAAAGCTATTCCATATATCATACAACCACTCGCAGTCTGATTAGGTATGGAGATCGTGATGAAACCCTTAAAATACCTCAGTCGTTTCCTTTTCCCCTTTTAAAGTCACCATCTAACGGAAGTTGAAAAATTGGAATTCACCTCGACAAACCGACAATATAACGCATCTGCCCATTTTTTACAGTCTACTGCCCACGTGCCTGCGGTGGAATCAATTCGATAATTAAGTTTGAAGCAGTCGAAATTGAGCCTCCGTACGCGCCACACTTTAAGCCCTATTTGAGTATCATGTGATAGGATGAAAAACGGAATATTCGATTATTCGCAGCAACGTTTCGCCTATATTCAGTACCGTCCTCAGGCATATTTGAAGCGCTGCCAGACCTTGGATTCGTGGTCTTACGTGCTCAAGAGTTATTTGCGCAGAAGATTACAGTATGGATTAGAAGCGAGATATGGGAGAGTGAGTGGCTTTATTGTTAAAATATTTTCGATGAGATTAAATCTAATTTCATCGGGTTTGATAAGATTTACAGTGCGGGTTTTAATCAAGATAAATTTATCAGGAAATTTTTGCTCGTAATTATCAATATGAATGATTCCTTCCGAGCAAGAGCAATCAAAGGAGAAAAGTCATAATTGCATCCGTGCGAAAACTCCCCCTGATGATGTCACAATTTTCCTAAACGCGAGATCAATCTGTCGATTAGAGCTATAAACCTCAAAAAAAATCGAAATTTTCTTGAAAACTATCGAGGGAGGGGGGGGGGGGGGGGGATCTAAAATCGGTAAAGATCAACTAAAACTGAAAAGTTATGTAAATCAGAGCTTTGCCCTTCGCCAGTCTGAACTGCCTGTAACTGCTCTGAATGTAAATCAGAATTAAACCTGAAAAAAACTGCGAATCTATCTTAAACTCACCTCTAAACTTAAAACGAACTCGCTCACAACTTTAGCAGAACCTTTCCCTTGGCAGAAACCTAAATTTCTTTGAAAATTTTAGAAGAGTCTCACACTGACTCGAGAGTAGCGAAACTTTGAGTTGGGATAATGGCGACGACTGGAAAATCTGCACTCTGATTGGTCCGAAAGAAGTTACGTTAAAGCGTTTGCTGATACTATTTTGTTTTTGAAGTTTTCACTGCGACGCTAGCCGATTTGGGCCGAGGAGAATCGAAGGGGCAGAAATAGGATTTTTTTGGGATTCTTTGAAATCTAGTGGTGGCGATGACTGCAAAATCTGCATTTTGATTGGTCGGAAAGGCGATAATCGTTAGAATTTGTTTTGATTAATAGGGATTTGTATGTACAATTGTAAGCCATTATCTCAGTTGAGAAATACAGCTTTTATTATGTAGAAAGTACATAAATCTACGCAGTGAGTGTTTATTATACATAATTGCGCTATTAATAATCGCTCTAATTTGCCTTGATGACTAAATATAGCCCAATTAAATCAGTAACTACACCAGGCAACCACCCACGCTGACCATTAATCACTACAACCGATTAGGACTAATTTTCTCCATTTTTTAGTCTTGCAAAACCTGGTGCGCCCACCTCTCCACCGCAATATGCACCATCTCCATTGCAGCCGGCTTGGGTACCCTCTACAGGCTTCCACAATCGACCCTGATCAAGGGAGGATTTCCATTCTTGGTGGCCTACGCCATTGTTTCTGTGATCTTCGGTCTTCCCCTGCTCTTTTTGGAGTTGGGGATCGGACAGTTGGCCCAGGAGGGGTTCATCAAGAGCTGGAGGGCCGTGCCATTTTTTAAAGGTTAAAATTTAAATCTGCTTATATCGTAATATAAACCGCAATAATTGATATTAATGCAGGCGTAGGCTATGTAAAGCTTCTGGCGGGGTGTCTACTGAGCCTCTACTACTCCCTCTATATGGGGTTGGCTCTGATGTACATGATCTGGGTGGTAAAGGAGCCATTTCCCTTCTCCGACTGTGCAAATGGGGTGATAATGACTAAGGTGGGAAAATTCGGGAATTCGGCTTCGGTGTCTTCATGAGGTTTTTGTCACAGGTGGGATACACTGCAAACGCGAAGAATGGCCAGCAATGCGTAGCAGACACATTTCTTAAATCCCCATTCGAAGACCCTTATTATTTTGGCATTTACACTGCGCTGTTGCTCTTCATCTGGATCGTCGTTATAATTCTGTAAGTTTTGAAATATCAACGCATTAAACATCAAAAATTGAGAAATTCGTTGCCAGATCAATAAGAAGGACTAAAAGCTACATAAGGTCGCTGCTAATATTGTTCTTCCCCACTATGGCCTGCTACATTGCTTTGACTACGAAGTCTGTTCTATTGGAGGCTGAATTAGGGGTTTTATACAAGTTTTTTGAGGAGGCTGACTGGAGTTTACTGGGAAATGCTGAGGTAAATAGTCTTTAACCTCTAATTAAATATCTCATTCATTCTCATAATAACGCAGGTATGGTACTATGCCACAATCCAAGTGTTTTTTTCCACCAACGTGGGTTTTGGCTCATTCATCACCAACGCAGGAATTATGTACAACAAAGTCAACCCTCTATGGTAAAGCTCTAAACTTTCCAAAAGTTCAATATCAAACTTGAAACTTTTAGGACTGCATTGGGCTATATAGTAACGAATCTGATCTTCGGAACTGGCTCCGTGCTCATCTCTCACCTCCTCACCGCTAACGCCTCCAACCTCACTCACATTGCTTCGTCGCACTTTATCTCCGAAGTGCGCCTTTTCACCATGATCTACGACTCAGCAGTTAACCATGGCAATGACAATTTTCGCTATTGGACAATTGCCGCCTATCTCTTCTTCGTTTTCGCAGGGTTTTTAAGCATGGTGTGTATTTGCGTAAAGAAAATAATTATTGAAATAGAAAGGATTTTGGTTTGCAGGCGACCCTAACTTACACCATGCTCAAAGCGATTTACGGACATGATGGGATCCGGTTTAAATGGTGGCAAACCAGCATTATTTTTAGTTTCAGTGGTTTCGTGCTTAGCTGCGCTTTATTGCTGAAGCCAAATTTTTTATTAGTCCGCCTGCTTGATGAGTATGTGGTTGGGAATTTGATTTTCATATGTGTTATCTTAGAGGTTTTAGCCTTTATCTGTTTCTATGGTACGTTATAACCAGACAATCTATGTCTTTACTAAGAGAAGGCGTTTTTGAATTAAAGGCACCTCAAGAATCCAGTCGGATTTCGAATTCATGCTGGGCCACATCCTCAGTAAAATCTGGCTCTTTATGTGGTGGATAATTCCACTGGTTCTGACCGGAATCCTCTTGTGGGGACTGGCTGTTATTTACCTGGAAGAAATGTTTTCGAGCGACCCTGTGTGGTTGTACGGAATAGGCTGGGCTGTAGTCCTCACTACCTTCTTACTTATCATCGCAATGGGCCTCGTGGTACTCAGGAAGCAGGATGGATATACCGTATGCGATGTAAGCATATGGTAACCATTAAAATTCAAGCAATTTTTCACTTTTCATTCCATTTCTATCCATATAGAAACTCAAAGCTTCTTTAGAGCCCTCTCAGGAATGGGGCCCCAAGGACCCGATGCTGCGCTACAATTGGGTGCAATGGAACACCAAATCGCAATCTGGGGAGCGGGATTTTACCCTCAAAAGGAGGGGTACCAAGGAGTACACCAAAACGATCAGAAAGAGAGCCAAGAAGGAGGCTCTTTCCATGGGAGTAGAAGGTGCTTATACCAAAAGCGAAGGCATCACTGTAACCATAAACAACAATGTTGATATGTTGAATGGTAACTCCAGACCCAGTTCAAAAAAGTACAACTCAAAATATTATGTAAGCAGCAGCGGAATCAGTCAGATTACCAGTGGTGAAGGTAATAATTTGCTTAGGTGCTAAAATTATTATTGCTGTTATTAATTAATATAGATCCCCAAACGGATGCCGCAGACACGAAGCACCATCACCATCACTTGAAACACCATCATCACCATAGAAATAGTTTTCCAGTGAATACTGAACAGCCCCAAGATAACGAGGTAATAAGACACAGCGTTCCGGTGACAACAAATATTAAAATTGTAGATGATGCGAATTCGGAGGGATATGGGACCTTTAGAAATAAAGGGCCGTACATTATCGATGGGGATATAGGGCATGTGTGCCATAGGCGGTATGGGAGCAATGAACACGAGGCGATTACTCAGCTTTAGGGGTTATAGATTAACAGTTTTCTTCTCATTCCATAAAGTGCAATAAAAAAAAAAATCAACGACTGAAAGTGCCAAATTTTATATTTGTTTAGGGGCCTTTGATTTGAATACTCGACTGCCTTCGAGAATATATTAAGTCAGACTTTTGTAGATACGTGTTGTAAATAGCTGTTTAGTATATAATTTTGGAAACGAAGATTTGATTGAACGCATGAGCTTTAAGTGAAATATAGTTTTTATTAATTAAAAAGTGTATTTTATTAAACAAAAATATCACATTTTGCCTTAAATATCATGTTGGTCTTAAACCTAGGCTTCAATACTATGGCAACTGCTCCACGCTTTGGCGTTAACCTGCTTCAAAATTGTCTTCAATGATTGTCCAGGCCCACACTCATAGGTAGCAGGGAAATCCTCATCCTGCCCTCTTTCATACACCACATGCAGCAACTGTTCCCATTTAACTGGCTTGACAATCTATAAATTTCACTATATATTGTTATTTAATTATAAACAAATGTTTAATTATTTTTTTAATCCCTTAACATCAGTACCTGCTTTGGCAGCTGTCTCACTATGTGCTCAACGTCCCTATACTTTTTTCCATCAATATTTGAATACACACTGACCACAGGCTCATTCACCTGAATCTTGCTTAAAGCCTTCTTAAAGGGGTTCATTGCAGAGACCATTAAACTTGAATGAAAAGCTCCACTCACCAACACTCTTTTAACTTTCTTTATGTTAAATTCCTTATAGTTTTTCTCCAAATAATCAAGAGCCTAAAATGCACAACAGATAAGTGATGGTTTTGAGTGTGTCCTTAGGACTTACTGACTCACTTCCTGCTACAACCTTGCAGTGGGGATAAAGGTAATTGCTGATTAAACACTCAGGAATGGGGTCCCCTTTGTCAACTGCCCACTCTTTGGCCTGTTTACAGGCATAGTTTAATTTGCTGTCAGGCCCATAGAACACTGTAAGCATGCCTCCCTTGTAGGTGTCACTTGCCATTTGCATAGCCTCAGCCCGAATTTGGATCAGTTTTAGGGCTATTAGAAGAAACTTTCAACCACATTGGATAAAATTAAAGTACTGGAAAGGGTTACCTTCCTGAAAACCTAAAGCACCAGCAAATACTAGGGCAGTAATTTCTCCTAAGCTAAAACCTGCAGTGCCTACACAGTTATTGATGGCATTAGGTCTTTCCTCTTTTAACCTCTCAATTGCTGCTAAAGAAGCAACCATAATGGCTGGCTGAGAATGTCTTTAATACAATTATTTAATCAAATAAACTGTGATTTAGACCTTTTATTAACACTCACCTGGTTTCATCTAATTTCTGCTTTGGGCCTTCTAAACACACCTTCAGTAAATCATACTGCAACACGTAATTTGCTAACTCAAATAAATCTTTCACCATGGGGAATTTGAGCAAGTCTTTGCACATTCCAACATATTGACTTCCTTGCCCAGGGAAAAGAATAATTGTGCTGTCTTTAGGATTCTTTTTGCCAGTGAAATATTCTCCTTGTTTCCGAGTCCTAGTGCCTTGTGGATATGGCATTGTAGCCCAAGTTTGTTCCTTATTTCGGGGCTTAGCCTCATCGAACGAAGCTGAATCGTTAAGCAGTCTTTTCAAGGGAGATTCTGTGTCTTTTCTGGAGTCATCGTTGATATTGTAACAGATACAAGTGAGGAAGGGACTGTGTCTCTTTAAGAGTTGAGGCTTTGATAGTACTTTTGAGAGGAGGTCGGTTTTTAGTAAAGTGGTTACAAGAGGCGACATGTTCTTTGGGTACAAGGAATTTTAATTTTTATATAAATAAGGCTTTGGTGGTTTTTAATGTAACTTGAATGTTACTGTAGAGGAGCGTTAAAAAAATGAGGTTAAGTCAGGAGCAACGTGATCTGTTAATTCTCTGTGATGATCTAAACGGTTCTAACAGATCCACTTCAAGTGTCACTTGTTGTCAAAATTGACGGTTGCAACAAACAAAAATAAATAGCCAGTTTGTTGCTTTAAAAATGCTTTAATTACTGCAAATATCCCTTTAAATCATCGTTTTAAGTTCATTAAAGTCTTAATAATGTCTGTGACGACCAGTCAAGAGAGCGTGCAGAACGCTGTACAGGTAAACGTATACTTTTCCTCCGTTTAAAGCCAAAATTAGTCCACTCCCTTTTCAACATTCCATGCATTCACAACATTAGTCATCTTTAAAGTCCAAATGGAGCCCCTTTCAATACGTGCCGATTAGTTCAATTAACAGGAAGTGTCTTTAATTCAATTACGTCAATAACCAACAGTTCCCTATAAAGCTTCCTAATGGTACTTAAAGTCAACAATAAAGAAGTCTTATTTTACAAATTTACACTGGTAAAACTAGTCAAGAGGGTTAATTATTTTTTAGGAATTCGATGGTTCCAGTAATATGTGCTTAGAGCTTGCTCTTGAAGGTGAGAGGCTGTGCAAGGCAGGCGATTGTCGAGCTGGAGTGGCCTTTTTTCAAGCTGCAATTCAGGCAGGAACTGATGACTTGCGTACCTTAAGTGCCATATACAGCCAGTTAGGGAATGCATATTTCTATTTGGGAGACTACAATAAAGCAATGCAATATCATAAGCATGACTTGACTTTGGCTAGGTAGATAGAATTTTATTTTAAAAGGAGGGAGTTGTTATGGGTTGTTATTTAGGACTATGGGGGATAAATTGGGGGAGGCCAAGTCTTCAGGAAACTTGGGGAACACACTGAAAGTAATGGGAAAATTTGATGAAGCAGTTGTGTGCTGCAAAAGGCATTTAGAGTTAGCTCGGGAACTTGATGATAAATTGAGTGAAGGTTTGTGGTTTTAATGTTAGCTTGAAGTTATTCATAAATAAAAATGTGATTTAGGGAGGGCGCTGTATAATTTGGGAAATGTGCACCATGCCAAAGGCAAGCATATTGGCCGAGTAGGCCAGAAAGATCTAGGAGAAATCTCTGAGGAGATGAAAGAGTGCCTTCAAGAAGCTGTTTCTTATTATGAGTAAGTGTAATGTTTTGTGTCAAAGTGTGTCAGTAACTGGGCTATAAAATGTGGTTTTGCCATGCAAAGGAGGTTGTTTTGGCAAAAAATCCCCAGTCACTTTTCAGAGGAGGTGCAAGACTGTTTTCGCAGTGCTATAGGTTGTTATGAGTAAGTTGAATTATAGTGGTCGGCCTCAAGCATGACTTCCAAGCACTTTTGATTATTTCACTCACACAAACTCCATTATTCAATTTAGATCCCTGCAATGTAGTTTTTATGGTATCTAAAAGTCGTATTTATATTTTGAATGGTGTAAAAAATTTGTATATATTTTTAAAAAGCACTTATTCAACGTTATTGAGTTTCTGTGTTCTGTGCAGAGACAACCTGGCCCTGATGCGCGAGCTAGGCGACGTGGCCGCTCAAGGCCGCGCTTGCGGCAATTTAGGCAACACTTACTACTTGTTGGGCGATTTCGGGCAAGCGATTCACTATCACGAAGAAAGACTATCAATCGCACGTCAATTTGGTGACAAAGCAGCTGAAAGGCGTGCACATAGCAACTTGGGCAACTCACACATTTTCATTGGACAGTTCGAAGAAGCGGCCCATCACTATAAGTGAGTTTCACTATCTTTCTTTTTTTTTTCTAAACCCTCATTTGCTTTCAGGCGCACCCTGGCTCTGGCTCAGGAACTAACCGACCAAGCGATAGAGGCGCAGGCCTGTTATAGCCTGGGAAACACCTACACCTTGTTGCGAGACTATGAAACGGCCATTGAGTACCACTTGAGGCATTTGTTGATTGCGCAGAATCTAAGTGATCGAGTGGGGGAAGGGCGGGCCTGTTGGTCCTTGGGTAATGCGCACGCGTCGCTAGGTCACCATGATCAAGCTCTCAATTTCGCCAAGAAGCATTTAGGAATCAGTAAAGAGGTATGCAATAGGGGTAATATTGCCATATTGTTTATTAGTGCAAATAGATCGGAGACCCTTTGGGCGAAGCCACTGCCAAAATGAATATCGCCGACTTGAAAAAGGTACTGAATTTGCCCGAGAGCCCCGAAGCGACAGACGAAGTCTCACCGCTGATGAAAACTCCAGGGAGACCTGAGCGAGATAATTATTTGCACAGGGTGAGACGCGAAAGCATGGAACAGCTTAGTCTTATTAAGGTAGTTGCTTTTGTGGTAGTTTTCTCTGCCTTTCTGTCGCCATATTAGACTGCTTTAGGCGTAATAGCTGAGTTATTTCATGTCTAGATGACACCCGATGGGAAAACTGCAGGGGCAAGCATGCCCGGTAACCCTACGGGCAAAAATGAGGACGAAGACTCGTTCTTCGATTTGCTGTCCCGCTTCCAGTCTAAGCGAATGGACGACCAGCGATGTTCCTTGAACGTAAAAGGTAGTGAACATTGTAGCTATGCAAAACAGTACTGTCAACATCACATGAGCATTTTTAATGTTTATATAGGTGAGAACAAGGAGAACAAGAACGTGGTGAATCTTCCGAAAAACGATGAACCCGAAGATCTTTTCGATCTAATCACGGGCATGCAGAGCAAGCGGATGGACGAGCAGAGGGTGGAACTGCCTAGTTTACCAGGCGAGTTGTTATAATTTCCTTTTCCATAATTGATAATGATGAATCCATTCAGGGTTACAAACGTCTTCACGGCAGCGCTTGGCCGATTCCAGCATACCAGACGATCATTTCCTGGATCAGTTGGTGCGGTGTCAGAATTCGCGCCTGGATGACCAGAGATCGCCATTACCGCCCACGGCGGACGAATCGGAGAGCGTGTCCCTGGCTGTAGCCCCGGGAGTCCCGAGAGGAGCCACAGTTCCAGATGAAGACTTTTTTTCGTTGATCATGCGCTTCCAGTCGGGCCGCATGGACGACCAGAGAGCCGCTGTGCCCAGGAGCAACAATAGGTTAGTAGTTTGCTGGGTAATTCCCTTATATTCATCACTCACAAGTGAGAGTTACTCTATGATTGACTCTATGCACACAGTGCTCAAAAACCAAGTTTTTCGCTCTCAACAAACCTCCTTTAAAAACAATATTTTTGTTCCATGCAATTATCTCCCAATTTGGGAAAAACTGTGGCTATTTTTCTTTTTTTGGACAGGATGGCGAACGGTGCAGTACCACATCACCATCCCTCTACGAATGGCCTAAACAGCTCCAAAAAAGCATTAAAGAAGAAATAAAGCTGGTCCTTCACTCACGTTTAAACAAAAAAGCAACCATAGAGTTAATAGTACAAGAACTAACCTAAGATTGTTATTCACATATAGAGAAGTATTGAGTAGATTGCCCTCTGAATTGTTATAACATAAGTACTTATCTTCGAGAATCTCAGAAGTTCAGTGGTACTTAACTTTTAAGAGCTCTTGTCGAAGGGGGCATAATTGAGCAAATTTTTAACCTTATCATTTAGGTTTTAGTTGCATTTACCAGGTTTGTTCCGAGCGTGAAATGCACCCAAATAACTTAAAGTGCCAATTTCATTTTTTGAACATCCTCGTCATATAGTTTTTATTTTTTTTATACTATTTACTTAAATTTTTGTATAAAGCGCGTATATATTTTCAACATTCGAATAATATAACTCAATCGAAGATAATAAGATTCCCTCACATACAGGGTGTTCCTGATCGGTGCAAGTTTTCCAACGAACACCTGTATACCCACTCAAAGACGCTATTAATGTTTATTAAATGTCCAGCGCCTGACTAGGTCTTTTGACTAAATCGAGCAGCACAGCGCTGCCGAATTGTGATAAACCGTTTGCGCCAATTTTGTTCCTCCATTATTATGATGGAAATGTACCGTTGTTTACATCGCATTTTTTAGGCAGATTTATATGACAAACTGGACTGGAGGATTAAACGCGAATTTCCGGGCTTCTGTTATGACGAAATGTCCCGCCATGTAGATGTTTAACCAAACCAGCTGTTTGTCTCTAGTTATATATGAGGTGTCTATGAATTTTTTAGTTTCTATAGTCACCCTGTATACGAAAATGTAGGTGTCAAATTTTTGCGTTTTGAATCGAATAATGTCCAATAGATAATTCCCATATCAACCTAAATTATTCAAGAAAGTATATGGACAGAAAGTCTTAAAACAAGTTAAAAGTTTCAGCCCTGTAGATCAATACTCTTCACTGTACCAATGCTGTACTTAGATCAGCCCCAGATGATTATTTTTGTGAAAAGTTTACACGGTGTTCTCTAAACATACAGAGCAAATTTATGGAGATATTCCTTGTCGCCTTATATCCGTCCTAATTTCAAAAGGAAAATGGTATTTTCTCTAAACCCCCCAAAACACCCGGTATTTCGGAAATCTTCGTCCAAGGAAAATCCCCTTAAATTTGTGCCATATATTTAGAAAGCACCTTGTATATTATTTGTCTTTAAAAATATACAAATTATGTATAAGAAAAATAAACGTATTTTAATTCAATATTTTAACAGGCCTTTGAGAATCTCTTATTCTTCCTCAAACAAATGGAATTAACACAACTTTTACGCAATACACAACAATATATTACACACCAATGTGATTTATTTAGCTTTAAAGACGTACTTACGCATCCACATGTACGACGTTGCTGCACTTAACGAAAACCAGGTAATGATGTAAGACAGATGCTCATTTCTCAAAGTGACCCTTGTCTGACCTCCTATCGGACCACCCTGTATATTAAAGTCTGTGGTCTGGTCTAGGAAGATTGGCAAAGCCCCAGTGGCCGTACACATTGACGCCAAATCCCTGCATTAAACTTACATAATCCCACGTTGCTGACAGAAATATTCATTCACCTGTAAAAGTACAGATTGCTGCCTTCTTTATTCTTTATACTGAAATTGGGCCTATTTTCGTTTAGTCTCAGCAAACCAATCACATCCACCACTCCATCAATTTGTCCTCCTGCCCTGGAGGAAGGTTTTAGTTTTTTGGTAGGGACCCAGCCACGGTTAACCAAAATCGTTTCACTATGTTTTCATAATTATCCAAAATTTGATATATAGGTAAGACTTACTCCCTGTCAGCCAATTTAAAAGGTGTGACCACTAAATAGCCCTGGCTCTGGGTATCTTGGAAAAAGGATTTTGGTGTTGAAGAGTCCTCTTTTCTGATTAAACTTCTAGGACCCATATAGATTTCTTTCTCATGTAAAAAAGTACCTTGAACATGGATAGGGTGATACTCAAGGTCTTTTAACTCCTTCAAACTATAGAAAAAAAATTGTAAAATTAGTTTAGTAGATGGTGGGAGTTTTAGTACCTTTGAGGCAACTCAATGGGAGTACTTCCAGTGATTTGACATAGTTGAGAAAGAAGGTTTTCTTTCCAGAATTTTCTTTTCACTTGCCATACTCCCAAACCGAAAGATGTTACAGGGATTGCCTGAATCAATTGCAGAATCAATAAAGGAATTGATTCGAAACAGAAATCTTAATCTGTGCATAGATGTATAGACACAGTGAGAAAGAGTAAGGAAGCCTTTTGGCCAAACGCAATCAATTACCAATAAAAACCATCCGTAAAGCCCGATTTGTTCTAAAGTAGATTCTTTCCCTCGCAGCAGAGGTCGAGAGCCTTGCTTTAATTTCGCCTTGTCGCTGAAGTTTACTACAGGATTGTACAGAACTCTGGGCCTGGTAATAACTATTATCCTAAACAACTGATTCATATTAATTAGGGCCACTTATTTCAGTTTTTATTTTAATCAAATTAATTATTTTTGAAAATTTAAGTTCTAAATGTAAACAAATTTTGAGGTTAAGACTGAGATAACGTGACAGTTATTGGGTTAGTCGAGATTATGTTTATGCGTGCGTTTACCGATCAAGATGTCGGTAACAGTGTAGCGTGCACCTAGAGTGAACAGGTTCGAATTGCATTATAATTCTCGGTGGACACGCAGAGAAGATCAGTATTCAACCCAATAGAGAAACTGATCTAGTAGATTAAATACGCGCTTTTCCTAGTCAACTACTTTATTTTTTGCACAGGGTTAAGGTTTGCACTAATTGTCACAGCTTGATATCACTAATAGTAAGGGAGATGTTGTGGTACTCTCTCTCGAGGGAGTTCAGGACAGAAAAAAAAGTTTTTTTAGGATTGTTTTCCCTTTTAAATGTTAACGACCCCTTTTTGTTCGTCCGCTACTGTCACCTGTCAAGTGAGACTTTTTTGAAAATGTCACTTGCTGGTGCAGGTTCTTGGAGTGGACGATCTCTCGAATGATGCACCACTAGATTTTTATTCATACACCTACAGGGAGACATTAAAGACCAGAAGAGTGCTCGGAGCCTACCTGGAGAGGCTCTCTGTAAATAATGTAGATAAAAATGAAAAAACACCGGTTCTTAGAAGATTGAAAATATTTGAATGAAATGAATAAAAACTGCTCAATTATAAAACAACAACATTTATTTTACTATTAATATTGTGTAATTAAATATACATCGTAATAGTAATCAAAAACAAACCTTCTTAAAAATTATATTCAAAGAAAACTCCGGTCTCACCAGAGATGTATTATTTTACAATAACAACCAATTGTATTGGCCGAAGGTTTCCAGCAAAAACGGACTCACTAATACTTTTTACAACCACTTCTCTCACCCATCCATCTCCTTTTTTTAGATTAGAGTTTGTTAACTTCAGCACACATACATATTTCCAGGGGTCGAATTGAACCCACCACCACCGCAGCCCGGAGGGGGTGGGTCGTCTTTCCGGGATTTTGATACATCCCTGGCAACTGAAACACGCGAAATCCTCTCACTGTCCGCGCGATCTTTCGTAACAGCGTTCTGTAAAGGGGTCGAAAGCGCGTCCCAAGGCAGGTTTTCCGGTTCGATGACATCTTCGCACACGTAAAACAACACGTAGGGTGTTTCGGGGGGTTTGAGTGCATGCAAACTTTGCTCGGCCGCCTTGCTCACAACGCTGTCATTGAATTTGTACCAGCCGGCGGAGTCTTTGGCGAAGGTGTAATAATGCCCCGAGTCCACGCTAGTGCCATGATGCACCACCGCGGCGTAGAGATCGAAAAATCTTCCCTCTAGACAGATGCGACTGTCCAGGTTAACGCGCTGCAACAACTTGGTGCGCGTCTGCGAGGCGGGGTCGTACCGGAAGTGCTTGAGGGTTAGAATGAGGTGGGTAGGAGCTGCTACAACTGTAGTGATGCGTTCTCCATCTAAGAGATACAATGAAGAGCTTATTTTAATTCTCTAGGGAGAACACTTACCAGTCAATCTATCACATACGTCACACCGGTACTGATTGTCCCCGCAGAGTTTTTCAGACTGTAAAAAATACCCCAACAAATCTTGCACGCTCTGATTATCGGAGTTCGTTGGAAAGGAGAGCTGCAGCTCGCGGAAATTATCCTCTTTCTCGCTTTTGGTGCCGCACTCACCGCAATGGGACACAGTCATGGTTTTTCCACCAAAGGAGCGTTGCACCACCGTGAGAGACGCCTCGGCGTCAGTTGATTGTGAGACTTGACCCAACTGACATGTGTAATGCTCATAACTGTCACTTAGATTCTTCTCCTGTTCATGCAACGTGTCTAGGAGATAGCCCAGGAATTCTGAACTGTCATGCTGGTGCCCCATTACAAAGCCGGGGGGCCGCAGCAATGTTAGAATATCTCGGGGAGATAAACACATCTAACAAATAATGCAAGAGAACTCTAAGTCCCTGGAAACGTGATATATTACAGTCTCAAACTAACCTTATTTGAATGCTGCAACAAGGCAAACAA
Source organism: Euwallacea similis (assembly GCF_039881205.1). Classification (NCBI taxonomy): domain Eukaryota; kingdom Metazoa; phylum Arthropoda; class Insecta; order Coleoptera; family Curculionidae; genus Euwallacea; species Euwallacea similis. The sequence continues at coordinate 5,090,499 of NC_089618.1, read as the reverse complement.
GACCTGTAGCTTGGAGAACAATGGCGGCAGAGCTCCGCCCTGATGTGACAACACATTATTCCGAAAAGTTGCAGTCATATATAAAGCCTGTAGCACGCTATTCATATAGCAGGTATTCCCCAGATTGTAGAGACCTACTTTATCATCAGGACTGCGCAATGGTCCATTATAGGACCATCCTTCACAGCTCAGGGGCTGATGTGCTACACTGTTCCTGAATGGAGCCAAAAGCTGCCTTATTGGCTCATACAGTTCATTGAAACCAGAAAAGTGATCCATCAAAACTGTAAACAGAGCGACCAGCTGCAGGAGATATGATTTATTTGTTTCATCTTTGGCAAGGATGTTGACAACATTTGGGATGTGTGGCACCACCTTATGGAATGCTGCAGGACTGCGCTGCATTCTAGTTAGCATATGGTACACGACAGGGAAGACACATCGCCGGCTGTTGTGCAGCACAATCAGCTTGAATAGAGGCTCAATAGTGTCCAAGGTGACTTCTACTAGAATGTCATAAAATTGCTCCTGTTCCAGTCCTTTCATGAAAGTCAAGACCAGAGGGCCAAGATTGTCAGTCCAGGTCCATTTAGTCAGCCATATGCATAGAGTGTGTAAAGCTTTTTCTAGTTTTTGTTCAGGGTAACCATCATTTAGGATGAATTTAACTGCAGCTGTAAAGAGAGTTTTAGATTTTATAAAACCTACATATAAGGCCCTTACCTGGCAGAAACTCCACATTGAGCAACTGCAACACAATGGACATGACAGGACTAGGTGTTTTTTCAGGATTTGAAATCTCATCATATAAAGCTTTCAAGGTGACAAAAATTACATTCTTGTTATCATTTGCCTTTAGTAGAATCTCTTGGACGCTCTTGATGTCTTCAATAAACTTCATGTAAGTAACAGGATTGCTGGGTACTGCCACGGTACCCAGTCCAGTGACAATGTGAGCATATACGGTGGTGAGGTTGTTGCTATCCTGTGGCTGGATATCTTGCAGGACTCGCAAAATAATTTGTAGCCTGACTTCTGGTGAAGTGGCGACTGGGCCCACAACATTCTTCTGTTTTACTGCCATTATTCAACTATGAAGGACAAAAAGAGACACCTTAAGTCTCATAAAAAAACATAGTTTAAAGGCACTTTGAGTGACTTAGTGTCACTAGGAAACACACACGAAATTGATTATTAAAAAAATCAAACTACTCTGTATTTGGTAATGGGGATCTGCAAAGAAGTGGTAAATTTATCTCTATTAATTTAGCATGAATTTGCAGCTGGAATCCTTGTATTGTTTTAATTGACACAACCACCAATTGGTCACAAGAGCCCCATTCCACAACTTTTTAAAACTAAATCTGCACTGGTAGGACAAACAATCAGGGACCACTTTTGAGTCACCCGCGGTGCTTTGTTCAAACCCGAGCTAAAAATAGTCCTTTCGCGAATTTACAAGCACTTTTTAGCAATAAATTATAGATATTTGGAGCTGCTTACTTTCGGTAACCTTTTACGTCAGGCCAATGTCATATCCAAGCAATCGTCGGCCCCAAAATGTAGACGGGGTTTGAAGCACTAATCCGAGACCGTAATCCCTGCCAACAGAATAATTTTATTGTTATTTTAGTGACAATTTAATCAAATAAAGGCGATCCAAAATTTGCGAAAAGTATGCAGAAAAGTTGAGAAAATGGGAAAAAGTTGTTGACTCTTGGTGACGGTTCTTAACAGGTGACGTGCCAACTTCGACACGAGCAAAGGGAGAGGATTTAAAGGGTCCGACGGTTTTTCAAAACTATTTGACAAGAACGTTATAAATATCTCAAAATTGAATAAACATTTTAGGGCATCTTTAAAATAATGTTACAAATGAGTGTCAGGTGATAAACGGTAAAATTCACTATTTATTAACTTCAGTCGTTCCAGAGATACATCTGGGGCCAATCTTTGGACTTTTCAGTATTCTCCAATTTTTGGCCTTTCGTTATCCGGTTTGGAGTGAGTCTTCGCCACCTCTACTATCTGTCTGCGCCCACACTCAATCATATTCCGCGCCCCAATGTTCATAAATTAATTCTGTCGAGGCATTCGCGAGAGTGCAACCCAATTTACTTATCACACTAATAAAACGAGCTGTTAATTTGCACAATTATGACTAATTACCAATATTGCAAGGGTCACTAGGGAAATAAAAAGTGGCGCTAGCATGACATTTTATTGTTTCCACGGCCTTCTCGAAATGGTCGCGCTTAATGAACTGGTGGTACTCAGAAATCCTGCTCAGTGCGCTGAAAAACTTAATGGTCATGAACGTTTGTAACCTTCGTCGGCCTGTCGCTTGCGCTTTACTATAAAGCGCTCCTAAACTGAGCTGGTAATAGCATTAATTAATTCGCCGATAATTCGCAATAGCAGCATGAATAAGCGGCAGCAAAAATAAACGTGACGAAATGGGCACTTTGGAATTGGATCGTTGCGAAGAGCGGCACGGAAAGGAAGGCCGGAGGTGAGTTACGATCGTTTTCAACCGAAGCAAATTAGGATTTCCAGATGTTGCGAATTCTAATTTTAATCGCCATTTTAATGGGAAAACAAGGCGGCGCCAGCTGGTTTTGGCATGAATTAATTGGGATGGAACAATAACAAACAAGCCTTAATAACATTGATATAAACAGGAGTTTATTTATTGCGTTTACACGTATATTACTAAAGTGCAAATCGGATATAATGCGAGTGGTTTTTGCGATTACTTTTCTTATTTATTAGCAAGGTAAGCGGGTCACCTTTGGTCTTAATAATTAATACATTAAATAACGAGTAATCAGATCTACAAACACATATACCCATTATACTGTAGCATGGGGTACACTGTAGCAATTACGTATTAATCGTCCCACACTGCAACAAACAACTTGTTAACAACCTCCCCGCGTTATCTCTCAGCCCTGGTTTAGCTTGATGTAAGGTACTGTGGTAATTTAAACAAACTAAAACGAATTTCCCGTATCGCCAACTGCAAGATTAGCATTATTTCTTATACGTTCCCAGGTATGAGTCGCAATTAGGGCACGAATGGGAGATGTCCATGCACTGCTCCATGCAGCAAGGAATCAGGCAGCACCCGCAGAAGCACCTTTAAGGCAAAAAAGCACGGGACCTTTATTGAAATTTAACGAGTCAACGTAAGAATTAATGGCGAATCAATTCGATTGTAATGGCCCTGCAAGTGTTACAGCAATTACTTCATCGCCCATTAAAATTCCTCTGCTCTGCATTGATATCTGTGGGGAATTTAAATGAGCACATCAAGCAAATGTGTCATGCCTAATATTCATTGTTTGTTAGGCACTAACAGCCATAAATTTAACGCTTTCGGAACTAAACTTCCTCGAGTTTCGTGGAGCATCGATCGTCATTCACCATTTTATCAACAATAACAACCTTCTTACCCGATGAGACACAAAACGGCGCTGGCAATGTAGGCCCTGATCCCGGGTTTCGATTTGGTGCTTGTGTCAATCTCGGCCCCACAGTGCGGACACACCATGTGCGTGGAATTGGGCCCCACTACTGGAACTATCGTGGTCAGGATTTCTGGATCTTTTCTCACTAAAATGTAGTGGTAATAATAAAGTATCTAACGCGTATGTACGATTTTTGGCACGGCACAATAATGATGAGAAATTTTGGGATGACTGTGGGTGGGGCATTGTCTTTACGAAAATAGCGGCATTAAGAGAGCACCGCTCATTCACATTTTCACTGGGGACAACTAAAATTCTATGGGACCAAACTTCTCTTCCCCATTAATTAAAGGACTTTTTTAAACGGTAATTAGAGCGTCAAACATAGGGGCAGAAAGCTCTCCTGGGGGCGCTTTTAATTTGAAGTCACTGAGTTAAGTGACGATCTTGCGTTTCATGTTATGCTAAGTTCTGTAAGCGAATTTAGACGTACTTTCCCATCCGTTTCACTACATAATAAAGTGAAAGTTATGGTTAAAAACTGATGCGTTGCGCTTAATATGGTTCGAAAAGAGCCATTATCTAGGAATTGCACATTAAATTTTTTCTTAAGAGGTGTTTAAGTCAACTCTCCAATGCAACCCATTTAGCAGCAGTTTCCATTCTGCTCAGCTTGAGCTATCAAATATTTACATAACTTTGAATGTCTAATTGAATTCCCGCTAATGCCTTTTCAGTAGCAAATATTTTCCTAACGGATCTCGCTTCTTATATTATACCTACAGAAGAATACCGGTACCCGGACCTGGCAAGAATCGCATTAAACCCATTGGAATTCTCCCCGCACCGTGCAAGGAAAAACATCCTCCGAACGAAATCTAATACCATTTACCCAACAAAAACTTAAATTTCCGGTTTGCGTGTAGATTGAGCAGATGCGTTTTTGTGGATTTAATGGGAAAACGTTCCCTGTGTCGTTTCGACTTTTAAAGGGAGCGCTAAAAGCATCTGTCGACGTTAGAAGCGTATAATGGAGGCCTTGTCAACGAGTTTTTTTCTATGGAGTAAGCCTCAGTATTTTCGGCCTTGACGCTAGGATTGCCATGGAAACCGTGACATCACACTTTCTAGGCAATGGAAAAGATGCAGGCAGGAAATTAAATAACAATTAGGCGGCCCATTAAGGCCAAAAAGTCAAAGTCCAGTTAAGTTTATTAGAAGGAAAATTTCCGTTATATTCCAGATAAAGGTGCGTGCACTTTGATCCATCTGTATTCGAAGGAAATCCACATCTATAATTAACACCTAGATCTGTCCATTTTCTTATTGTCTATAAAAAAATAATTGTGTGGTACCCACGTAAACAATTCAGTTCAGCAGCTCAAGACATTTCTTCGCTAAATTTAGCGTTGCTCATTGACGTCACTCTCTCGCACAACATATGCCCCGATCATTCTGTATTTCAAACGATGGGTGCATCCTTACGTCACAAAAGAACTAGACCATTGACGTAGTAGAGGTCAACACTTGTTATCAAAAATCCATTACTTAACTACAATGGAAAGTCTTGCAACAACAAGATTTCCCGACAAAATGGTGAATAATGCCTATGTATAGACGAAATGGATTGTTGATATACTTACGGTGGTAGGTGGGAATGTATGGGGCACTAGGAGGAACACCCCCGACAGCCTGGGCATAACTAGGGGGCGCTGCTGGCGGTGGTCCGTATGGGGGCGGCATGTCGTATCCCTTGCTCATCTTGTTACTCAAACTTGTCAGAAACAAACGCACGTCAAATTCTCACTAACGATTACGGCGTAAGAGCTTGATTCGAGGCACGGATTGAAACTAACGAGCAGGCGATGGACGATCGGCGCTTGTTTCACGTTCTAAATCTGGTAGGCCGAGGTCAAACTTTTCATCCGAGCAGTCGACGGGGAGCGAAAACAAAACACGTTGGCGGCCTGCGGCCAATCGCTCGATTTTCTAGATTCTGGTGCTGGAACTTATCCGAAATCGGCATTGTTTAGTTTCAGAAACTTGCGTTTTCCAGGGAGTTTTTAAGAGAATTAGCGAAAATTAATATGGGAAAACTAAAGATTTAATTCAATACGTCATTTCTCTTATTAGCTGATGTGTTGCTTTGTCTTAACACTATGGGTTTATGCTTACGCAAAAATACAGGAAATTATAAACAAAATGTCCAAAGCAAGGGCGAACCCCATTCCGGGTTTTTACAACTATTGGATCCCCATCTCAGGACCCAATAAACTAAACAAAATAAGAATAATAATTGTCATGAAGGAAATTAATAGCTACTTAAGTACTATATAATACCAAATTATTGCGCTCTCAATGACCGTTCAAAACAAAGCTACAATTAAGTGCTTATGTATCGATCCAGGTTTTCAAACCCAGATTTCCCTTCTAGGAAAATCTAGAATTTTGAAAAGGACACATTGAGTTGAAAAGTCGCCTCAATTTTGTTCGAACCTGGTTTAAACACTTGTCTTGGATGCTTTTGAAAAGAATTTAAAATCCTTAATCGTTGTATACCACATCATCAGCTCACATTAACATACATGTTTTGAAATCGGTTCAAACTGTATTCACAAGAAACAGAAAAAACGGCTTTAAGCACCCTCTGGCAACTCAAAAGTTGTCTGTCTATAACAATCACAATGTAAACTTAAGTCCTTGTGTGTCGGTTCCTATGCTGCCCCCCTCTGGAGCCTCTTTGCCTCTTCGAATCACTACCACTATTACCTGCCCCCCCACTATTAGTTGTGGGCCTTGCCAAATTCCCACTATTATTTGCCCCACTCTTTGTACTGATAACATTATTATGTTGAACGGGAGCACTAGAGGTTGTCACTGGTAAATTTGCAGCCCCTGAAGTTCCCACCCGACCTACCCCATTATTAGTCCCATTATTTATGTTGTTTTGTGGGGGAGGCGGAGGTTGCTGCGTGAATAAATTAGGCTCGGAAATGTTGTGTTGTTCATTGAACACCATGCAAAATTCTCCAATCTTCTGCAGGTCTCCTCCCTTGGATGTATACAGAGTGAGGCAGTTGCGGAACATGTTGAGGTAGCCCTTTGTGAGGCGAACAATGTCCCCCGGCATCAGGAGTTGTCCCGGCTCGTCCCATACGCTAGCGTTTACACAAGCTGTAGCGTCCGCCACTTTAAAGGTCCTCACCTCCCGGTTCTCCTTGGTGAAGTTCACGGGGCCTACTTCTAACACTATAAAAATGACATTGAAGTTCTTGAGGCCCGGTCGCATGTCTTTGATTTGGACGTAGTTGCTGTCCATCGTAGGGATACTCCTGTGAGGCTCCTAACCTAGAAATTTGTGGCTTAAGTGCGAATTGTTGCGATTGTAGGGATTTGGTTAATGTGAGTGTTTAGCTAATGCTTGAATTGTGCCTAAATTGGTAAAAATCATTGAAATATGTAGGAAATCTGTTACGAAGGATTTAAATGTAAACATATCATTATTTTTGTTAACGTCAAGAAGAATGCTACAGTTATCAGACGTGCGCGTGCGCAGGACGATAAGAATTTGGGAATAATAAAGTTTTTGTTGTTATCTTATTTAATTATAAGGGCTAAAAAGAGACACAACATATTCGTTGATCTTGTATATCTAATATCTAACTTTGTTCTATCTGTAGAATAAGACAAAGAACAAATATATGCTTATGTAACCTTCGTATCAAAAATGGCTGCTAGGTATTGTTGTCAAGTTGCATTGAAAGTCGTATTTATAGGGCAAGCGATCAAAAATTTCATATTTTTTAACGTTGAATAATTGAATAATGTCTTATCCATTTTTGTAATTACTAATAAATGTGTCTATTCTAAAATCATAATGATCACATGAAACACTGTTAATATTTTCCTCTAGCTCGTTGGGCTTCACTCTTTGGAGGATGTACAAGCAAAGCACTCTGGCAATCTTGTAAAAGTAACTTTATAACCTAACTTCTAAATTTTTATTTTAAAATCGATCACGTTTCATTTGATTTGATGAATAATTCTCCTTAAATATCCAAGGAAAGCCCCAAAACTCTTCAAGCAACGAGGTAATAACCTAAGAACATTGAAAAGTCTCCAATGCACACCTTGGCTGATTAACGATATCCCTGGCCCATTTTTTCAATGTCTGATAATCCCACAGAGCAAATAAAAAAATTTGTATTTAGCTCGAATTGCAAGAAGGAAGTACTGGAAATCTTCATTCCAGAGGTATATTCTCCTTTTGTATTGGGAAGGGTTGCATTGTAGCTATGTAGAATTTTGATTTTTAAATTATTAGTACTTAAAAAAGGTGGAAAATTCCAGCTTCTTCAAGGCAGTTACTCGTTTTACACTTGGCCTTCAGCCCCAGTGCTAGCCTGGTTCCTTTGGGAGAACCGTGAAAATCTCCCAGGTCATAGAGTATTGGAATTGGGGTCAGGCACAGCTCTGCCAGGTATTTTAGCAGCCAAGTGTGGGGCTCAAGTCACTCTCAGCGACTCTGCCACCCTGCCCAAAAGCTTAGCTCACACAAAACGCAGTTGTCACATTAATAATTTAACATTAAACGAGAATATCCGGGTGATTGGGCTCACTTGGGGTCTGTTTCTCAGTAATTTGGATTCATTGGGGCCTTTAGATCTCATTATTGGTCAGTTGCATTATATGTCTATGAGAGTGTTTTTATGCAAGTTTGTGTAGGTTCAGATTGTTTTTTTGAACCCGTAACATTCGAGGATATAATAGTAACTGTGGCTTACCTCTTGTCAAACAATAGTGGAGCTCGGTTTGTGTGCACTTACCAAGAGAGGAGCAGTGATTGGTCAATTGAACATTTGCTAGAAAAGTGGGGATTGACTTGCAAGGTACACAATATCAGCAATCTTGGGACTGCAAGTGGGATTGATATTCACGAGATAATTGGTGGCCACACCATTCACTTGTTGGAGATTACCTGTAAGGCTTGAAATGGCCAGTAATGGTGTAAGTTCCAAAATTGATGAATTATTAAAAATTAACAGAAAATGTATTTTAGAGCAAATTTTATAAACTCTTTGTAAGCAACATTCCTTGGACTGTTAGCCATAATGAGCTGCGCCAATATTTTAGCAAGTTTGGTCCTGTGAGCGTTTCCACTGTTGTTTTTGACAAGAGCACTGGGCTGTCAAAGCACTTTGGTTTTGTGTCTTTTGGTAACCAACAGGGCTTTGAGAGTGCTCAAAACACAACAGAACACAAGCTCGAAGGGCAACTACTAAAAGTCTCTCCTGCCTCCCAAGAGGCACCTTCAAACGAGTAGCATTACAATTTCAATTAGTAGTAGACTTAGAATGGCAACGGCCACTGGCGATGACTTTAGTGATTTAATTGAATTGGGTATTGAGGTGGGGGCAGAGGATGAATTGACAGTCAAGTTTAATAAATGTGCCAGGCATGTGCAGGTCATATCAGGCTCTTTGAGTGAGCATACTCTTTTACAACTCTATGGCTTTTATAAGCAAGCCTTAGAGGGACCTTGCAATGCACCTAAACCCAGCTGGTATGATCTGAAAGGCAAAGCAAAATGGGAAGCCTGGAAATCATTGGGAGAACTTGAAAGAAATGAGGCTAAAAACAGATACATTGAGCAAGTTTTTAATGCTGATCCTGAGTTTTCTTTTGATTTAAAGAGGGATAAAGGTGAAAGCTGGGTAATAATCATCATAACAAATGTGGATTTTAAATTATGTACTTTTGGGCCTTTGTAGTCAGTTGGCGTTTCTTCCTTAATAGACCACCAAATTTTGTCCAGTGAAAAAGACCTACTTGACTACATAAGGGAAGGAGATTTGACCAAAGTAAAATGCCTTTTAAGCCAATTGAAAGAGTCTAAAAACTTCATCTACCAGGATGGTATGAGCCTCATACACTACGCAGCTGATGTAGGAAATGTGGAATTACTGGATTTATTAATAAATGAAGGCTGTGATATGAATCTTCAGGTATGAGGTTTTAAGCAAATTGTTTTGAGGTTCTCATTAAGACATTGCAGGATTCTGAGGGTCAGACTGCCCTTCATTACGCCTCCAGTTGTGGTCATGCTGAATGTGTACTGTTGCTGCTGTCCAAGGGTGCAGTTTTTGATGTAAAAGATACTGATGGGTACACTGCCTTAGATGTGGCCAGTGACAATGCTATAAAAATGTTGTTTTCCAAACAGCCAGAAAAGGTTGCCATATAAGTTAATAAAATAGTTAAGTCTTAAAATTTTTTCTTTCATGAAATATGTAGGGTCAACCTGACCAGTATGCCCCAGCTGTCCTTCCAATACTCCATATGATGGATAATTATCTCACCATAGAGACTTTTTGCTATCATTTTCACTGCGTTTCTAGAGGATTAAGGGAAAAATATATAAAAATTCCACTGTAACTTACATTAAATTTATTCAATATTAAGCTTTTACAAGTTCAAAATCTGTCGCACTGCCTCTCCATATTTCATCAAAGTGTAATCATTCTCCCCTTGAAAAAAAAATTGGATAAAACTACAACTGGTCCAATATAAAAGAAACTCACCCTCATTCATATAACTAGTAACTGCCTTAGAATAATCATTAATATGGGGTATTTCTTCAGATTTGACTCCAAACAATGCCTCGACGCTCTTTTTAGACTCATTTTTCTCCCAGTCATAATACTCCATATCAGCATGTGATTTCAACTCCTCCCAGGGTTCAATTTTCTTTAAAAAACTTTTAAGTTTTAATTGATTATGAAAATGTGCAACTGCTTACTTTTGACTCATGATACAAAGCCGTAAGCAAATACATGGCATAATCAGTGTTTTGTTTCTTTAAGGGGCACCTATCTGTAACTATAGTAACAGTGTCAGTTTCCTTGTTATACCTGTCTCCAGCCAACCTACAAACTTTCTCTGTTTAACCCATCATTAAATTCCCACAAATAGAGCAAAAAAGACACCTCAGAAACTTATCTACAGCCCTGCTATCCAATTTCAAGCTGCCCAATTTGAACTGTAAAGTCACAATCCTTGCCATGGGATCTCGTATTGTAGGGCTGCTATGGCAGTAATCACTTGTTGTAAGCTCCAGAGGAAAAAGCTTTTCTATCTTAGAGTCTGAGTCAAGACCTTTAGGCCAGGAGGTGCAAAACTTCTTAAGGGCCTCGCATTGCCTTTTAATAACTGGGGGAGTCAGATGCAGGAAATTGGGAATTTTCATCAATTCGGCATTTGCATATTTATCAGGAGACGGAGCACCTTTTTTAGTAAAACCTTGCCTAATTGGTAGAGGTACTGTGGCAGGATGAAACGAGCGGGGTCCTGGCCAGACATTACCCCAATCTTGGTCTATAGCCATTTTATTTGTTCTAGGAGTAGTTTTGTTAGTTTTTGTGTATGTTTCCAATGGAATTGTTTACCTAGGAGGGAGCACAGGAGTTTTCCGAATCTGCCGCCTCGTTTGAATGTGTTCTCTTGTGTTCCTTATATTCAATGCCCGGAATTGGTCTATAAGGTGTTGAAAGAGTGTTGATTAATTGGTAAATAATTGAGAGATGGGGGTTTACCATGCTTTCCTTCAGGACTGCTTGAGTAGGCGGCTATTAGTAGTTTTTCTCTTGTTTTGAAAATTAGATTTTCCAGGTTTTTGGGCAAGTGTAACATGCTAATTATTTTATAGCTAACTAACTTGCGTTATGAATTTAATTAAATTTTTTCGATCAAAAATATGATCCAATAGAAGTGCGGTTAATGTTGATTGCAAATACGACTCTTCGTGACGTATCTCAGCGAAATGATAAAAAATTTTATATGTTTTTTGATTTGTTATGTTGGTGACAGGTTTGCACTACATCCATTCAATTATAACTCTTTGATCTTTGTTGCGTATCTCTTTTCATCTCATGGCGTAATAGATTGGAGAACAAAGACAAAATAAAATCCTATTATACTGTATTCTTTCTCGAACAATTATTATCTGTTTTGTTGGTGGCAAAAGTGGTAGTAAAATGGCGGCTGACACTTTGAAATTGCTATTGTGAGTACAAATAATTAACAAAAATTAATTAATTTCCTTCTAGAAAGCAAGGAAAACCAAAAAATAATCAAACCTCTCTGTACCTCCCACAGTGCGTGCACAATGACCCTAAACTGAATCTCATACATTCCCAATTATAAAGCCTCGCAATGATTATCCAGGAGCCTGTAGAGGTAAATTCCTTAGCATGGCCCTTTATTTAGCCCAATAATCCCTTGAAAATTCGTCTTTTAGGCAGCAATTTGGCACTGTCTCAATCATTACGACTATCCAGACGCAATATTTCTCTCAGAACGTTTATATGCTGAAGGTAAACTGCCACACTGTATTTACATCAATACTTTACAATAATTGAAAACATTACAGTAAAGTCTTCAGAAACCTTATTCCTGCTTGCCACTGCATATTATAGGAGCGGCCGCAAGGCTCAGGCCTACAATGCCCTACTAAATGGATGTGAACATGAGTATTCCCCTCAATGTCAGTTGCTGCATGGTGTTTGTGCTTTTGAGCTGGAGAAGTATGCTGAAGCTGAGTCAGCAATTGTGACTACTGCCGACGGCTCTACGAGGACACTCGATGATGTTGTGGTCGATTTTGGTGACCAGGCCTCATTTGCTTTAATGTTGTTGGGGAAAATTGCCTCTAAATATGAAGGAAGACTGAAGGCAGCAGAGACTTGGCGAAAAGCTCTGAGACTCAATCCATTTTTGTTTTCTGCCTTTGAGCTGCTGTGTAATCTGGGGGAGAAACCTGATGCAAGCAGTGTGTTCCAGGCAGATAATATTGGTATGTAAACTTGATTGATATCTGAGGTATTGGTCATTATTTTATGGATATTTTAGAAAACATGTCAACATGCCAGGGCCAATTAAATGGACTCATTGAAAGTGTTATTTTGCATAACAACACTGAATGTAGCACTGCATCAACACCACCCCAAATTCTGTCAAATGCCATTCCTCCCAGGTAATGTATAGTTGATTTTTAAATATTTATGCTTATTGAATTACTACTGCAGTATCAAACGTAAGGCCAGGAGTCTAACAGGGGTCAACTCCATGTCTCCTACATTGGTGTCTGGTTGCAATCCTCTGTTATTTAACACCCACATAAAGCACAGCAATTTGCTGAAGTTCAGAGCAACTGAGTCTGAGGTTGAGGATGTTAGTTCTTTGTTCGTTGCACCTATGAGTTTTCTTTACAGTGATTTTCTAGAGTCCCAGCTTTGGCCTCCTTTTAGACAACAGTTGGGAGAAGCTAGAGAGCACCCCTGAGCTTCCTCTGATAAAATCTCCTGAGCCTTGTTTTAACATTGCAAAAAGGCTAAGATCTCATGAGGTTGAGCAGAACGTAACCCCTCACAATAAAGAGTCATTGGTTCTTCTCAATTGTAAACCTGTACTGAGCCAGTCCCAAGGATGGGTACATTTTTTAGTTTTTCAGGGGCTATAGTAACTGCAACTTAATTTTTTTTCTAGCAAAGCGCTAGTCACTCGCCCCCTGTATCAGGGTTGAGTGGCGCTTCGACGCCTCTAATGCTGGAGCCAAATCAAAACGTCAGGAGAAGCTCCAGACTGTTTAGGTAGGTTTTTCTTTTTTATGAATCATGCGCGCTAATGGTAGGGACAGTTCTAGCTCAGTAAAAGAGAATGATAAGTCGAATCGTGATATGTTTGCCTTTCCTAAACTGAGCTCCCCAAAGGCGTCGAAAAAGGTCAAACAGAGGGTGGCTCGGAATCTGGTTAATAAAAACACAAACATGGAGAATCAGAATCAAGTTAATGAAAATAAGGTGAGTTAGTGCTAGTTTGTTAGATTTCTAGTTTCTCCGAAGCAAACGAATCATCAATAAATTTCAGTCGCCTCGTAAGGAAAAATGCGAAACTGTGACGTCTCAAACGGACAAGAGCGGCTTGGAACAGCAGGTGGAAGACGTGTTTGAGCTACAAAAGGAGAGTATTAATGGTCTGATGTCGCTATTGCGGACCTTGGGGCAAGCCTACTGTGCTCTAAGCAGCTATGATTGCAAATCTGCAATTGAGGTGCGCCTGTTCATTTACTTGAAACTTTAAAAAAGGGTCATACATTATGTCTGAATTCAGCACCTGCAATTGTTGTCCTCGAACCAATTCAACACCCCCTGGGTGCAGTGCCTCCTGGCTCTATCCTACTTCGAGATGAACGACTACGAAACTTGTGTGAAACATTTCCAATTAGTGCACGCGCAGCACCCCTATCGACTGGACTACATGGACGTGTATTCTACCGCGTTGTGGCACTTGCAGAAAGAGGTAGCGCTGAGTGCACTAGCTCAAGACCTCATCAGTACGGACAAGAACCATCCGGCCACATGGTGCGTGAACGGCAATTGCTTTTCAATGCACAAGGAGCACGATACCGCCATCAAGTTCTTCCAGAGAGCAGTGCAGGTGGACCCGAACTTTCATTACGCATATACGTTGTTGGGTCATGAGTACATCACTACTGAGGAACTGGACAACGCTTTGTGCTGTTTCCGGAACGCCATACGCATCAACGCACGCCATTACAACGCCTGGTTCGGCATAGGGACCATTTACTCGAAGCAGGAGCGGTACAATTTGGGGGAGATGTACTATAATAGGGCGCTCGCCATTAATCCCACCAGCTCCGTGATTTTGTGCCATATCGGCATCGTGCAGCATGCCCTTAATAAGGTAAGAAATACGACGATCGTTCAAGGGTTTGGGAAATAATTTCTTTCTCTTTAAAGACTGAAAAGGCCTTGGAGACGTTCAACAAGGCGATTATTACCAATCCGAAATCGGCCCTCTGCAAATTTCATAGGGGTTCTTTGTACTTTGCCATTGGCCAGCATTCGGAGGCTCTAAAAGAACTGGAGGAGCTTAAAGAGATTGTTCCCAAAGAATCCTCCGTCTATTACCTCATAGGGAAGGTGCACAAGAAGCTAGGCAATACAGATTTAGCACTGCAGCACTTCAGCTGGGCCACGGATTTGGATCCGAAAGGTGCGAGCAGTCAGGTTAAAGAAGCGTTTGATCCTGCCATCGGACGTGGTTCCCGCTCCTTTTGCTCCAACGCCGAAATGAGCGAGAATCCCCAATCCCCAGACGACTACGAGTCGGCCAACTCCGGTGAGTAATCGTTCCCTTTTTTTTATCATCCTGTATAACTTTTTCTTGCGATGACCGGCAGCCAATCAAGGGGAAAGCATCAATTTCGACGGTCTGCCTGACGATAGCGAGGACAGTACATTCGATTAAATGTACGTTCGGGTAACCGCTTTTAATAAAACCTAGTGGCAAGTTTGCAGTTATAGGTACTTAGTAGCGGCCTTTTCGTATGCCAAAGCGAGTCGGTTAATAAACGCATTAATTCGTAATGTTAATAATTCGTATATAATTTTCATGTAATAATTTTGTGTATAATACTCTGTTTAATTTTCTGTTGTATTATAAGTCATTGAATTAGTCCATTTACACTGTGTTCAGCGATGTGGAGGAAAGTTATTTTGCGGTTATTATGTAGGGTGCCGAGTGTACGAATATTGAGAAAACTTTATCTTTTGTTTGATTTTTTTCTGGTAAATAAAAGCAATTTATGGAAATTAAAAACCTCAACTTCAACGGCCATTAAGGAATACGCTGGCGGTTGATGAGATCATTGCTTCACAGCTTCATAACTTCATTTGTTAATGGTCTTGACCTCAATCTCTACTAACGTCTCTATTTTAATAGGTGGGATATTTGTTTTTTTTTTATTGACGATATGGCGGGCGCGATTTTTAACACTGTTTTGGTCCATGTTTATAATGATTTAACCTCTGCCAATGTGAGACAAAATTCTTGAAATAGTGTTGAAAGAATTCCCAAAATCGTTATTAAATAATAACTAAATCTGTCCGATTTAACATAGGACCTTCCCTCCTTTCGAATTCAGAAATTCGAGTCTTCTTTAAGTGCTTGAAATCTGAACATTCTTAAGCATTATTGCTTCTTCCCAAAGTAAAAATTCAATTTACGATTTGTCAGGAACAAAAGGCTTTTTATTTCAAATATAAAGAACATTTTTAGAGTCTTAAATTACGTACACAAGTCTTTTACAACATAAAAACACATCATACATGCGTTATAGCTCCACACTTGAAACTACACCCCACCAGTAAGTTCCTTGAACATGTCGCCCATCAGAATACTGTCCAAGGCCTTCTGCACTGAAGGATCCTTCAATAGAGGTGGCGGGGCTTCCTGCGTTGCAGGTTCCAATGCCGTGATCGACGCAGGGATCACTAGCTCATTTGATTTGTTTAGAATACTCAAGATCCGGTTTTGCAGCTCACTTTGTTTATCCTTTGAACCCTCATTTATATCCTGGCTAATGCCCTCTGACACTTCACTCTCCTGCTGCAAGTCTCTGCGATCCTGCAGGTATTTGATAATTCTATCATACTGGGAAGTGGTGAGCATGCGATTCTCAGCCAATAGATTAAAGATCATTTGGATAGGGACTGGATGTCGATCTGCCAGGCTCATTTTAATAGGGTCTTCTGGGGCTTTTTCACCTCTCATGTAACTTTCAAAGTTTCTCTGTATCAAAATCATCGCATCATCCAAAGGCATGTTGCGATGCTCCTGTGGAATTCCATGCAGAATGTTGAGAGTCAGGCTTCGATGCTCCTCATTTTGAGGCATTACTAAAATGGCATATAAACACCCTCTGCTAGAGATGTTGGCCAATACTTTGCCTATTGGAACGTCTTCATTTGGAAATAGCAAGTCAACTATGAGTCCCAGATGCTTTAGCCTTGATTCTATGAACTCTGCATATTCAGTCAAAGCTCTGGATACAACAATAATTTCGCAATCATTTCTGTCAGGTACCGAACTAATGTCGCCCTGTGGGGGGCCATACTCCTCAAAATAACCTGCAGGTCGTCCACGTTCAGGGAATGAATCTGCATGAGGAGGTTCAAACATTGGCCCCCTGGGACGACCCATAGGTCCCCCCATACGTGCCCCACCCCGCCGATTATCGAATTTTTGGGGAGGCGGCCGGATATTAGGTCCAGGCTCAACTTCACCTTCTTGGCCTTCAATCTTCTCTTTTTCTAAGGAAGATTCAAATTGTGGTGTTCTCTGAATTGGAGGCGCCTCTTCAGGCTTCTGTTGTGGGGTAAAGTTTTTCACCATGGGACCACTAGGAGCAAAAGCCTGTCGAACGATGATTTTTCTTCCCATCATAACAGTTCCATTTTCCCCCTTGATGGCGTTCTGGGCTTCTTGCTCCGAATCGTATTGGATGAACGCGAAACCTGTGTTTATCGATAATCCTAACAGTTTGCCGTGTTTGGAGAATTTCGCCTCTAAATCATCAGCTATTATGGCTTTGGGGATGCCCCCAATATAAATCCGGGACGCGGCAGTGGCCGG
Source organism: Euwallacea similis (assembly GCF_039881205.1). Taxonomy (NCBI): domain Eukaryota; kingdom Metazoa; phylum Arthropoda; class Insecta; order Coleoptera; family Curculionidae; genus Euwallacea; species Euwallacea similis. The sequence continues at coordinate 5,073,535 of NC_089618.1, read as the reverse complement.
GTTTTTCATGAATTGTTTGTCGGTGCGATACATTTCGAGGCTCGTTTTTATGTCCCGAACTAGTGAATTCTAAGTTTAAATTAGGAAAAACGTTGATGTGCGAAAATAATACACCTGCACGGCATGTTTACGAATAAATATCTGTAGTATTTACATTGATAAGCCAATTTAACCTTTTTCGATTTTATCTCTTGACGTTGTTCCGTCAACTAAAATCAAAATGGCCGCTGGGTTAAGGATTTCATCGATTCATTTATTTATTGAATATCCAAAAGGAATTTTAAAAGAAATTAGTAGTGAAAAGCTATTTTTAAAAGTTTAAAAATAATTTTAATGAGAAAAATAAAATACACCCTTTTAGTAATAATATTAAAAACCCAAATTTAATTAGTAATTGTCCTCAGACGTCATATTGAATAGAGCGTTGCATTTATAACTTCAGAAACTCTAGCTGATATAACATAACCTCAAAGAAAATAATGAAATAAAAAATGTCAAAAATATTGAAATTCCTAAACAGCGCTCAAAAATACCACAAATCTTTTAACAAACCAATCACGAGATATTTAAGTACTACAGCCTCATTCGAAGAAGACTTCGAGCGATTTCATTGCTCCATAAACCCATTCCAGCGGTCCCTTCTAACTGTAGGCTCAGCAACCCTATCTCTTCTTAACCCATATCGAGGTGACCTAATCGCATGTTTGGGCGAAACTACTGGAGAAAATGCTTTAAAATATATGAAATTTCGCATGGAACAATCAAGAGAGGGTAGGCAAATATTGCAAGAGCAGCCGCGCATAAACACAAGTACTGTGCAAATGAATTACCTGAAACACCTGCCTGAAGACACCTTAGGATATACATATCACAAATTTCTTGAAAAGAATGGTGTCACTCCGGACAGTAGGTCTCTAGTACAGTTCGTAGATGATGTTGAGTTAGCTTATGTGATGCAAAGGTATCGAGAAGTGCATGATTTAATACACACAATCCTGCAGATGCCCACTAATATGTTAGGAGAAGTTACAGTAAAGTGGGTTGAGGCATTGCAGTTCAAACTGCCGATGTGCATAGGAGGAGCCATTTTTGGAGCTGTCCGACTCAAGACCAAACACAGACAGTTGTATTTAAAGCACTATTTGCCTTGGGCCGTGAAGACAGGCACCAATGCTGATTTTTTGTTGAATATTTACTTTGAGAAGAGGTGGGAACAGAAGCTTAGTGAATTTTATGAAGAGGTCAATATAGAACCTCTAGTGTTACCTCTTAATAATAAATAACTTTATTGTAATTAAACTTATGGAATATTTAATCTTCGCCTGCAGGCATAGCATCCTCAAGTCTCCTAATAAACTTCACCCTGATTTCTGTGTTCTGATCCCCTTTGAGCTGATCTTGTACCACCCAGCTTTGCACATCTAGTTGCACCATCTCCAGGGCTCCTCTTATGGCTCCGCAAATGATATTGCAGTACTTCAACTGTTTGAGCTCCTCAGGTAGCTCTACTAACTCAGTAAGGGGGTTGCTCTCTAACACAAAGGAAAACTCATCTCCAGCAGGGCTCCAATTGACCACATTAGGCTGTACTCCCAAATACAAGCGAAACGCAGTTTGAATTTTGTCCGCAGTGTCTTTGAGGTCCAGACAGCGCCCCGTGCCCGTTTTCGAGAGGAAGTCTTCAATTAGTCGTATACCCATGTTATAGCCTATGCGGTCCAGCTGCTTGCTCACATCATCAGGGTTGTCCAAGTCTTTAACCATTTGGGCCACGAGGGTGCCGTAGGTGAGAGTGACTAGTTCCGAGTTTACTTTTTTGGTGTCGAAGCGCGTTGAGCGGGACATGGCGCGGGAGATTGGGCCAATGGTGACCCCCCTATGAAGTGTTTACAGCGAAAGGGGGGCCGCTGGGAGGCGAAACAAGGTTTTTTATTTATAACTGCAGAAAACGGGAGGCAGTTCTTTTGCTATGACGCGACTCTGATAAATAATTGAAAATTAATTTGTATTTCTATTTTAGTTTGGAGACGTACGCATTTGACATTGACACGGTTTGACGTAAGAGAGACATAAGTTTAGAAAAAGTTTAATTATGATCAGCTGATTAAGGTAGTCCTTAGGGCAGGAGAATTGCAACACATTAATTATTTCTAGAAGCGCTGTTGAAGTTATATTTACGAAACTGACCTTGTGTGAACATATTGTTAATTTCCCTAAACAGTTTTTTTCGGTCGTTTACGTACAGTTCTTTAGATTTTCAATTATTTTTAATTAATTCGTTTGGTTTGCTTGTTAGACCGTAAAGGGCTTCTAAGAATTATTAATACTAAATAAATATTAATCTGCTGCTAATTGAATGTAAACATTGGTGAATACACAGAGCTAATTAAACAGAGAGTTAATGGGTTAATTTCAGTTATTTTTGAATTGAACAGGATATTTGTTTTTGTGAGAAATGGTGGCAAATTTGGAATTTTTTTGTATATACGCAGAAACACACGTAACGCGACAATTTTGCAAGCAAATTATGTATTTGAGAGATTTCGCATTTTTAATTCTAATAATTAAATTTTGCTTATATAATATCAAATTATATTTTATTTAAACAATTTAAACAAAAATGGCAAAATTTAAATAATAAACATTTTAGGTAAACCGCAGAGCTATTAACTCTCGGTTACAAGAAAATCTGTTGGGCTCTTTTGTTTAGAAAATCGGTGATGAGCTAATGCCCTGTTGCCATCATCCCAGCACTTTTCTAAAGGAATTGGCGTATTTATTACCCCCAATTCATTTATCAATCATGGCCTCTTTTCGGGTCCTTTAGTGGTGCCATGAGAGGTCAAAAATGGAGATTAACCAAACCCTAATTGTGTTTATTCAGATCGAGTTTCCCAGTAAATATATTCTTAAGTAAACAAAAATGAATGAATTACAATTATTGTCGTATTATCACATGTAAGGAACGTGGCAACATTGATTTCATACATGGGACTTTTTAAATCATATAAATACGAGCGCACAAAAATGCGGCGAATTATACCGCGAGTGCCATCTTTATAGTCAAAACTGTAGTGTGAGACATAGAGAAAAATGAACTTCTTTGCCATCTTTGCTCTTATTTTTGCCTTATTTGGTAAGTACTCTGTAGTCGAGCATCATTTCGCTTCATTAAATCCCATTAATTAAACCCCATTTTTTTGTTACTAAACTGTTTGTTGAGCAATCCTCCGCGCAAAGATATCGTCTTGTTGCCTTTTTAATGATAAGAACACAGAGATATTGAGTTTTTTTTTAGCCGTCGCCATGGCTAACCCCCAAAAACCGACCGTCGTGGGTGCTGAGAAATGCACCCGGGGGCCCTCTTATTGGTGCCAGAGCAGGGAAATTGCAGAAAAATGTGGTGTGAGTATGCGAGGGAGTTAAGTGCGCCTTCCCGGCACTGTAGTAATCGTTTTTAGGCCATTCAGCACTGCGAAACCAAAGTTTGGAACAGGCAGTAATCTGTAAACAAACAGCGGTGCTATCAAGAAGGAAATAATCCGACTTTGTAAAACCTAATGCTTATATCTTGAAATTCAATAAAACTATTTTCATCATATCGTTGTTCGTTAAAGAAAAATCCGAAAAATTTAAATTTGGAGGTAAATTTTGCCTTGACGACTCTGGTGGTTTTGATCGGATTGTGCCCTGCTTCGTACCGAGTCACTATACAGTGTGTCAATTATATAAATGACAACTAACGACTTTATTACTGTTTAGAAAATTATGGAGAGCATTTTGAACGTTTAAAATGTTAATAAACAATTCTTTTCCAATGTAAATAAAATCGAAACTCGTTTACGGGTTGGACATGATTTCTCGCAAACCTCTCATTAAAAAAAGGTACATTTAAAGAGGTAATTGACTGAGCGTTCAAGTGAGGTATAACTCAACCCTCCCTACCTAATAAGGTTTTGGTGGTTGTTTCCACCCCCGCTAGAGGGTGCCTGAAATTGAATAGAAAACCGACGTGTTTTTACATGTTTACACATTTTCTATAGTTACTGAAATACCAAGGATGGTTCGCTTGTAAATTGGCACACTATGTAAGATGAAGTGAGATATATTGTTATCAGTGGTAAGATAAGGCACAAAGCGTCAATAACAATAGCGCAAATAGAGAGATGTACAGAACCTTATATATATATTTTTTAATTTATAGAGGTAGTTAGCGGCTTTTTTTGATTTGCGTAAGTGCTTATCTCAGGTTCAATTTTAAGGAATAATACGCAATATAACTCGAATTAGTAAACTGTAAATTACCACATTTAAAATGTAAATATAATTTAAATATAAATAATAATTTAACGTAGCTCTAGCTTCGAGGTTGTCATGTATCCTACTTCATGGTTTTGACTAGATGGATCTATTTTCTACGTGATAGTGACATTACTCATATAAACTTAAAATGAAAATGGACATTTATGTACATTTTTTGATATACTTTCTTTTTGGTGTTGCTTCATAATTTTCCGCAAAAGTGAAATTTTGGCTGTAAATTAGCTGGACAAAATAATCGATAATTAGCAGTAAAGTGTCTGCAGGTCTGAAGAGTTGCTTATCACACAGTAAAGTCCCTATTAATTTCAACCTCTAAGAAGCTCTGCTTCTGCTTTTTTCCTTCTTCATAATAATGTAAAGTGGGCCCCCTACTTTAAATAAATTCTAACCAGTTTGTTTCAAAATACTGCCCCTCCCAAAATATATACTTCAAAAATACAGTTAAAATACCTCAATTTTATTTCTATTGCACTGTTCATTGCTTACAAATAATATGATTTAAGTAACAATAAGATTCTTCAATGCATTTTGGCCCTGCTGCTCATCTACTTCTATCTTGTGGTGCCCCTTTAGCATCAGCTGAATCTCCTCCAGAGTTTTGCCCTTGGTTTCAGGCACTAGCCAGTAAATGAGGCCTACTGCCACAAAGCTGGACACACTGAACACATAGAAAGGTACATGGATCCCATAATTGTCCACAAAAGTGGTGTAAATGCTGATAGAAGCAATGGCTGGAAAGACATAAAAAAGATCAGCAATGGTCATGCCTAATGCTTTGACTTTGGCAGAGAAAATCTCTGCTGTGACCACTATAGGGACTATGCCCAAGCCAAGCTTAAAAGCTGCTGCATAAGACATAACACAGACTATTGGGATCCAGCTGATTGAAGTGACATCATAGCCTAAAAATTTGAGTTGAAAGTAAACAGTCATTATGGTTAATGCAATTCCTGTTAAAAGGCCTGAAGTGATCAGAAGAGATTTGCGACCAAATCTGTCCATGAAAAATGAAGCTGTGGTGGCTGATAAGAGCATTATGACTGAAAATAGGATCCCAGCCATTGATGAGCTCATATAAGCTGAATCAGCTTCTTTGAGGATCAAATGGAGGTTCATCAAGATGACGCTGATACCCACACAGTGCTCTGAAGTGTTCAGCAAAAGCATCACCATGAGAGCATAACGGTTACTCCGGATGAGGATCATGTCCTGCAGTCTTCCTTTCTCTCTCTTTTGCCTCTCAATTGCTAGTTTAATCTCATCAATTTCTTTGTCTATGTTGGACCTCTTAGAACGCAGCCTGGTCAAAGCTCTGGCAGCCTCATTGAATTTGTTAGTGTACACATAGAAGTAAGGTGATTCTGGCATGAATGGGAAGAATACTACCTGAAGTTCAAGTAAATTTGTTATAAAAATTTTAATTGGATTCAACATACCTCAGTGGTAGTGAGAATAATCCCTATTGTAGGCACTACATAGAAAGGGAGTATTGTTCCTGCAGAGTAGACAAGGACAAAGCCTAGAAGTTGCATGGTGTAAATGGAAGCTGACAGAAAGCCTCTGATTTGGGGCTCGGCAATCTCAGCAATATACATGGGGGCTCCTATAAACACCATGTTCCCAGCGACTCCAGCCATGAAGCGAGCCACATAAACAACATAGAGATTGTAGGTGCAGAGAATCATGATCCAGCAAATGCACCCCACAAGGGAAGAAAGGATCATTGAAGACTTTCGCCCATATCGGTTCACCACCAAGATGGAGGAGGGCAGGCCCACGGCTGCTCCATATAAGTACATGGTTTCAAGAAGCTCTCCTTGATGGTGTGTTATGAGGATGTGGGTGGTGTTGCCCGTGAAATAGGGCACCATTGGGGAAGTCCAGCCATAAGACATTCCGTTGGAGACGGCCATGAGGGTACCTTGAATAAGTCATTACCAAGGACGCGTGCTGAGAATTAGCGGAAACCATTCTTTTCAATTAAAGTTAATTAATTGTTTGACGCGTCAATGATTTATTTTAACTAATCTTACCGACCGCTGTGGCGACCACCTGCAGCCAGGCCTCGTTCAAAATGCCCATATTTCCCTCTGATCGCTTCTACTGTAATCGACGAACAAATCGCACTAAATCACCAGATAGCCTTCTTTCATCAATTGACCGTTAATAAAATCATTTTTTTTGTTCCAATGGCATTCAGTTTTTCACTAATCGGCGCTCATTGTTCAAAAACTTAATTGCGATTTTATGACTTAGTATTGGCGCTATTAATAACCACGAAAGAAGGTTGGACGGAAATAGCTGACTATTGAGGTTTTTGCCATTTGTAGCAGGAATTTTGCGACTTGCAGTATGATAAAATGGATTGTAGTTGAAAAAAGCGATGATTTCACGGCTTTTCACGAATGATAAATATCAAACGCGTTTCAATAGAATTCGTCAAAGAAGATTTTGGTCCTTTAAGTGTGGGAAATGCATCCGACGTGGGCAGTTCCTACACAAAAAAACGCTTTTGTGTTGTGGCAGCAAGTTTAACAGTAAAACCTTTATCATATATGTATGATTTGAATAAATTGGGGGAATAAAAAGTAATCTTTATTCCCAGCCATATATTATATCAGGTTGTTCGGAAAGTAATTTCGTTTTTTTATGTGAAAATGAATGACAGTTTTCGTATAATAAACAAATGCTTTATTAAATTATATATTGGCCGTTCTGGTCCAACACCTTTTGCCATCTTTCTGGTAGTAGCATAATTCCACGCTCATAAAATTTTTTGTCTTTGCTGGCAAAAAACTGATCGAGGTGGTTTTTGACCTCATCATTTGAGATGAAAGTTTTACCGTCTAAAAAATTTTGGAGTGACCGGAACAAATAATAATCCGATGGTGCCAGGTCTGGAGAATATGGTGGGTGTGGCATTGTGTCCCATTCAAGCTGTAAAAGCTTTTGGCGAGTGACCAAACTTGTGTGAGGTCTCGCGTTGTCTTGGTGAAACACTACACCTTTTCTGTTGATTAGTTCGGATCTTTTCTGTTGAAGTGCATCCTTCAGTTTGTCCAGCTGCTGGCAGTAGACTTCCGAATTAATCGTTGTGTTATCCGGTAAAAGCTCAAAAAAAACGATTCCTTTAAAATCCCACCAAACAGACAGCATCACCTTTTTTTGGTGAATATCGGCTTTGGAAATGGTTTGAGTCGATTCATCTTTTTTGCTCCATGACCTCTTGCGTTTGACGTTGTTGTATACAACCCATTTTTCGTCCCCAGTAATGATGCTCTTCAAAAACGGATCATTTTTGTCACGTTTGAGAAGCGAATCGCAGACGTCAATGCGGCGACACAGATTTCTCTCTGTGAGAACATGGGGAACCCATATATCGAGCTTCGAGGATAATCCCAGGCCTTTCAAGTGGTCATAAACTGTTGAATTCGATAAATTTAACTTCAATCCGATCTCACGTGTTGTTATTCGACGGTTCGCATCAACTAATGCCTTTATGGCGTCTTTATCAGCTTCAACCGGCCTTCCCGAACGTGGTGCATCTTCGACATCAAAATTGCCAGATCGAAATTTAGAGAACCAGTTCTGACACTGGCGTACTGTCAACACACCTTCTCCATACACATCGGTCAATTTCTTTCTGGCTTGAACAGCATTTTTACCCTTTCTGTAGTAAAACAGTAGGATATGTCGAAAATGCTGCTTATCGCTCTCCATATTTAAAAGGGCACCAACCAAAAACTACTGCGTAGAATTAATTGAAATGTTTCACACACAAGCCTTGTTATATGAGCTCTCAAAGCATATAAAAATTATATGGCTTAAGTGTGAGGTTAAGTGCAAAAAAATACCATTAAATCCTCTGTCGGGAAAAAACGAAATTACTTTCCGAACAACCTAATAGAATCAATAAATGGAATAAAAGTCGAGCGATACTGCCAAATTATTTTTAGTATCCGAGATATCTCAGAGTGTTCAAAATTGGTCAAAACTTTCAATATATCGATATCAAATATTTTTTTTACAACACGGAAGTGACATTTTTTTTTTCTATAGCTTTTAATGTGCATTGGATTTAAAAATTTTTAAATTGTGTAAATTTTCAAGTAAAACATTTTATATGATGATTCGACTGCCAGCTTGCTTATAGCCCAACTCGCGGTGTTGTCACTATTCCAGTACTTGTTTTCGTTATACGAATGCTATGTTCAATGTCACTTTTGGGCTACCGATTTGATGACTGACGTCGAATGCGCGAGGCCGCGTCATCAAAAAATCCTGACACAAAAAACACTTCACAAAGGGAAACGTTTTAAGTTTTGGTAGAAACTAAAAAGACCTCGTGGCAGTTTACGATTAAAATTCGTGGGAAAAGTCGCAGATAAATCATGGAGCTCATCAGCGAACTGGTGCAGGCTCCGTTTTTAACGGTGGTGCCAGTGGGAGTTGTGATTGTGCTGATTGTGGGGCTGTTTACATACGCCATACGTCCAGCTCAGCAGCCCAGATTCAAGCTGAGCAGTCTGGACGATCGAAAATCAGGAGCGAAGAAGAAGAAACTCAAAGAAAAGGTAGGATTTCAGCAGTTTCTTTTGAGTACTGCCGTGGTTTTGTGGTTTTCTGAGAGGGACATGAAATGGGGGCACTCAAAATGCTAACCATATGCTTAAAGGAAACGTTAGTCTTAGAATTAGTTGTTTTGTGTAGAAACCAGTTTTGAATGGACATGTCTCTACTGGGTTGCCAAAGGCAGAGAAGTCTCCCACAAAGGAAGCAAAGAAGTCTCCAGAGTCAGGGAAGAAAGATAAGAAAGTTGAGCCTGCTGTCAAAGATGTTAAGAAGACTGATGCTTCCAAAAAAGTAGTGGAAGCTGTTGATAAGAAAAAGTCTACTAAAAAGGTATATTATTTCACAATATTATCAACAATCAGAATCTTTTTTATGTGTGTTTAGATTTCAGTTGAAAAACCTGCAGACTTTGATGATGGCAAATGGGAGACTGTTCCTTCAAAGGCTGACAAAAAGAAGAAGGTAGAAGTGGCATCCATCAAAAAAGAGAAGAAGGTTAAAGCACCACTTGAAGTGCAATTGTCCAGTGAGAAAGTGGAGGAGAAGCCAGCAGTAGTAGAAGAGGTATGACTTCGGGTTTAGAAGCTATATATGTATATATTTTTACCTCCTGTGCATAAGGTGGTTGAAGAGCCTGCAGTAGAGGAGGTGGTATCTGCTGCCATTGCAGAGCCAATACCAGTAGTTGAAGAAAAGAAGGAAAAGCCTAAAAAGACAAAGCCAGCCAAGATACTAAAAGCGGAACCTGTGGCAGAGCCTCCTCAGAAACAGGAGGAGGCAGCAATTCCCCCTCCCAAAGTGGTTGCTGAGCCTCCAAAGAGTGAGCCAGCTCCACCTACAGGGGCTGTTTTTGATGAATTAGGTGGTAAGTTTTCATTCTTTTGTACTTATTTTTTCTTATTTTTCATTAATTTTTCTCTTGCAGACACATGGACTGAGGCAAAGCCCATGAAGAAGAGTAAGAAGAAAGCACGCAGGGACTAATCAAAGAATTTAGCTAATTCCAGGACTGAGCCTTGAGGGGCCTTGCGCCTAATGTGATTGTAAATTGGACCTCAGTGTGGCTCAGTATCAGATCTCGTGGGCTGCTTGGCAAGACTGCCTTTGACTGCAGTAAAAATTACGTCTGTCGGTGGTATTGCCTTGTTGTCAAGTGTGTTTTTGAGCAAAAAAATGTGTCTTTGTCTGCTACGTGTGTAGAGCTATAGATAAAGAGCGTTTAACAAAACAAAAATTAATGATTTTGATACTTCAGCGAAAGCGCCGTAAGCCTGGCGCATTCACCTTAACATAAAAATGGCAAATAAGCTTTCGCCATTCTATGAAAAAAAACTTCATTTTGTGTTGAACGCTCGATAGTTTTGTAACGGTAATATTAAGGGTAAACTAACCTGATGTTAATGCCTCATGTGCGCTGCATTGTAATCCCGGCAGCAGCGTTTCGCAGCCCAAATTTCATAATGAAGTGTATTCGTCTAAAAAATTTTGGCTTCAATGCTGCTGCCACAAAAACGTTTAGGGTTAGTGTTATTTTTATACTTACTTAGCTTAGGGATGTAAATAGTGCCTGTACATTCCATAGAAATGGTACTAATTTAAAGGGAGTGTCAGTGGTGTCAATTTTTGCCACAGTTTTTCGTCGGTTCATTTCGGAATCAAAACAGCAATGCCTTAAGGGCCTTTTCTGCTCGCGTAGACCTCCGTTCAAAACAATCACGTGTCTTCCAATTTGAAGCTTCTACTTGCCGCCCTATATGAGATTATAATATTCTTCTACAAACTGTTTTCAACAAACCGTAAAATGCAAGTAACCACGCTAGTCCTCGACGCTTTTTTCCCTACTATTTTTCATATATTTGTTGTTACACAGAGTTTCTTTGCGTGTTTCGCTCTATTTATTTCTTGTTTCTGCGGTCCAACCGTGCGTTTTTTATTTAATTGATTAACAGATGCGATGTGTTTTGGTTTAAGAGATATTTTTTATAGTTAAGATCCGAACGTTAGTTATTGTGTTTGAGTGTGGTTTCGTTCGATTGCGGACACACTTCGATAATAAGAACATCATTCCGCATTATTATTACTTAGGTCTAAGCATGTTTTAAAATAATACAAATTGCTCTTTTTGTATGTAAATAATTACGATAATGGTTCATCCTCACCGTCAACATATGCGGTTATTAAGGATTGACTTTGAGGCCCTCAATAAATCGAAAATAGCTGTGACGTAGGCGCACAGGATAAGGCCATATGACATAACGGATCCCTGCGGGCCTGTCGGCGCTGTTGCTACCTTTACTTTTGACAAGGTAGCATTAGAGTCCCTATATAAATTAATTTTAGTCCAGATTTATTCGGTTGTCTGTAGCGGCTTAGTCTGAATTTTTAAGTGAAAATAATAGTAAATCATAGGCCTTTTTTTTCTACCACTAAAGCATAGATGTATTCGTTTATTCATATTATATTTTTTTGTCTGTTATGTAATACCTGTATTTGGGTTAAAGGATCGTTACCTTTTGGGGACCATTTTAAAATAAATCTATCAAAAATCAGTGTTTCGTTATTCTACGTCATAGTCCTACCTCTGTTGCCGGACCATCAGCTCTTGTGTAAATTTCGTTAAATCACAAATATTGGTTCCACGCACGTTATTGAAAAACCAGTGGTGTACAAGGTGGCTTTGCCGAGTTAACTCCTGCAAATGACATCAGTTGCAGTGGTTTTATTTAAAAACAAACCATTTAAAAAATACATACTAAATTGAACAATTCAAGTACCAAATCATAATACATTGTTATATCAATAAAATTAGTAATGTTCCTTGACGTCGAATTTGATAAATATCTTACAATTACATCCATTGTCACAACTTAAACTTGCTACAATACTCAATTATGTACAGGATAAACTATAAATTAAGCAACAAAAACACTTGAAGGTTTGCAGTCTAAAAGGTAATTTCTTTTTTGGTGTCTATGCTAAGCGGGTCGGGTTTTATCATGTCTGGCAGACTCTGAAAACGACAAATTCATAATCACTTGAGTAACACTGAATGTCACAAAAGCAATTTACCTCTAAAATAATGGGAGTGTTCATGGAAATGTTGGCGTAAGACACACTAATCTGCTCAATTTGCTGTTGTGGTTGCTGCTGCTGGACTTGTACTTGCACCTGTTGCGTTTGAGCCTGCTGCTGCCGCTGTCGTGCCATCTCCTCCCTAAAATTTAGGAAATTTTATTAGAAAATGGCAAAGGCGATTATGTCCATAAAATAGCGAACGACAGTACATTACGTACTTTCGCTTCTTAACAGAGCCTGAATGGAACCTGCCGCCTTCTCCACGGATGCGATTCATTGCGTGTCGATGCCGGGATTCATGAAGATATTTCTGCGAAGTAAAGGCGACATTAACTTGACATTACAGAAATTGTTGAATGACTTACAGGTCTCTCTTTGGGGATTTTGCCTTCGGCCTCTAGTTTGGCCCGAGCCTGCCTCCTTTTCAAAATCCTTTTGTACTGTTTTGCATTTACATACAGGGGTTCTTCCTCTAAAAATTCTTGACCTGGAATCTGAACTCTTTGAAACTGGGTTCCACTTGTGCTCGGGACCATCTGAAGCAACCAATGATAATATGAAGTGAAATGAAGCCTTGCATCAATCTTTTTTTTTTAATTATGATATGCATACCTCAGGACTCCTTACCATCACCAAATTTCCATTTTGCACAGCCAGTCCTGCAGGGGCCTGCTGCACCACTGTGGACTGCGGGCTGGAACTTTGAGCTATTGGCTGTGCTGTCGCAGGCTGAGCATTAGCAATTTGCACCAAGTTGCCATTGATGTTCAATACTAAACAAACGAATTCGTCTTCCTCACTCTCCAGAATAAAAAATCAAAGCTAACCTGCAGTTGAAGCCTGCTGCAGATTGCCCCCCTCAATCAAGGTGCTTGGTTGGTATATGAAGGTCTGCCCATCCATCGTCTGGACTATCTGCTGGGGAGACTGGACCAGCACTTGGCCTTGTTGTAGACTGCTGACAGGCACCACCTGGATCTGCTGAAGGCCTTGAGCACCAGTGGGCGAAGCCACCTGGATCTGCCCTCCCGAAGGGACAGCATGGACAACTATTTGCTGCCCGTTGGCGCCTTGAATCACTTGACCCGTGTTCATTTGCATCACCTGGACTTGTTGTGGAGTCACCCCCATTACTACCTGCCCATCTGCGGTAGTGATTTGCTCCATTTCTTGGGGGGGCTGCGAGGCTGGAATAGCAGTAGATTTTTGGTTTTTGAGAGAGAGGGGTGTAATCTATTAACTATGCAGAAGAAGGATGTATAGTCCATGGCTCTGTGTCCTTTGTTAAATGGTGTTGTACGCCACGTCCATGGCCACACAGTTCACTGTCCTCAGACATGTGTGTTGTACACAAAAGCACCAAACATTCATTCGAAATTCGGAATCCACATGACCAAGAAATATCGTGATAATTTGTGAACTTACATTGGATAATTCACGGTGCACTTTCCCAATGATTGGTCGAGAAATTCAGACAAATCGTAGACCAATGGAAGGCACTCCGTATTGGTGGTTGCACGAAATACCGATTGGCCGAAGATGGCGGCCGTTACCACTCCCTGTCGAGCACGCTCCGCTCGATGTTCCGTGGACTTATCGACGAACGACCAGCGAATTGGCGCGGGAAATCCGGGCCAATTACAAATTTTCCGTCCTCTGCACGCTGCCAATGGGCTGGGGATCGCTGGGTTTTTGAACAATCACGGCCAGACGAGCCTCAATTTGTTTATTTAATCAAGTTCGATGGTGGACCGGTGGATGTTTTCCGCAACGGCACGAGGCATAAGTAACATCGAATTTCGTGCAAATTTCTTCTATGAAATGTCTTCTTGAGGGCAGGTATCGCGCCAGGGCAACGATCGTAAATCTGCGCCACGTTTATTTTGAAACATTCATTGGGAAAGTCGGACAAATAATTAACTAATGTTTTAATTAATAACAGAATTGGAATAATTAAAAAATAAATGCAGCGTAATCTATGCAGCCCACGTAACACCGATAAGAAATGTATGTCGCAGGAATTTGCAACAAAACCTTCAGCGCCATCTATGACCAAAGAACGAATCCTAACAAATAAGGACGTTTTCGATTCCTATTTAAGAGCGCATAGAACCAGTGGAGTACATTCAATATGGCCGCTGGGTTCAAATCGAAGAAGCATCATTTTCGACTTCTGCTACTTCTCATTCAGATTAGTACAAAAACAACGGTTCTTCTTGTTTACATCTTTACTATCCAACAATAATAATAACAACTGAACAATGTAATATAAAACGATTTGACTAGAACGTTGCACAATCAGAAAAATATTTTAAATAAATAAACTTGCTCTTGAATCCGCCAAAACTCCTCTCATCTCACCCCCCCTTGAAGTAAATCAACAAGTTGCAAGTCATCTCATAGCTGCTAAAGTGTAACGCTGTAGCACACACCGCCTTAATTAAACTTGGAGACAGGCCCTTAAAGAAGCCCTTAGGGCCTTCTAAGTGGTATACCCTTTTAAGACAGTCAATCAGGCCATGGCAGGTAAAATGCTCTCCAAAATGCGCCCTGGCATGTTCAAAACCTTGAATTTGCAGGCGCTTTTTCACTAAATCAAAAGGATAGATGAAGGTTTTGGCACAGAGCCCAGCTAAGCTACCCGCAAACAAACTGCTTGATAAACTTGAGTTCTCAATCTTTAACAGACTCTTATATAGATTATCAAACAGACGGTAAAACATGAACTGAGCCCCAGCATGAGGGCCTATTTGTAGAACTGTAGGCCATAAGCCTCGAAACAAGACAACAGGACCTTCATTTTGACAAATATTTTTAATTGCAAAGAGCATGTTGTGATATACTTTTCGGTGTTCGCTCTGAGCCACAAACCGAGTTCTAACCACATCAAAAGGAAATGAAACTAGTGTGGCAAAGCTACCTGAAATAACACATATCTCGCACAAATTCATCACCACAAATCTACACCTACCTGCAATAGAACCACAAGTGAAATTCACCAATGGGGTCCAATTTGCAGAATATTCATAAGCATTACTTTTTCTAATTAACACCTCATAGCTCCAAAACTGAGCTATTCCATAGCTAATCGAGAGCCATTGAGCCGGTATATGGCCTTTCCAAAAGGCTTTTACACCTTCTTCTTTGAATATTAAACCGCTGGCCTGAATGATTGACCTATGAGTTATTTGAATAAATGAACAATTATGTTCTGATTTATTTTTTTCTACCTATATTTTGC